>NW_020171846.1:32620-67274 GCF_003031525.2 Neophocaena asiaeorientalis asiaeorientalis
AAAAAAAAAAAAAAAAACAAAGAGAAAAAAGTGAGAAAAACACAATAGAACATTCAAGAGCTGTGGGGACAATATCAAACAGTGTATTATATGTATAATTGAAATTCCATAATGAAAAGAAAGAGAAAGTAGACCGGAATTAATATTTGAAGAAATAATTGTTGTGAATTAACCAAACCAGTGACAGAACACTAAGCCACAGAACCAAGAAGTTTAGAGAACACCAAGCAAGGTAAATGCCAGCGCACACACACAAACACACATATCTAGGCACATGATATTCAAACTGCTGAAAAACAAAGAGAAAATCTTAAGGCCAGCCATAGAAAAAAAGACACATTGCCTTCAAAAGAATAAAGATAAATTAAAGCAGAATTCTCAAACAAGAAGACAATTGAGTGACATCTCTAACTTGTTGAAAGAAAAAACCCCAAATTGTCAAACCAATATCCTATATCCAACACAAGTACCCTTCAAATATGAAGGCTTGACTTTCATTTACAGCTCAGATATGGAGAGATATAGAAAATAGCTGGGTAAACAATATATTAATGACTTTATGTAATTTCAACATAGAGCTGAATTCACAGAACTAATAGCCATGCCAAAATTTAGAGAGGGACCTTCATTGAGACACAATGACCTGAGAAAGGAAGTTTCCCAGTATTTTGCAAGCTTTTGGAGGAACTGCACCAAGCCCTGAAAATGAGGGCCAAGAAGAACCTGGAGAAATCACCTCCCACCCTTATATTGCTGACTGGGGCAAGGAAAGTCCAGCTCACTGGGAAATCTGCCCAGGTCCTTTTACTTTACAGAACAAAACTCTTAATTAGAAGGGTGCAGAATATCCCCTGGGGGCACTAGTGAAATACCAGTGTGGCTGGAGGAATAGAACTGTGCCCAGATCCAGGTCCACAATCTCACCTAGGTAAAATATAAAATGAAACCCTTAATCTGTAGGGGGAAGGTCCTCAAGCTGTAGACAGGTAATATTGGTGGATATCTGCTTTAGCTGGGAGAAAGAAATGAGGATGATATAAACTCCAGGCTTTCAAGAGTAATACAAAAGCCTGTGAAAGCCACATCACTGAGAGATAGGCTCACTGTGTTCTCCAAATACTGAGGCATAATGAGAACATTACATAATACCCCCCGGTTCCCCACACCCTATCACCACAGTAAAAAGTATTCAGTAATAACAGTGGGTTACAGCTAGGAGGTCTTCAAGAGACAGAATCTATCTTGGGATCAGGATAAAGAAAATGCTGAAAACCAATGTGGGAGAAAAAAACAATACCACTAGAGGAATTTCAAGCCTCTACTATCCATGGCAACAGTAAATTTCAGCACTGGTAGCCATAGTAAGAAAAAACTTCAAATAGAATAAAACTTCTGCCTAGCTTAACACAAATCCCCATATCAGAGGCTTATTTTCTCCATATCTAATAACCTAAAAAAAAAGTCAGTCTTGCAAAAAGAATTTACAGTGGATTTTTAAAGTTAAAATAAAACAATGGGTGAAGGGAGTCAAAATGAAAAAAAGAGAAACAGAAAAATTACAATGTGAAGAAACAAACCAATTATCAGAACCAGACTCAGATATGCATGGATTTAGGAACTATCAGATGTGGAATTAAAAATAAGTATGATGAATGTGTTAAAAACTCTAACAGGAAAATTTGACCAGATGCAAGAGCAGATAGGCGACTTCAGAAGAGATATGCAAACTATAGGAACTCAAAGAAAATGGTGGAAATAGAAATATGTTAGCCCTTCCAACAAACAAAAGTCCAGGACCAGATGGCTTCACAGGTGAATTCTATCAAACCTTTAGAGAAGAGATAACACTCATCATTCTCAAACTCTTCCAAAAAATTGCAGAGGGAGGAACACTCCCAAACTCATTCGGCAAATTCACTATCACCCTGACACCAAAACCAGAAAACGATGTCACAAAGAAAGAAAACTACAGACCAATATCACTGAAGAACATAGATGCAAAAACCCTCAACAAAATACGAGCAAACAGAATCCAACAGTACATTAAAAGGATCATACAGCATGATCAAGTGGGGATTATCCCAGGAATGCAAGGATAATTCAGTATACACAAATCAGTCAATGTGATACACCATACTAACAAACTGAAGGATAAAAACCATATGATAATCTAAATAGATGCAGAAAAAGCTTTTGACATAATTCAACACCCATTTATGATAAAAACTCTCCAGGACTTGGGCATAGAGGGAACCTACCTCAACATAATAAAGGTCATATAAAACAAACCCACAGTTAACATCATTCTCAATGGTGAAAAACTGAAAGCATTTCCTCTAAGATAAGGAACAAGACGAGGATGTCCACTATCACTCTTACTCAACATAGTTTTGGAAGTCCTACCCATGGCACTCAGAGAAGAAAAAAAATAATAAAAGGAATCCAAATTAGAAAAGAAGAAGTAAATCTGTCACTTCAGATGACATGATACTATACATAGATAATCGTAAAGATGCCACCAGAAAACTACTAGAGATAACCAATGAATTGGGTAAATAGCAGAATACAAAATTAATAAACAGAAATCTCTTGCATTCCTATACACTAATGATGAAAAATCTAAAAGAGAAATTAAGGAAACACTCCCATTTACCATTGTAACAAAAAGAATAAAATATCTAGGAATAAACCTAACTAAGGAGACAAAAGACCTGTATGCAGAAAACTATAAGACACTGATGAAAGAAATTAAAGATGATACCAACAGATGGAGAGATATACCATGTTCTTGGATTGGAAGAATAAACATTGTGAAATGACTATATTACCCAAAGCAATCTACAGATTCAATGCAATCCCTATCAAACTACCACTGGCATTTTTCACACTATTAGAACAAAAAATTTCACAATTTGTATGGAAACGCATACAAATGCATTTAGACCCTGAATAGCAAAAGCAATCTTGAGAAAGGAAAACGTAGCTGAAGGAATCAGGCTTCCAGACTTCAGACTATACTACAAAGCTACAGTACTCAAGACAGTATGGTACTGGCACAAAAATAGAAATATAGATCAATGGATAAGGTAGAACGCCCAGAAATAAACCCACACACATATGATCACCTTATCTTTGATCAAGGAGGCAAGCATATACAATGGAGAAAAGACAGCTTCTTCACTAAGTGGTGCTGTGAAAACTGGAGAGCTACATGTAAAAGAATGAAATTAGAACACTCCTTAACACCATGCACAAAAATAAACCCAAAATGGATTAAAGACCTGAATGTAAGGTCAAACACTATAAAACTCTTAGAGGAAAACAAAGGCAGAACCCTCTATGACATAAATCTCAGCAAAATCCTTTTTGACCCTCCTCTTAGAGAAATGGAAATAAAAACCAAAATAGACAAATGGGACCTAATGAAACTTAATAGCTTTTGCATCACAAAGGAAACCATAAGCAAGACGAAATGACAACCCTCAGAATGCACAAAAATATTTGCAAATGACTCAATGGACAAATAATTAATCTCCAAAATATACAAGCAGCTCACGCAGCTCCATATCAAAAAGAGAAACAACCAATCCAAAAATGAGCAGAAAATGTAAAGAGACATTTCTCCAAAGAAAATATGCAGATTGCCAACACACACATGAAAGGGTGCTCAACATCACTAATCATTAGAGAAATGCAAATCAAAACTACAGTGAGGTATCACCTCACACCAGTCTGAATGGCCATCATCAAAAAATCTACAAACAATAAACCCTGGAGAGGGTGTGGAGAAAAGGGAACCCTCTTGCACTGTTGGTGGGAATGTAAATTGATACAGCCCCTATGGAGGATAGCATGGCAATTCCTTAAAAAACTAAAAATAGAACTACCATATGACAAAGCAATCCCACTACTAGGCATATACACTGAGAAAACCATAATTCAAAAAGAGTCATATACCGCAAGGTTCATTGCAACTCTATTTACCATAGCCAGGACATGAAAACAACCTAAGTTTCCACCGACAGAGGACTGGATAAAGAAGATGTGGCACATATATACAATGGGATATTACTCAGTCATACAGAGAAACACAATTTAGTTATTTGTAGTGTGGTGGATGGACATAGAGTCTGTCATACAGAGTGAAGTAAGCCAGAAAGAGAAAAATAAATACCATATGCTAACACATATATATGGAATCTAAAAAAAAAAAGGTTCTGAAGAACCTAGGGGCAGTACAGGAATAAAGACGAAGACATAGAGAATGGACTTGAGGACACAGGGAGGGGGAATGTAAGCTTGGATGAAGTGAGATAGTGGCATGGACATATATACACTACCAAATGTAAAATAGATAGCTAGTGTGAAGAAGCTGCATAGCACAGGGAGATCAGCTCTGTGCTTTGTGTCCATCTAGAGGGGTGTGGTAGGGATGGTGTGACGGAGATGCAAGAGGAAGGAGATATGGGGATATATGTGTATGTATAGCTGATTCACTTTGTTATAAAGCAGAAAGTAACACACCATTTTATAACAATTATACTCCAATAAAGATGTTAAAAAAAGATAACAAGTGTGGATAAATTGGAACCCTCATACAAAAACAATAATAATAAGACTTCCTAACACCATACACAGAAATAAAGTCAAAATGGATTAAAGACCAAAATGTAAGACCAGACACTATAAAACTCTTATTGGAAAACATAGGAATAACACTCCTTGACATAAATCACAGCAAGATCTTTTTTGACCTAAATCCTAGAGAAATGGAAATTTAAAAAGAAATGGGACCTAATGATACTTAAATGCTTTTGCACAGCAAAGAAAACTATAAACAAGACAAAAAGACAACCCTCAGAATGGGAGAATATATTTGTAAATGAATCAACAGACAAAGGATTAATCTTGAAAATATATAAATAGCTCATGCAGTTCAATATTAAAGAAAACAACCAAATCAAAACTGTGTGGATGACCTAAATAGACATTTCTCTAAAGAAGACATACAGATGGCCAAGGGGCACATGAAAAGCTGCTCAACCCCACTAATTTTTAGAGAAATGCAAATCAAATCTACAATGAGGTATCACCTCACACAAGTTAGAATGGGCATTATCAGAAAATCTACAACAACAAACATTGAAGAGGGTGTGGAGAAAAGGGAACCCTCTTACACTGTTGGTGGGAATGTAAATTGATACAGCCACTATGGAGAACAGTATGGAGGTTCCTTAAAAAACTTAAAATAGAATTACCATATGACCCAGCAATCCCACTACTGGGCCTATACCCAGAGAAAACCATAATTCAAAAAGACACATGCACCCCAATGTTCATTGCAGCACTATTTACAATAGCCAGGTCATGGAAGCAACCTAAATGCCCATCGACAGATGAATGGATAAAGAAGATGTGGTACATTTATACAATGGAATACTACTCAGTCATAAAAAGGAATGAAGTTAAGTCACTTGTAGAGTCGTGGATGGATCTAGAGACTGTCATACAGAGTTATGTAAGTCAGAAAGAGAAAAACAAATATATATTAACATATATATTTGGAATGTAGAAAAATGGTACAGATGAACTTGTTTTCAAGGCACAAATAGAGACACAAATGTAGAGAGCTAACGTATGGACACCAAGGGGAGAAAGTGGGGCGAGGGGGATGAGCTGGGAGATTGGAATTGACATATATACATTAATATGTGTAAAATAGATTACTAATAAGAAAAAATAAAGAGCAACTAAAAAAATATGGTAGCAAATAAGAAGAATGCCTTTGGAAGACTTGCCAGTAGATTTACACAGCTAATGAATGAGTCAATGAACTTGAAAAAAGAGCCATAGAAATTTCCCAAATTGTCATGCAAAAAAAAAAAAGAGTGAAGATAAAATGAGAATAGGGAAATTGAGAGATGTGAGACAATATCGAATGGTGTAACACATATGTAACTGGAATTACAGAAGGAGAAGAGAGAGTGGGGAAGAAGAAATATTTAAATAAATAATCGATGATATTTTCCCAAAATTAGTGACAGACACCAAATCACAGATCCAAGAAGCTCAGAGAATGCAAAACGTGATAAATACCACACACACACACACACACACACAGGCATATAATATTGAAACTACTGAAAAACAAAGACAAAATGAAACTTTGAGGTAACCAGAGAAAACAAACACTATACCTACAGAGGAAGAAGAATAAGAGAGTAAATTCTCATCACAAACTGTGTTGGGGGTTGAATTGTCCCCCCCGCTCCCCCGCCAGTTATGATGAAGGCCAAACCCTAGTACCTGTGAATGAATGTGACCTTATTCAGAGTCTTTACAGATGTAAACAAGTTAATATCAGGCTATACTCGATCAGGGTGTGTCCTAATGCAATATGACTAGTATCGTTATAAAAAGAGAAAACAGGGACTCGGGGAGAGCACCATGTGACAAGATTGCAGTGGTGCAGCTGCAAGCCAAGGAACACAAAAGATTTCTGGCCACCACCAGAAGCTATAAAGAAGCAAGGAAGGATTCTATCCAGTGTCTCAGAATAAGTATGGCCTTTCCGATAACTTGATTTTGGACTTCTAGGTTCCAGAACTGAGAGAGAATAAATTTCTGTTGTTTATAGCCACCCAGTGTATGGTACTTTTTGGCAGCAGTCCTAGGAAACTAATACACCTTGCAAGAAAGGAGACATTGGAGTGACATATAAATATTGAAAAAAATTTCAACCAAGAATTCTATATCTCACAAAATTATCTTTCAAAGTTGAAAAGAAATTACATTCTCAGGCAAACAAATATTGATGAAATCCACTGCCTGTGGATTTACCCCACAAGAAATGCCTAAGGAAGTTTTTTAGGCAGAAGAAGTGGAATACAAGTCTGTAAATTAGGTCTACACAACGAAATGAAGAGCATCAGAAATGGAATAAATGAATGTAATATATAATACTTTGTTTAAACTGCTGCATAATATAATTGTGTAAAGCAAAAACAGCACTGAGCATTTATAGCATATGTTAAATGTATGACAGCAGTGTTGCAAGGAATGGAAAGGAAGAATTTTTATAAGATCCTTTAAATATTCGCAAATTGGTATGTTATTTAAGCATGGGCTCAGGTTATTTAACAATGTATATCATAAATCCTAGAGTAACCACTAAAATAGTTTTTAAAAGAGGGGCAAATAGTAACTCTATTTATGACATGAAATGAAATAGTATAAAAGGCATGATTAAAATCAAAGAAGGCAGAAAAAGAGGAAAAAAGAAATAAAGAACAAATACAATGAATAAGAAAAAGTTAGAAAAATGGCATATTTAAATCAAACTGTATCAATAATCACATTAAAGTGAGTGGACTGAACACATAAGAGTTCAAGACAAATAAAAACAAGACCTAACATTATGCTGTCTAAAAGAAACACATATTAATGTAAAGATGCAGATTGAGCACTTGTAAATATATCAGGAGTAATTTACCATGTAAACACTAACCAAAAGAAATCTGGAGCAGGGCTTCCCTGGTGGCACAGTGTGTGGGAATCTGCCTGCCAATGCAGGGGACACAGGTTTGATTCCTGTCCCGGGAAGATTCCCACATGCCGTGGAGCAACTAAGCCCGTGTGCCACAACTACTGAGCCTGCACTCTAGAGCCCGTGCTCTGCAACAAGAGATGCCACGACAATGAGAAGCCCGCGCACCACTCGCTGCAGCTAGAGAAAGCCCGCACACAGAACAAAGACCCAACACAGCCAAAAATAAAAACAAATAAATAAATGAATTTATTTTTTTTAAAAAAGAGAAATCTGGAGCAGCTATATTAAATGTGGACAAAGTATACTCCAGAACATGTAAGCCTACCATTCCAAGAGGAATGTTGCATAATTAAAAAGGAGCCCATGCTTCAAAAAGACATAACAATCCTAAACATGCGTGTACCTAACCACAGGGCTTTAAAATACGTGAGATTAAAACTGAAAAGAGAATTAGACAAATGCACAATTATAGCTGGATACTTCAACATGACTCTCTAAATAATTGATAAATAAGTAGACAGAAAATCCACAAGGATAAATGGCCTGACAGCATTCTCAACTAACTTGATAACTGACTTTTATAAAACACTCCATCCAAAAGCAGCAGAACACACATTCTACTCAAACGAACATAGAACATTTACCAAGGTAGAACATATTTTGGACTACACAACAAATAATTTTAAAAGAAGAAAAAATTGTAATGTGAATCCTTTGAAAATATGGAATTAAACAAAATTCAGGAAAAGAAATATATCTTGAAAATGCCCATATATATGGAAATTAAACAATAAACTTGTAACACATGGATCAAGGAGGAGAGCAAGTAACAAGCAAAATAAACACTATTTTGAACAAAATGAAAATACAATATTTCAAATTTTGTGAAACAAAGCTTAGAGGGAAATGTATAGCACTAAGAGTATATGATAGAAAAGAAAAAATATATATCTAAAAATTTTAAAACCCTAACAGTTCATCCTAGTAAACTAGAAAGAAAGAGAAAACTAAACCTAAGACAAGCAGAAAGAAAATAATAAAAATTAAAGGATAAATCAATGAAAATGAAAACAGGAAAACAATAGAGAATCAAAAAGATCAAAAGCTGGTTCTTTGACAAGGTTAATAATTCAATAAAGTTCTAGCCAAAACAACAACACAACAAAAAGAGAGAGAGAGAAAGAAAGACACATAATAACAATGTCAGGAATAAAAGAGAGGACATCACTACTCATCACATAGATGTTAAGTAGATAGAAATGGAAAACTATGAACAAGTCTATGCCAGTAAATTTGTCAACTTTAGTGAACTGGACCAATTTCGTAAAAAAATAGTAAGTACCAAAGCTCACTAAGGAAGAGAGAGGTAACCTGAATATCCCTGGATTTATTTTTAAAAATTGAATGTGTAGTAAAAATCTTGCAAAAAATAAAGGAAATTTCAGGTCCAGATGGTTTCACTAGTGAATTTTACCAAACTATGAAAGCAAAAAACAACATTAATTCTCTATATTTATTCCCAGAAAGAAGAAAAAAGAACATCTCTCAATTATTTTATAAGGTCAGCTTCACCCTATGTTAAAACCAGACAAGGACATTACAAATTAAGAAAATTACAAATTAAGATCTCTCAGGAATACAGACACAAAAATTCTTAATGAAATATTAGCAAACAGAATTCAGTAATATATGCAACAGATAGTACATCATCATCAAGTGGTGTTCATCCCAGTAACGCAAACTGGCTCAATATTGAAAAACCAACCAATGCTAATAATTAATTTTTTAAAGAAACATATAATCATACCAATAGGTGCTGAAAAACCTTTTGAAAAAAATTTAGCATCCATTCACAATAAAAATTCTTTGGAATGGAATTATGTCAGCAAGTTGGCAGAATGGGAAGTCCCAGTCTTTGTGCTCCCACAGAAACACCAACTTAACAGTGATATATGGACCAAAATACCTTTATGAGAGGTCAAAATGCAATTAAGAAGTTTCTGTACCACAAACAAGCACAAAACTGAGAACAGCCACATAGAAATGGGTAAGAAGAATAATTTCACTTTACCTACATCAGCCTCTTCCTTAAAGCAGAACAACTCAGTGCCAAGAGAGATCACATTGGCCTATGACTTTTCCCTGGGGTAGGCATACACCAATGTTCCTGGCCTATTGGTGCAGTGCCCAAAGGGTGAATTACTGTCTCACATCAAGGGAGCATTGAAGGAATGGCCATAGTTTGGTCTCCTGGGGCAGCTACAAAGGAAAAGAGGTGGGAAGCTTTCTGTGGCCTAGCAAGGACCTGTGATAATCAGAGGTGGCACAGAACATGAGGATTCCCTTCCAGGAGGGAGATAAAGGAATGGAGCATGCATTCAACATCCCTGTTTTCAGTGTAATCTTTAAGGGTCTGGATTCTTCTTACCTCACTCATATGCTGACAGAACTGCCATAGGTTGGACATCTGGGGGTGGCTAAGAACAAAGGAGAATGAGTGGGATGGATTATAGCAGTCTGGCATGGCTCTGAAAAATGGATAAGGAGCAGAACCTGAGTCTTTTCTTCTTGGATGGAGAGAGAGAGGTGAAGTGTTTCTCCAAAATCCTGGCCTTTCAGTGGGCTACCTGAAGGGTCAGTTTCTGTTGCACCTCACCTGGGATGCTGATAAAATTGGAATAGTTTGGTGGGGACAGCTAAGAACAAAGGAAAAGGGTGGGCAGCTTGCTGTTTCAGAGGTTCTCAGAATTTCTAGACAGGCTGATTGATGAAGCTTTTTCCTTGTCAAAGCCAGTATGTAAAGCATGGGAGAGGTACCTGTTTACTCAAATGCAGACACCAATGCAAAAATACATGACACTAAGAATCAGGGAAACATGACACTATTGAAGAAAAAAATCTCTAGTATCCAACCCTAAAGAAATGGAAATCTGTAAATTGCCTGACAAAGAATTCCAACTAATCACCTTAAAGAAGCTCAGTGAGCTACAATAGAACACAGACAACTAAACAAAATTAGGAAAACAATACATGTACAAAATGAGAATGACAAAGAGAAACAATTTAAAAAAGAATAAAATTCTGTAGTTGAATACAATAACTAAACTGAAACATTCACTAGAGGGGTTTAACATCAAAGTTGATCAATCAGAAGAAAAAATTAGCAAGCTAGAAGTCAGGTCATCAGAAATTATCTGGTCAGAGGAACAAATAATAATAATAATAACAATAATAATGAAAAAGAAAGAAGACAGCCTCAGGGATTTTGGGGACACCATTAAGCAACTTATATATGCATTATGGAAATTGAAGGAGGTGAAGAAAAAGAGAAAAGATCAGAAAGCTTATTTAAGGAAATAACGACAGAACACACCCAAACTTGGTGAGGGAAATAAACATCCAGATACATGAAGCTCAAAGGATCTCATGAGCCCCAAAATAGCTACACCAAAACACATTATAATCAAATTATCAAAAGTTAATAATAGAGAATTTTGAAAGCAGCCAGAAAAAAGCAACTCATCATGTACAAGGGAACTTCCATAAGAATATTAGTGGATTTCTGAAAAGAAACTTTTCAAGACAGAAGGGGTTGGGATGATATACTCAAAGTGCTGAAAGAAAAAAATATCAACCAAGTATTATACACTTGGCAAAATTTTCCTTCAAATATGAAGGAGAGATTAAGACTTGCTCAGACATGGGCTTCCCTGGTGGCACAGTGGTTGAGAGTCTGCCTGCCGATGCAGGGGACACGGGTTCGTGCCCCAGTCCAGGAAGATCCCACATGCTGCAAAATGGACCACCACTTTTAATTGTAGTATAAAAGGTAAAATACATAAGTATTAAGAATAACTGTAACTACAAAAATATGTTAATGGATATACAAGATAAAATATGTGAAATCAATAATGTAAAGTGTTTGTGAGGAGTGAGAAGTAGAAGTGTAGAGTTTTTGTCTGTAATTGAAGTTGAATTGTTAGCTTAACAGCAAAAGCAGTTCTAAGAGGGAAGTTTATAGTGGTAAATACCCACCTTAAGAAAAAGAAATATCTCAAGTAAACATTCTAACTTATAGAAAGAAGAATAAACTAAGCCCCAAATTAGCAGAAGCAGAGAAAAATAAAGATTAGAGCAGAAATAAATGAAAGACACTAGGAAAAAAAAAGATGGATAAAATTAAGAGTTTTTCTGAAAGAAAAACAAAATTGACAAACACCTAACTAGACTAAGAAACAGAAAAGAGAGAAGACTAGAATAAATACAATTATAGGAGGGGTGTCCAAGATGGTGGCATAGGAAGACACTGAGTTCACGTCCTCCCATGGACACACTGAATATATACCTACATATAGAGCAATTCCTCTTGAAGAAGACCTGAGGGCTGAATGAACAGTTACTGCACATAAATGGACCACACAGAAATGGGTAGGAGAGATGAAGACCCGGTATTCATGGGAACACAACCCTTGACTCAGCAATCTGGGAAAGGATATTTATTAGGAGCCAAATGCAGACTCACCTGCCCTGGGATACAGTGAAAAAACAGCAGTTTAAAATGCAGCTAGGCAATAGGGGAAGGAAATCCATTTACTAACCTTAGACCATCTGTCAAATAGGCAGGGAACTCCTGGAGCACTTCCAGGGTCAGAGGCACTGGCAAGTGCCCTTATAGAGGCCCTTGGGTCTCCCACCATCACTTGCCCACTCCAGCCCCATCCACTGAGCCAAAGTAGCCTCAGGCTCTGTTCTCCTCAGGGGCTGCCTCCAGCCCAGGCCCACTCCTGCCCCAGCTTCCCCACCTAGGTGGCTTTGGGTGGAGTACTCCCCAGGAACTTCCCCCAAACTGTGCCTGATCCAACTCAAGCTGGCCTGCCAGAGCTACCTGGTTCAAGCAGTTTACACAGGAGCCACTCCCAAACAAGGCCATTCCTTCAAGACCAGGGGAGAAATCTCTTTTGCCTAATTCATAGAGGCAAAAATTGAAAGTCAGACAAAACAAAGAGAGAGAGGACTATGTTCCCCAAAAAAGATCAAAATAAAATACCCAGGAAAAATAACCTAATGAAATGGAGATAAGTACTTTACCTGATAAAGAGTTCAAAGAAACAGTCATAAGTTTACAGACTGAACTTGGGAGAAGAACCCAGTGAGAACTTCCTCAAAGACTTAGAAAATGTAAGAAAGAAGCAATCAGAACTGAAGACTACAACTAAAATTTTAAAAACACACTAGGAATAAACAGCAGATTAGATAATGCAGAAGAATGAACAAATGATATGGAAGATAGAATAGTGAAAATCACTCAATCAGAAAAGCAAAAAAGAGAAAGAATTTTTTTAAATGAGGAGAGTTTAAAGGACATCTGGGACAGCAGCAAGCATTCTAACATTCACATTATAGGGGTCCCAGCAGGAGAAGAGAGAGAGAAAGGAATAGAAAATTTATTTGAAGAAATAATGGCTGAAAAATTCCCTAACGTGGGGAAGAAAATAGATATCCAGATACATGAAGAACAGAGAGTCCCATAGAAGAACAGTGAACCCAAAGAGATCCACACCAAGACACATTATAATTAAAATGGTAAAAGTTAAAGATATAAGGAGAATCTTAAAGGCAGCAAAAGGAAAACAACTAACCACACACAAGAGAAACCCCATAAGAGTATCAGCTAATTTTGCAGCAGAAATTTTACAGGCCAGAAGGGAGTGGCAGGATATATTTAAAGTGCTGAAAGAAAGAAAGAAAAAATACATACATCGTAGAATACTCTATCTGGCAAGGTTATCATTCAGAATTGAAGGAGAGATAAAGAGTTTCCCTGACAAGCAAAAACTAAAGGAGATCACCACTAAACCAGCCTTACAAGAAATGTTAGAAGGTCTTATATAAGAATAAAAGAAAAGGCCACAACTAAAAATAATAAGATATATGAATGGAAAAATCTCACTGGTACAGGCAAGTATATGGTAAAGGCAGTGGATCAACTACTTTAAAAGCCAGCACAAAGGTTAAAAACCAAAAGTAGTACAGTTGACCATAACAATAATAAGTAGTTAAGGGAGCCACAAAATAAAAAGATGTAAAATATGATATCAAAAATATAAAACGTTAGAGAGGGGGGAGTAAAAATATAATACTTTTAGAATGCCTTTAAATTTAAGAGACTATAAGCTTAAAATAAATAGCCATATATACATGTCAATATACATGAACTTCACAATAACCGTGAACCAAAAACCTACAATGAATACACAAAAAGTAAAGAGAAAGGAATCCGAACATAACACTAAAGGAGTCTATGAAACCACAAAGTAAGAAACCAAAAGAGAAAGACAGGAATAAAAAATAATGACAAATGCCTCTCACCCCCAGAAAACAATTAACAAAATGGCAATAAGTACATACATATCAATAATTACTTTAAATGTAAATTGACTAAATGCTCCAATCAAAAGACACACATAGCTGAACAGATAAAAAAAGACCCATCTATGTGCTGCCTACAAGGGCCTACCTCAGGCACACATTCATTGAAAGTGGAGGGATGGAAACAGATATTCCATGCAAATGGAAAATAAAGCTGGGTTAGCAGTACTCATATCAGACAAAATAAACTTTGAAACAAGACTGTAACAAAAGACAAAGAAGGGCGTTACATAATGATAAAGGGGTTGACCCAACAAGAAGATTTAACATTTGTAAACATTTATGCACCCAATATTAGAGCACCTAAATATATAAAACATGTATTAACAGAAATAAGATAATACAATACAATAGTAGTAGGGGACTTTATACTCCACTTACATCAATGGAGACATCACTGAGACAGGAAAACAATAAGGAAACACTGGCCTTGAACGACACAGCAGACCAGATGGACTTATATAGAGAACATTCTATCCAAAAGCTGCAGAATACACATTCTTTTCAACTGTACACGGAGCATTCTCCAGGATATATCCCATGCTAGGCCACAAAACAGGTCTCAATAAATTTAAGAAGATTGAAATCATATCAAGCATCTTTTCCAACACAAATGTATGAAACTAGAAATCAACTACAAGAAGAAAACTGCAAAAAACACAAACATGTGGAGACTAAACAACATGCTACTAAACAATTAATATGTCAATGAAGAACTCAAAGAGGAAATAAAAGATAACTTGACACAAATGAAAAGGGAAACACCACAATCCAAAATCTATGGGATGCAGCAAAAAGCAGTTCTAGAAGGGAAGTTCAAACCAATAGATGTCTATTGGTCTATTTTCTTGTTTCTCAAGAAACAAGAAAAATCTCAAATAATCAACCTAAATGTACATGTAAAAGAACTAGACGGGCTTCCCTGGTGATGCAGTGGTTGAGAGTCCGCCTGCCAATGCAGGGGACACGGGTTCGTGCCCCGGTCTGGGAAGATCCCACATGCCGCAGAGCGGTTGGGCCCGTGAGCCATGGCCACTGAGCCTGCGCGTCCAGAGCCTGTGCTCCAAAACGGGAGAGGACACCACAGTGAGAGGCCCCCATACTGCAAAAAGAAAGAAAGAAAGAAAGAAAGAACTAGAAAAAGAAAAACAAGTAAAGACCAAAATTAGAAGGAAGGAAATAATAAACATGAGAGTGGAAATAAATTAAATAGAGACAAAAAATAGAAAAGATCAATGAAACTAAGAGGTGGTTCTTCAACCACCTCTTTTATCTTTAACTTTTATCTTGAAGTTTTATCTTCAAGATAAAAAAATTGACAAATTTGTATGATCCTTTGGGGGTGGGTGGGATGAATTGGGAGATTGGGATTGACATATATACACTATTGATACTATGCATAAAATAGATAACTAATGAGAACCTACTGTATAGCACAGGGAACTCTACTCAGTGCTCTGTGGTGACCTAAATGAGAAGCAAATCCAAGAAAGAGGGGATATATGTATACATAAAGCAACTATACTGCAATAAAATAAAAATAAAAGTTATTTTAAAATGAGGGGGGAAATCAGATCCCTGTGGGTCTTTAGTATTCTCCTACATAATTTTAACTTCATTCTGTAGACCATGGAAAGGCACTGAGTTATTGTGAGTAAAGGAGCAAGAGGCTTAGATATGAGTTTTAAGAAGGTAATGCTGGAAATTAGTAGGCTCCTAAAAGTATTTGTTAACTGAATGGAGAAAATGATGGCTAAAGATTAGGGGGTCAGATAAAAGGTACTGTTACTATTTGGAAAATAATGGAAGATAAGGTGGAAGACCTCTCATTCAATGAAATCAGGGACTGAATTTGATCAGTCATTTGCTTTAACAAGCAAGGAATTAAGAAAAGATATATACATTTACCTTAGAGATTATAGTTTTAACCTGAGACATATATGCGTACACTCATCCAGCAATTGTATAATACAGTGCCAAGGCCCTTCCTCTGAGTATAAGTATGCTAATTGGAATTGTACCATTTTTCTTGCATGAGCCACACTCATATTTCTATTTCTTTAAATTGCAGCAAAGAGCAATCAAGTACTGAATCTTAAAGACATGTTTATGAACTTTTCCCAATTATGTTTGGTTCACTTTTCTCATACTTATTTGAATTATAATATTTTCAGCCACTCACTCTCACCAAGTCTTTCCAAAGAATTACAACTTAGTTTTCATAGGAACAGCTCTCTTACACACTCAGGTTTCATTGGTTTACATAATATTTAATTAAATACTATAACATAATGAAAAGTACAACTACATTGACTGGCTTGTGGAAAAAATACAACTGTTTCTTGGTAAAAACATACAACCAAATTGTTGGGACCAGGAAAGTTCAATGTACCAGACAATCTCCTACTAGTCTCCAATGATGAGTGTGAAAGAGGATCGGAAAGTATTGTTAATGAGGTGATTTGACTAATTGGGGATTGGCTAACAGAGCTTCCATTGTGATGATGTGAGCAAGAGCAACAGCAGTGGAAAAAGACAGGAGAGGACAAATTGAAAAGACATCAAGACACAGCTTTGGAAATAAACAGGCTTGAGTTCAAATTCTGACTTCATCACTTAGCTGTGAACCTCAAAGTTTCTGTTTTCTTACATGTAAAAAAAGAATAATGCAGTGTAGTGAAAGATTGATTGGGAAAACAAAGCTTATGTACTTAGAAATGTGCCTGACACAAGTAAGAAGAATGATATTGTCAGTAGAATTTTATGATGAATTGATAAAAGTGAAGACTCAAAGATGATTCTCTACTGTCTACCTTGCCTGAATAAAAGATAGTAAGATAAAAAATATACCACTAACTGAAGGATGAGAAATGGGAGAGGAGTTAAACATGTTTTCAGGCTGAGGGGAAGGAACTAGCAGCAAGAGAAATTTTTTTTTAAATTAGAAGTTAAAAGTGGTTTTCTCTGTTTAAAAAAATTGACAAACTTGTAGACAGACTCATCAAGAAAAAAAAGAGCCCAAACCAATAAGATCAGAAATGAAAGAAAAGAAATTACCACCAACACCACAGAAATACAAAAGATCATAAAAGAATACTGTGAAAATTTATATGCCAAGAAATTAGACAATCTAGCAGAAATGGATAAATTTCTAGAAATATACTATCTTCTAAGAATGAATCGTGAAGAAAGAGAAAATCTGAAAAGCACAATTACTAGCAAGGAAATTGAATCAGTAATCAAAAAGCTTCAAAAAACCCAAAAAGCTCCCAAAAAACCCAGATGGCTTACAGGTGAATTCTACAAAATATTTAAAGAAGAGTTAACACCCATCCTTCTCAGACTATTCCAAAAAATTGAAGAGGAAGAAACACTTCCAAACTCATTTTATTAGGTCAGTATTACCCTGATACCAAATCAGACAAAGACACTATTAAGAAAGCAAATTATACGCCAATATCCCAGATGAACACAGACGCCAAAAACCTCAACAAAATATTAGCAAAATGAATTCAACAATACATTAAAAGGATCATATACCATGATCAAGTGAGATTTATTTCAGGGATGTAAAAATGGTTTAACATCACTAGATCAGTGTAATACACCACATTAACAAAACAAAAGATAAAACTCACATGAATATCTTAATAGATGCAGAAAAATCTTTTGACAAAATTCAACATCCATTCATGATAAAAACTCTCCACAAAGTGAGTATAGAGGGAACATACCTCAATATAATAAAGACCATATATTATAAACCCACAGTTAATATCATACCCATTGGTGAAAAGGAAAGCTTTCCCTCTAAGGTCAGGTGCAAGACAAGGATGCCCACTCTTACCACTTTTATTCAGCATATTATTAGATGTCTTAGCCACAGCAGTTAGGCAAGAAAAAGAAAGAAAATTTAGCTAGGAGCAGTGCAAAAAAGAGACAAGAGCGATCCCTGGACCGACCAAAGCCCGTGCACCACTGTATTCCTGTGTTCATTGTCTACATCTCACTGTCGTTGCAACCATGCCCAAGAGAAATGCTGAAGGGGATGCTAAAGGAGATAAAGCCAAGGTGAAGGACAAACCACAGAGAAGATCTGCAAGGTTATCTGCTAAACCTGCTCCTCCAAAGCCAGAGCCCAAGCTTAAAAAGGCCCCTGCAAAGAAGGGAGAGAAGGTACCCAAAGGGAAAAAGGGGAAAGTTGATGCTGACAAGGATGGGAATAACCCTGCAAAAAATAGAAGTGTTATAACGGACCAGGTACAGAAAGCTGAAGGTGCTGGAGATGCCAAGTGAAGTGTGTACATTTTTGATAACTGTGTACTTCTGGTGACAGTAGTTTGAAATACTATTTTTTTATCAAGTTTTATAAAAATTCAGAATTTTGTTTTACCTTTTTTAAAGCTATGTTGTTAGCACACAGAACATTTAATTGTTGTTTTTTTGGGAAGGGCACATGTCACTAATAGAATAATTCTGAAGCTGGATTGATGTGGGGAAAAAACACCTTTCCTGTCCAGTTTTGAAACACTTCCTCTTGGTTCCCAGGAAGGAGGGATTCCTTGATGTTGACACACATTAGCCATGTTGGCACAAACTCCTTGTGGTATGGAACAACTAAAATAAGTTTTTAGGTGCTCTTCTCCCTCTCCACTCTCAGCATAGACTTAACTCTCTTAAACCCAGAGACCTGTTGGAACCCGACCCCCCAAAATTGGTTGCTAGTATGTCAGGCAATCTGGACTTTCCAGTGTCACCATTGAGATAGCATCCCTCAAAAGATGAATGATTCCTTTTTTAGATTGTGGGTCTTCAGATTGATTTTTCTACCATTTTCATTTCCATTTCCTGAAAGTCAGGGTTGGCTTGTAAAAAGTTGTTAAATAACATGTTAAATGTGAAATGTCAACCCACACTCTAAACTTTCCCTGTTCAGAGCATCACATGAAGACTTCATTGGGTTTTATAGTGGATTTCTGATTTTGGTAGTCCATTGAAAATGGGAGTTTGAAAATTGTTGTATACTGTTAACAATTATCTGCCCATGTCCTACCTGAAATAACATGATAGTTTATAAAAGGTATCTTTAATAAAGCTGGATACAGTTTGGCTTGGGAGAAAAGGTATCCAGATTGGAAAGGAAGGAGTAAAACTTTCACTATTTGCTGATGACATGATACGTATATTAAAAAAATCTCAAAAATTCCAACAAAAAATTATTAGAACAAATAAATGAATTCTTTAAAGTTACAGGGTACTAAATTAATATACAGAAACCTGTTGCATTTCTATATAAATACAACAAACTATCAGAGATAGAAATTAAGAAAACAATTCCATTTACAATTGAATCAAAAATAATAAAGCACTTGGGAATAAATCTAAGGAGGTGAAATGCCTGTACTCAGAAAACTATACAACATTGATGAACGAAATTGAAGAACACACAAAGAAGTGGAAATATATCTCATGTTGGTGCATTAGAAAATTAACGTTGTTAAAATGTCCATACTACTCAAAGTAGTCAGCATATTCAAAGCAATCCCTATCAAAACTGCAGTACATTTTTCACAAAAATAGAAAACACAATCCTAAAATACAAAAGAAAACACAAAAGACCCTAAATAGCTGAGGCAGTCATACAAAGAGGACCAAAGCTGGAGGCATCTGACTTCCTGATTTCAAATTATATTACAAAGCCATAGTAATCAAAACAGTATGATACAGGCATAAAATCAGATGTATAGACCAATGGTACAGAATAGAAAGCCTGGAAATAAACTCATATAAACAGTCAACTAATTTTTTATTAGTGCCCCAAGAGTACAAAATGGGAAAAGATAGTCTCTTCAATAGTGTTGAAAATATTAGATATCCACATGAAAAACAATGGAATTAGACCATATTTTACATCATATGCAGAAATCAACTCAAGATGGATAAAAGACTTAAGCATAAAACCTGAAACCATAAACTACTAGAAGAAAACATAGGGGAGAATGTATTTCAGATTGGTCTTGTCATTGATTACTTGGCTATGTTACCAGAAACACATGCAACAAAGACAAAACATAAACAAGTGGGACTACATCAAACTAAAAACTTTCTGCATGGCAAAAGAAACAATTAACAAAATGAAAATGTGAATTGACAGAAAACATTTGCAAACTACATATTTGATAAGGGATTAATACCCCAAATATGTAAAGAACTCATATAAATCAATAGCAAAAATACAAATAATTCAGGTTAAAAAGAGCAAAGAACCTAAACATATATTTCTCCAAAGGACATGTACAAATAACCAACAAGTAGATGAAAGAGTGCTCAACTAATCATCAGGAAAATGAAAATCAAAAGCACAAAATATCACATTACACCTGTTAGGACTGCTATTATTTTTTTTAAAAAGATAAGTGTTAACAAGGTTGGGAAAAAAGGGAACACTTGTAAATTGTTGGTGGGAATGTTAGTTGGTACATTCTTTATGGAAAAACAATACATATGTTTCACAAAGAAAATAATAATAGAGCTACCATATGACCCTGAAATCCCACCTCTGGATATTTATCCAAAGGATTTGAAATCATGATTTTCAAAGAGATACCTGCACTCTTATGTTCATCACAGCATTATTCACAATAGCCAAGACATAGAAACAACGTAGATAGCCATTACTAGATGAATGGAAAAGTAAATCATGGTATATACATACAATGGAATAATATTCAGCCTTTAAAAAAGAAGGCAATCCTGCCATCTGTGACAACATGGGTGGAACTAGAGGACATTATGCTGACTGAAACAAGCCAGACAGAGAAAAAAAATACTGTCTGATCTCAATCACATGTGGAATATAAACTAGTCAGCCTCAAATTCTTAGAAAAGCACAACCTTCCAAGACTGAACCAGAAAGAAATAGAAAATATAAACAGACCAATCACATGCACTGAAATTGAGACTGTGATTTAAAAACTTCCAACAAACAAAAGCCCAGGGCCAGATGGTTTCACATGCGAATTCTATCAAACATTCAAAGAAAAGCAAAGACCTATTCTTCTCAAAATCTTCCAAAATATAGAAGAGGGAGGAACACACCCAAACTCATTCTACGAGGCCAATATCACCCTGATAGCAAAACCAGACAAAGATGTCACAAAGAAAGAAAACTACAGGCCAATATCACTGATGAACATAGATGCAAAAATCCTCAACAGAATCCTCAGCTAGCAAACAGAATCCAGCAACACATTAAAAGGGTCATACACCATGATCAAGTGGGGTTTATCCCATGAATGCAAGGATTCTTCAATATATGCAAATCAATCAATGCGATAAACCATATTAACAAATTGAAGGAGAAAAACCATATGATCATCTCAATAGATGCAGAAAAAGCTTTCAACAAAATTCAACACACATTTATGATAAAAACCCTTCAGAAAGCAGGCACAGATGGAACTTACCTCAACAAAATAAAGGCTATATATGACAAACCCACAGGCAACATCGTTCTCAATGGTGAAAAACTGAACATTTCCTTTAAGATCAGGAAAAAGACAAGGCTGTCCACTCTAACCACAATTATTCAAAATAGTTTTGGAAGTTTCAGCCACAGCAATCACAGAAGAAAAAGAAATAAAAGGAATCTAACTCAGAAAAGAAGAAGTAATGCTGTCACATTTACAAACAACATGATATTATACATAGAAAATCCTAAAGATGCTACCAGAAAACTACTCGAGCTAATCAATGAATTTGGTAAAGTAGCAGGACACAAAATTAATGCACAGAAATCTCTTGCATTCCTATACACTAATGAAAAATCTGAAAGATAAATTAAGGAAACACACCCATTTATCATTGCAACAAAAAGAATATAATACCTAGGAATAAACCTACCTAAGGAGGCAAAAGACCTGTACTCCAAAAGCCATAAAACACTCATGAAATAAATCAAAGATGAGACAAACAGATGGAAAGACATACCATATTCTATGGATTGTGAGAATCAACATTGTGAAAATGACTCTACTACCCAAAGCAATCTACAGATTCAATGTAATCCCTATCAAAATACCACTGGCATTTTTCACTACTACTAGAACAAAAAAATTCACGATTTTTATGGAAACACAAAAGAGTCTGAATAGCAAAAGCAATCTTGAGACAGAAAAACGGAGCTAAAGGAATCAGGTTCCCTTATTTCAGACTATACTACAAAGCTACAGTAAACAAGATAGTATGGTACTGGCACAAAAACAGAAATGTAGATCAATGGAACAGGATAGAAAGCCCAGGGATAAACCCCCACACATATGGTCAAGTTATTTTTGATAAAGGAGGCAATAATATACAATGGAGAAAAAACAGCCTCTTCAATAAGTGGTGCTGGGAAAACAGGACAGCTTCATGGCAAAGAATGAAAGTAGAATGCTCCCTAACACCATACATAAAAATAAACTCAAAATGGATTAAAGACCTAAATGTAAGGCCAGATACTATAAAACTCTCAGAGGAAAACATAAGCAGAACACATTACGACATCAATCACAGCAAGATCCTTTTTGACCCACCTCCTAGAGAAATGGAAAGAAAAACAAAAATAAACAAATGGGGAGGAGCTTCAAGATGGTGGAAGAGTAAGACGTGGAGATCACCGTCCTCCCCACACATAGATCAGAAATACATCTACATGTGGAAAAACTGAATGCTGGCAGAAGACCTCAGACCTCCCAAAAGGCAAGAAATACCACACATACCTAGGCAGGGCAAGAGAAAAAAGAAAAAACAGAGACAAAAAATAGGGATGGGACCTACACCAGTGGGAGGGAGCTGTGAAGGAGGAAAGGTCTCCACACACTAGGAAGCCCCTTCGCCGGCGGAGACTGCAGGTGGCAGAGGGGAAGCTTTGGAGCCAGGAGGAGAGGGCAGCAACAGGCTGTGGAGGGCAAAGTGGAGAGGTTCCTGCATGGAGGATTGGTGCTGACCAGCACTCACCAGCCCGAGAGGCTTGTCTACTCACCCGCTGGGGCGGGCGGGTGCTGGGAGCTGAGGCTCGTGCTTCAGAGGTCGGATCCCAGGGAGAGGACTGGGGTTGGCTGTGTGATCACAGCCTGAAGGGGCGAGTGCACCACAACTAGCTGGGAGGGAGTCCGGGAAAAAGTCTGGAACTGCCTAAGAGACAAGAGACTTTTTCCTGCTTCTTTGTTTCCTGGTGCATGAGGAGAGGGGATTTAGAGCGCCGCTTAAAGGAGCTCCACAGACGGGCGCGAGCCACGGCTATCAGCGCGGACCACAGAGACGGGCATAAGACGCTAAGGCTGCTGCTACACTCACCAAGAAGCCTGTGTGCAAGCACAGGTCAATATCCACACATCCTCTCTGGGCGGCCTGTGCAGCCCACCACTGCCAGTGTCCCGTGATCCTGGGAAAACTTCCCCGGGAAAACACGGCGGGCCTCAGGCTGGTGCAACATCACACCGGCCTCTGCCGCTGCAGGCTCACCCCGCATCGCATCCGTACTCCTACTTCCCCCGGGCCTGAGTGAGCCAGAGCCACCGAATCACCTGCGCCTTTAACCCCTTACTTTCTGAGCGAAGAACAGACACCCGCAGGTGACCTACACACAGAGGCATGTCCAAATCTAAAGCTGAAACCAGGAGCTGTACGAAAAAACAAGAGAAAGTGAAATCTCTCCCAGCAGCCTCAGGAGCAGCGGATTAAATCTCGACAATCAACTTGATGTACCTTGCATCTGTGGAATACCTGAATAGAGGATGAATCATACCAAATTGAGGAGGTGGACTTTGGGAGCAATGATTTATATTTTTTTCCCCTTTTTCTCTTTTTGTGAGTGTGTATGTGTATGTATCTGTGTGCGATTTTCTCTGTATAGATTTGGATTTACATTTGTCCTAGGGTTCTGTCGGTCCGGTTTTTTTATTAGTTTTAAAACATATTTTCAACAAAAAATTATTTTTCCTTAATAATTATTTTAATAAATATATTTTATTTTATCTTCTTCTTTCTTTCTTTCTTTTTCTTCCTTTTATTCTAAGTTATGTGGATGACAGGCTCTTGGTGCTCCAGTCACGTGTAAGGGCTGTGCCTCTGAGGTGGGAGGGCCAACTTCAGGACACTGGTCCACAACAGACCTCCAAGCTCCACGTAATATCAAATGGCAAAAATCTCCCAGAGATCTCCATCTCAACACCAAGACCCAGCTCCACTCAATGATCATCAAGCTACAGTGCTGGACACCCTATGCCAAACAACTAGCAAGACAGGCACACAACTCCGTCCATTAGCAGAGAGACTGCATAAATTCATATTAAGGCCAGAGACACCCCAAAACACACCACCATATGTGGACCTGCCCATCAGAAAGACAAGATCCAGCCTCATCCACGAGAACACAGGCACAAGTCCCCTCCACCAGGAAGCCTACACAACCCACTGAACCAAACTTAGCCACTGGGGACACACACCAAAACAAAAGGAAACTATGAACCTACAGCCTGCAAAAAGGAAACCACAAAATCAGTAAGTTAAGCAAAATGAGAAGAGAGAGAAACACACGGCAGATGAAAGAACAAGGGAAAAACCCACCAGACCAAACAAGTGAAGAGGAAATGGGCAGTCTACCTGAAAAAGAATTCAGAATAATGATAGTAAAGATGATCCAAAATCTTGGAAATAGAATGGAGAAAATACAAGAAATGTTTAACAAGGACCTAGAAGAACTAAAGAGCAAACAAACAGTGATGAACAACACAATAAATGAAATTAAAAATTCTCTAGAAGGGATCAATAGCAGAATAACTGAGGAAGAAGAACGGATAAGTGACCTGGAAGAAAAAATAGTGGAAAAAACTACTGCAGAATAAAGAAAAAACAATTAAAAGAATTGAGGACAGTCTCAGAGACCTCTGGCACAACATTAAACGCACCAACATTCGAAGTTTAGGGGTCCCAAAAGCAGAAGAGAAAAAGGGGCTGAGAAAATATTTGAAGAGATTAGAGTTGAAAACTTCCATGATATGGGAAAGGAAAGAGTTAATCAAATCCAGGAAGCACAGAGGGTTCCATAAAGGATACACCCAGGGAGAAACATGCCAAGCCACATATTACTCAAACTAACAAAAATGAAGTACAAGGAAAAAATATTAAAAGCAACAAGGGAAAACCAACAAATAACACACAACGGAATCCCCATAAGGTTAAAACCTGATTTTTCAGCAGAAACTCTGCAAGCCAGAAGGGAGTGGCAGGACATATTTAAAGTGATGAAGGAGAAAAACCTACTACCAAGATTACTCTACCCAGCAAGGATCTCATTCAGATTTGATGGAGAAATTAAAACCTTTACAGACAAGATTTGGTGGTGAGAGAGTTCAGCACCAGCAAACCACCTTTACAACAAATGCTAAAGGAATTTCTCTAGGCAGGAAACAGAAGAGAAGGGAAAGACCTAAATAAAAAACCCAAAGCAATTAAGAAAGTGATAATAGCAACAAACATATTGATAATTACCTTAAGTGTAAATGGATGAAATGCTACAACCAAAAGACATAGGTTGGCTGAATGGATAAAAAAACAAGACCCGTATATATGCTGTCTACAACAGACCCACTTCAGACAGAGGGACACATACAGACTAAAAGTAAGTGGATGGAAAAGATATTCCACGCAAATGTAAATCAAAGAAAGCTGCAGTAGCAATTCTTATATCAGAAAAAATAGATTTTAATACAAAGACTATTCCAAGAGACAAAGAAGGACACTACATAATGATCAAGGGATCAATCCAAGAATATATAACATTTGTAAATATTTATGCACCCAATATAGGAGCACCTCAATATATAACGCAAATACTAACAGCCATAAAAGGGGAAATCGACAGTAACACATTCATAGTAGGGGACTTTAACACCCCACTTTCACCAATGGACAAATTATCCAAAATGAAAATAAATAAGGAAACACAAGCTTTAAATGATATATTAAACAAGATGAATTTGATTGATATTTATAGGACATTCCATCCAAAAACAACAGAATACACATTCTTCCCAAGTGCTCATGGAACATTCTCCAGGATATATCATATATTGGATCACAAATCAAGCCTTGGTAACTTTAAGAAAATTGAAATCGTATAAAGTAGCTTTTGCGAACACAATGCTATGAGACTAGATATCAATTACAGGAAAAAATATCTAAAAGATACAAACACATGGAGGTTAAAAAACACACTACTTACTAACTAAGAGATCACTGAAGAAATCAAAGAGGAAATCAAAACATACTTGAAAACAAGTGACAATGAAAACACGAGGACCGCCCTTTGTGCTCACGTTCTGCCCTGCCATGCCCTGCTCTCAAGAGGCGCAAATCATCTCCCCCAGCAAACGGGCCCGGCCTGTGGAGGAGGGCAGCATGCGGCTCCGCTTTGTCCGGCTTTTGGAGCAGGCCACCGCTCCGACAAAGGGGTCCGAGCGCGCCACGGGCTATGACCTATACAGTGCCTATGATTACACAGTACCACCTATGGAGAAAGCCCTTGTGAAAACAGACATTCAAATAGCTCTTCCTTCTGGGTGCTATGGGAGAGTAGCTCCACGTTCTGGCTTGGCTGCAAAACACTTCATAGATGTAGGAGCTGGTGTCATAGATGAAGATTATAGAGGAAATGTTGGTGTTGTACTGTTTAATTTTGGCAAAGAAAAGTTCGAAGTCAAAAAGGGTGATCGAATTGCACAGCTCATTTGTGAACGGATATTTTACCCAGAAATAGAGGAAGTTCAAGTTTTAGATGACACTGAAAGGGGTTCAGGAGGTTTTGGTTCCACTGGAAATAATTAAAATTTATGACAAGAACAGAAAATGAGAAAATATACTTTTTTCCTTGAAAATAAAGGCTTTGCTTAAAAAAAAAACAAAAAAAACCCCACGAGGACCCAAAACCGATGAGCTGCACCAAAAGAAGTTCTAAGAGGGAAGTTTATAGCAATACAATCCTAACGTAAGAAACAAGAAACATCTCAAATAAACAACCAAATCTTACACCTAAAGCAATTAGAGAAAGAAGAACGAAAAATCCCCAAAATTAGCTGAAGGAAAGAAATCATAAACATCAGAAATAAATGAAAAAGAAATGAAGGAAACGATAGCAAAGACCAATAAAACTAAAAACTGTTTCTTTGAGAAGATAAACAAAATAGATAAACCATTAGCCAGACTCATCAAGAAAAAAATGGAGAAGACTCACATCAAAAGAATTAGAAATGAAAAACAGCTGACACTGCAAAAATACAAAGGATCATGAGACATTACTATAAGCAACTCTATGACAATAAATTGGACAATCTGGAAGAAATAGACAAATTCTTAGAAATGCACAAGCTTCCAAGACTGAACCAGAAAGAAATAGAAAATATAAATAGACCAATCATAAGCACTGAAAGTGAAACTGTGATTAAAAATCTTCCAACGAACAAAGCTTCAGGACCAGATGGCTTCACAGGTGAATTCTATTAAACATTTAGAGACGAGCTGACACCTATCTTTCTCAAATTCTTCCAAAATATAGCAGAGGCAGGAACACTCCCAAAGTCATTGTACAAAGCCACCATGACCCTGATACCAAAACCAGACAAAGATGTCACAAAGAAAGAAAGCTATAGGCCAATATCACTGTTGAACAAAGATGCAAGAACCCTCAACAAAATACTAGCACACAGAATCCAGCAGGGAATCAGAAGGATCATACACAATGATCAAGTGATGTTTATCCCAGGAATGCAATGATTCTTCAATACATGCAAATCAATCAATGTGATACACCATATTAACAAATTGAAGAATAAAAACCATATGATCCTCTCAATAGATGCACAGAAAGTTTCGATAAAATTCAACACCCATTCATGATAAAAGCCCTGCAGAAAGTAGGCATAGAGGGAACTTTCCTCAACATAATAAAGGCCATATAAGACAAACCCACAACGAATATCGTCCTCAATGGTGAAAAACTGAAACCATTTCCACTAAGATCAGGAGCAAGGCAAGGTTGCACAGTCTCACCACTATTATTCAACATAGTTTTGGAAGTTTTAGCCACAGCAATCAGAGAAGAAAAAGAAATAAAAGGAATCCAAATCAGAAAAGAAGTAAAGCTGTCACTGTTTGCAGATGACATGATACTATACATAGAGAATCCTAAAGATGCTACCAGAAAAGTACTATAGCTAATCAATGAATCTGGTAAAGTAGCAGGATACAACATGATGCACAGAAATCTCTTGCATTCCTATACACTAAGGACGAAAAATCTGAAAGTGAAATTAAGAAAACACTCCCATTTACCATTGCAACAAAAAGAATAAAATATCTAGGAATAAACCTACCTAAGGACACAAAAGACCTATATGCAGAAAATTATAAGATGCTGATGAAATAAATTAAAGATGATACAAATAGATGGAGAGATATACCATGTTTTTGGATTGGAAGAATCAACATTGTGAAAATGACTCTACTACCCAAAGCAATCTACAGATTCAGTGCAGTCCCTATCAAGCTACCACTGGCATTTTTCACAGAACTAGAACAAAAAATTTCGCAATTTGTATGGAAACACAAAAGACCCCGAATAACCAAAGCAATCTTGAGAACGAAAAATGGAGCTGGAGGAATCAGGCTCCCTGACTGCAGTCTATATTACAAACCTACAGTAATGAAGACAGTATGGTACTGACTCAAAAACAGAAATATAGATCAATGGAACAGGATAGAAAGCCCAGAGATAAACGCACGCACATATGGTCACCTTATCTTTGATAAAGGAGGCAAGAATATACAGTGGAGAAAAGACAGCCTCTTCAATAAGTGGTGCTGGGAAAACTGGACAGGTACACGTAAAAGTATGAAATTAGAACACTCCCTAACACCATATACAAAAAGAAACTCAAAATGGATAAAGACCTAAATGTAAGGAAGACACTATCGAACTCTTAGAGGAAAACCTAGACAGAGCACTCTATGACATAAATCACAGCAAGATCCTTTTTGGCTCACATCCTAGAGAAATGGAAACAAAAATAAACAAATGGGACCTAATGAAACTTTAAAGCTTTTGCACAGCAAAGGAAACCTTAAACAAGACCAAAAGACAACCCTCAGAATGGGAGAATACATTTCCAAATGAAGCAACTGAAAAAGGATTAATCTCCAAAATTTACAAGCAGCTCATGCATCTCAATATCAAAAAACAAACAACCCAATCCAAAAATCAGCAGAAGACCTAAATAGACATTTCTCCAAAGAAGATGTACAGATTGTACAGATGTACATGAAAGAATGCTCAACATCATTAATCGTTAGGGAAATGTAAATCAAAACTACCATGAGATATCATCTCACACCTGTCAGAATGGCCATCATCAAAAAATCTAGAAACAATAAATGCTGGAGAGGGTGTGGAGAAAAGGGAACACTCTTGCACTGTTGGTGGGAATGTAAATTGATACAGCCACTCTGGAGAACAGTATGGAGGTTCCTTAAAAAACTAAAAATAGAACTATCATACGACCCAGCAATCCCACTACTGGGCATATACCCTGAGAAAACCATAATTCAAAGAGTCATGTACCAAAATATCCATTGCAGCTCTATTTACAATAGCCAGAACTTGGAAGCAATCTAAGTGCCTATCAACAGATGAATGGATAAAGAAGATGCACATATATACAATGGAATATTACTCATCCTTAAAAAGGAAAGAAATTGAGTTATTTGTAGTGAGGTAGATGGACCTAGAGACTCTCATACAGAGTGAAGTATGTCAGGAAGAGAAAAATAAATACCATATGCTAACACATTTATATGGAATCTAAAAAAATTTTTTAAAAAGGTCATGGATTATCTACTGGCAAGACGGGAATAAAGACACAGAGCTACTAGAGAATGGACTTGAGGATATGGGGAGGGGGAAAGGTAAGCTGTGACAAAGTGAGAGAGTGGCATCGACATATATACATTACCAAACATAAAATAGGTAGCTAGTGGGAAGTAGCCGCATAGCACTGGGAGATCAGCTCAGTGATTTTTGCCCGCCTAGAGGGGTGGGATAAGTAGGGTGGGAGGGAGGGAGAATTAAAAGGGAAGAGATATTGGGACATATGTATATGTATAACTGATTCACTTTTTTATAATGCAGAAACTAACACACCATTGTAAAGTAATTATACTCCAATAAAGATGTTTAAAAAAATACAGGAATTTAGAAAAAAACACCAGAAATATTTATTTCATTGTGCAATTGTTACTCTCAATTCTTTTTATGTAAAGCACCATCAACTTTTTTTTTAACCTCTTTATTGGAGTATAATTTCTTTACAATGTTGTTTTAGTTTCTGCTGTATAACAAAGTGAACCAACTATACATAAACATATATCCATATATCTGATTAGTTGTATGGAGGATCTTAGAGAAAATTACCAAATATGGCTTTAAACCTCTAAAACTGCCATGCAGTTATTTTCTTTCTCATAGAAAACTTGGGATCAACACATTGTCACTATTGTACTCACTGTAGGTAGGCCAATTTCACTGAGCCCTTTCTTGGAAAAAGAATAAAAGGCTTCATGTGGTCACTATAAAGAAATAAATAATTTCCTGCTTAACGTTATTTTGCTTAGTGATTTTTCCCTTTACACTTTTTGGTGAAAATAAATGGATTAAGGAAAACCTAATAATTTGCAGTGTCCTGAGAATTTTGTCAGTGGAATTAAAAAGTATATAAATACAATTAAAATTAAATAAAATAATGATAGATACAATATTAACATCAAGGGTAAAAGGAAATGATGTCTGCAGGTTTGGCAGACCCTAAAACATTGATTACTTGTCCTGTTCTCTGAGTTATACTTCACCTGTTTAGAGGCTCATTGTAGTAGCTGTATCTCTTTTGCTTGGATTTTATATAATAACCACACTTTGGTAGATATTCTATTTCTTTTACACTGTGTATTTATTGAAAATATTTTAAATTACGTAAATATATACAGAAATGTGTTAATTCATTTGATTTAGCTTTATCAAATATCATCTTCATGTTTAAAATCCTGGTTCTTCTTTTTGTTTACTTATACCTAGTTTAACACGTTTTTGTCCTGCTTTATATGAGCTGAAGTAGCAGTTATATTATGAACTCATTTGTGAGATGGTTTTGAATTTTTTTAATTGAATGTTTTTACTTTTTACCTTTTGTATACACTATATCTGTAAGAGTTATGGAACTCTGGGGGCAAAAACATTTAAATCTTTGTTGAATTTACACTGCAATCTTTAATGCAAATGAGAAACATTAATGCAATGAACTTTTCTTAAGGCATATTTAAGTATATTATGTAACCATTGTTAGGCTTGAGAATTCTTATTTCTCATTCCCATGCTTCAAAAAAGGAAAGAATATGCACTAAAGAAAAGAATATTGTGGTGATGGTGTACCACACTGTGAATATACTAAAAAACATTAATTGCATTCTTTAAATGATTGGATTTTTGCTATGTGTATTATATATTAAATAAAGTTGTTTAAAAAAATGAAAGCAATGAAATTGAATAGAAAATCAGTGCAGAAAAATCAGTGAAACAAAAGCTGGTTGGTTAAAGTGTCAACAATATTAATAGAACTTTAGCCAGATAACTAAGATAAAAGAGAGAAGACTCAAATTACCAATTTCAAGAATGAAAAAGAAAACAACTTTAATGATTCTACAGACATTAAAATACTAATAATGGGGCACTACAAACAACTCTATGCCCATACATCTGACAGCATAAAGTGAAATAGATAATTTCCTCCAAAGGTACAAGCTAACAAAATTAATTCAACAAGAAATATCAATAGATACCTGAGTTTTCCTACATGTATTGAAGAAATTGAATTTGTAATTTAAAATCTTCCATAAATAGAACTCCAGTTACCGTTTCACCAGAAAATTATATCAAACATTTAAGGAAATAATATTAGCAATTCTATAAAACATTCCAAAAATAAAAATAAGAGAAAACATTCCCTACCTTATTTCATGAGGCCAGCATCAGTGCAATGCCAAAATCACACAAAAACATTACAAGAAAAGATCCCTGCTGAAAAATATTTCTCATGAACATAGACAAAATATTTCTCATGAACATAGACACAATATATTAAAAACCCAAATTCAGCAGGGTTAAAAAGAAAGATAACATAACCAAGTAGGTTCTACTCAAGCATGCAAAACTAACTTAACATTTGAAAATTTTAAAATGTAATTTACTATATTAACAGACTAAGAAAAATTATAATCATCTCAATAGATGGAGAAAAATTATTTGTCAAAATTCTGAATTCATTCATTATAAAAACTCTCAGAAAACTGGTTTAAAAGGGAGCTTCCTTAAAATAATAGAGGAGGTAATTATGAAAAATTTACAGCTAATGTTATACTTAATGATAAAAGACTAAATGATAATATTGACAGACAATAAAGATAATGACAAGAGATCCCAAGATCAGGAGCAAGGCAAGTCTCTCACAGTACTTGTAGTCAACATCATACAGGAACTCCAAGCTATTTAATAAGGAAAGAAAAAGAAATAAAAAGATATACAATTGGATAGAAATATATAAACGTAATTTTATTTGCTGATGATATGATTGTCTCTGTAGAAAATCCAAAAACCATTTTAAAAAAAGCATCTAGAAATTACTAGTTAATTTAGCAAGGACAGAGAGTATACAGTCAATATAAAAAATTCAATTATATTCCTATACACCAGAGGGGAAATCCAAATTTGGAATGAAAAATACTATTTGCACAAAAAATACAATTGCACAAAAAATGAAGTTCTTAGCCTGTAATTTTCTTTTGTTGTGGTGGCTTTATCTGGTTTTGGTATCAGGGTGATGCTGGCCTTGTAGAATGGACTTGGAAACATTCCTTCCTCTTCAAATTTTTGGAGCAGGTTGAGAAGTATATATGTTAATTCTTCTTTAAACGTTTAGTAGGATTCATCTGTGAAGCCATCTGGTCCTGGACTTTTGTTCTTGGGAGTTATTTTTCTTTATTCCTTGTTCAATTTCATTACTAGTAATTAGTTCATATTTCATACTTCTTCCTGATTCAGTCTTGGGAGATTGTACATTTCTAGGAATTTATCAATTTCTTCTAGGTTGTCCATGTTATTGGCATAAAAGTGTTCATAGTAATCTGTTATGATCCTTTGTATTTTTGTGGTATCAGTTATCACTTCTCCTTTTTCATTTCTGATTTTATTTATTTGGGTCATCTCTCTCTCTCTGATGAGCCTAGCTTAAGTTTTATCAAATTTATCTTTTCAAAGAAGCAGCTCTTAGTTTTGTTTATCTTGTCATTTTTTTAGTCTCTATTTTATTTCTTTCTGCTCTGATCTTTATTATTTCTTTCCTTAACTTTGGGTTTTGTTTCTTCTTCTTCTAGTTTCTTTAGGTGTAAAGTTAGTTGCTTATTTGAGATTTTTCTTGTTTTCTTTCTTTTTTAAACATCTTTATAGGAGTATAATTGCTTTACAATGGTGTGTTAGTTTCTGCTTTATAACAAAGTGAATCAGCTACACATATACATATATCCCCATATCTCCTCCCTCTTGCATCTGCCTCCCACCCTTCCTATCCCACCCCTCTAGGTGGTCACAAAGCACAGAGCTGATCTCCCTGTGCTATGTGGTCTTGTTTTCTAAGGTAGGCTTTCCTATAGACATCCATCTTAGAACTGTTTCTGCTGTGTCCCACAGATTTTGGATCATTGAGTTTCTGTTTTCATTTGTCTCAAGGTATTTTTAAATTTCCTCCTTAATGTCTTCAGTAACCCATTCGTTGTTTTAACAGTATAATTTTTAGGCTCCATCATATGTGTTTTTTGCAGTTTTTTTCTTATTGTTGATTTCTAGTCTCACAACATTGTGGTCAGAAAAGACACTTGATATGATTTCAATCTTCTTAAATTTACTGAGATTTGTGGCCAGCATGTGATCTATCCTGGAGAATGTTCCATTTGCACTTGAAAAAAAAATGTGTATTCTTCTGCTTTTGAATGGAATATTCTATTTAAATATACATTAAGTCCATCTGGCTTAACATGTCCTTTAAGGCCAGTGTTTCCTTGTCGATTTTCAGTCTGGATGATTTGTGTATTGATGTAAGTGGGGTGTTAAAAATCCCTTAATATTATTGTGCTACTATTGATTTTTTCCTTTATGTCTGTTAATATTTGCTTTATGTTTTTAGCTCCTCCTATGTAATTGTTATTATATAGCAATTTACAATTGTTATATATTATTTGTTGAATTGATCCCTTTATCATTGGGTAATATCCTTCTTTGTCCCTTTTTACTGTCTTTGTTTTAAAGCCTTTTGACTAGAGCATTTACTCCATTAACATTTAAAGTAATTATTGATAGGTACATATTTATTGTAATTTTGTTAATTGCTTTCTGGTTGTTTTTGTAGTTCTTTTTTGTTCCTTTCTACTTCTTTTGCTCACTTCCCTTGTGATTGATGATTACTTTTAATGCTATGTTTGGATTCCTTTCTCTTTTTTTTTTTTTTTTTTCGGTATGCGGGCCTTTCACTTTTTGTGTTT
>NW_020171846.1:67433-78497 GCF_003031525.2 Neophocaena asiaeorientalis asiaeorientalis
TATATCTACATAGTATATATACTCATATATTTGATTTAGTTGATGATCTCTGAAGGGTGAATGCATTCAAACAACTCTGCATTTTTACTCCCCTTCTCTCACATTTACTGTTTTTGACATGATAGTTTACATCTTTTCTTTGTGTAACCCATAACTACTTATTGTGGATATAAACCATTTTAATATTTTTTCTTTTAACCTTCCTACTAACTTTATGCAAGGTTGATGTACTAACCTTGCTGTATATTTTTTACCAATGAGATTTTTCCTTTTGTAATTTTCATATTTCTTGCTGTTGTCTCTTTTTTCCCCTTAGAGAAGTCCCTTTAACATTTTTGTAAAGCCAGTTTCATGGTGCTGCACACTTTTAGCTTTCACTTGACTGTAAAACTCTTGATAATTCCTTCAAATCTAAATGATAGGCTTGCTGGATACACTTGGTTGTAGGTTTTTTCTTTCATCACTTCAAATATATTATGCCACTGTCTTCAGGCCTGTAAAATTTCACTGAAAAGTCAACTGATGGCCTTATGGGAGTTTCCTTGTACATAACTAGTTGATTTTTCCCTTGCTGCTTTTAATATTCTCTCTTTATCTTTAATTTTTGCCATTTAATTACAATATGTCTTGGTGTGGACTTCTTTTGGTTGATTTTATTTGGGAATCTCTGTGTTTCCTGGACCTAGATGTCTGTTTCCAGGTTAAGAAAGTTTTCAGCTATTATATCTTCAAATAAGTTGTCTGCCCTTTTGTCTCTCTTCTCCTTCTGGGACCCATATAATGTAAATGTCACTTTACTTGATGTCCCAGAGCTCTCTTAAACTGTCCTCAGTTTTTAAATTCTTTTTTCTATTAAGCTTTAGTGATTTCCACTACTATGTCTTCCAGTTTGCTGATCTTTTCTCTGTATCAATTAATCTAATGTTGATTCCTTCTAGTGTATTTTTTATTTCACTTATTGTATTCTTCATCTCTGTTTTTTTCTTCTTTATATTTTCTAACTCTTGGTTAGAAACTTCTAACTTTTCACTGTGATCATCCATTCTTCTCCTGAGTTTTTGAGCATCCTTCTGATCATTACCTTGAAATCTTTATTGGGTAGATTGCTTATCTTCACTTTGCTTAGTTCATCTTCTGGGTTTTTATTTTGTCCCTTCACTTAGAATATATTCCTTTTTCACCTCATTTTGCCTAATTCTCTGTGTTTATTTTTATGTATTAGGTAGGTTGTTGTGTTTACTGATCTTGGAGAAGTGGCTTTATGTAAGAGATGGGGCACAGCAGTATACTCCCCTCTGGTCAGCAAAACTATTTGATCTAGCCTCTATGTGGGCTGAAGTGGGCCTTTCTGTTGGAACAAGGTCAACAACTGCGGGCACACTGGTACGTAAGGCTGGTCCCCAACCTGGTTGGCTGCCAGGCTTTGTCTAGTGAGGAGGCTGCCAGTTGCTGGTAGGGAAGGCTAGGTCTTTCTGTGGCTGATGGAGGGAACTGGGGGGTCCTGAAGCTTGTGCCAGACTGCTTGAGGGTGGGACCAAGTCCTGGGGCAGCCAATTGTGCATCTCAGGGTGTCCTGGGGCTGGTGCCAGCCCCTTAGTGGGTGGGGCCTGGCTTTGAACGTCCTGGGGTTGGTTTTGGCCTGCTGGTGGGTGGGGCTGTGTCTCAGAGTGCCTGGTTGCACATCCTAGTGGGGAGGGTCCCAGAGCTGGTTCTAGCCCATTACTGGGTGGAGCTGGGCCTTAAAAGTCCTGGGGTTGTCTCCAGCCCAGTAGTGTCTGGTGCAAGGTCCCAGGGCAGCTTGCTGGGGAGCCTGGAGCTGATGCTTGTCCACTGATGGGCATGGTTGGGTCCCCAAGGGACTGGTTGCTCAACTCAGGGATCCTGGGATTGGTGCTGACCAGCTAGTGGGCCCAGCTAGGTCCAGGCAATAACAGTCTAGAGAAGGGACTCCAAAATGACACTTTCCAGCCCCAGAGTCTTTGTGGTAGACAAGCTCCTCAAGATGGTTGCTGCCAGTGTCTATGTCCCTAGGGGGAATCCCATCAGCTTACTGCCTTTCTGGGAGGCTTCTCCAAGAATAGCAAGTGTGTCTGACCCAGACTCCTTTCAAGCTACTGCCTCTGCACTGGGTCTCAGAACATGTGAGATTTTGCATGTGTCCTTTGGAGTGGAATACCTGTTTCTTATGGCCCCCACGTCTCCCATAGGCAAACCCCAATGGCCTTCAATGCCAGAATTTCTGGGGGCTCATCTTCCTGGTGCAGGATGCCCAGACTGTGGAACATGATGTAAGACTCAGACACTTTATTCCTTGGGGACAACCTCTGCAATTCTGATAATCCTCCTGTGTGGGGGTCGCTTACCTGGGAGTATGGGTCTTTCCTTACTGTGTCTCCACTACTCCTATCCATTTCATTATGGTTCCTTTTGTGTGTCTATAATTTTGAAAAATCTTTTCTGCTAGTCTTCAGGTTCTCATCTGTAAATAGTTGTACTTTTGGTGTGTCCATGGGAGGAGGTGAGCTTAAGCCTTCCTACTTCACCATGTCAACCACTCCTCTCCCAGCAACCCAGAACCTAACTGTGCTGGTCCTAATCTGAGACCTCCAGCTTCCAGCACAAATATAAGGCTCCATTTGAAAGAGGCCAAAAGTAGAAATAGGTTGAAGATGCTCCATCACTGATGTAAAACTAAAAACTCAATAACAGTGATGAATATTTTGAGCATGCAAAAGCCTCAAAAAAATCAGCAAACTGAATTCAACATTATATTTAAAAGAACATACACGATGATCAAGTGGGATTTATCCCCACAATGCAAAAATAGTTCAATATCTGCAAATCAGTCAATGTGATATACCACATTAACAAACTGAAGAATAAAAATCAGATGATCATCTCAATAGATGCAGAAAAACTTTTGACAAAATTCAACATCGATTTAATAGACATTTCTCCAAAGAAGACATGCAGATGGCTAAGAAGCACATGAAAAGCTGCTCAACATCACTAATTATTAGAGAAATGCAAATCAAAACTACAATGAGGTATCACCTCACACCAGATAGAATGAACATCATCAGAAAATCTATAAACAACAAATGCTGGAGAGGGTGTGGAGAAAAGGGAACACTCTTGCACTGTTGGTGGGAATGTAAATTGATACAGCCACTATGGAGAACAGTATGGAGGTTCTTTAAAAAACTAAAAATAGAACTATCATACGACCCAGCAATCCCACTACTGAGCATACACCCAGAAAACACCAGAATTCAAAAAGACACATGCACCCCAATGTTAATTGCAGCACTATTTACAATAGCCAGATCATGGAAGCAACCTAAATGCCCATTGACAGACGAATGGATAAAGAAGATGTGGTACATATATACAATGGAATATTACTCAGCCATAAAAAGGAACGAAATTGGGTAATTTGTACAGACATGGATGGATCTAGACACTATCATACAGAGTGAAATAAGTCAGAAAGAGAAAAACAAATATCGTATATTAACGCATATATGTGGAACCTAGAAAATGGTACAGATGAACTGGTTTGCAGAGCAGAAATAGAGACACAGAAGTAGAGAACAAACGTATCGACACCAAGGGGGGAAAGTGGCATGGGGTGGGGGTGGGGATGTGATGAATTGGGAGGTTGGGATTGACATGTATGCACTGATGTGTATAAAATGGATGACTAATAAGAAAAATAAATAAATAAACATTAAAAACAAAAAAAATCCATTTATGATAAAAACTCTCCAGAAAGTGGGCATAGAGGAAACATACCTCAACATAATAAAGGCCACATATGACAAACCCACAGCCAACATCATACTCAAATGCAAAAAGCTGAAAGCATTTCCCTTAATATGAGAAACAAGACAAAGATGCCCACACTAGCCACTTTTATTCAACATAGTACTGGAAGTCCTAGCCACAACAATCAGACAAGAAAAAGGAAAAAAGAATCCAAATTGGAAAGAAAGAAGTAAAACTGTCACTGTTTGTAGAAGGCATGATCTTATATGTAGAAAATTCTAAAGATGCCAAAAAAACCTGTGAGAACTAATAAATTAATTCAGTAAAGTTGCAGGATACTAAATTAATATACAAAAATCTGTTGCATTTCTATACACTAACGACAAACTACCAGAAAAAGAAATTTTAAAAAAATCCCATTAACAATTGTATGAAAAAGAATAAAATACCTAGGAATAAATATAACCAACGAGGTAAAACACCTCTACTCAGAAAACTATAAGACACTGATGAAAAAAATTGAAGTTGATACAAATAAATGGAAAGATACAGTGTGCTCATGGGTTGGAAGAGTTAATATTGCTAAAATGACCATACTACCTAGGCAATCTACAGATTCAATGCAATCTCTATCAAAAATACCAATGGCTGTTGTCACAAAACTAGAATAAATAATTCTAAAATTTGTTTGGAAGCACAAAATACCACAAAGAGCCAAAATAATCTTGAGAAAGAACAAAATTGGAGTTATCACTCTTGCCAATTTTAAACTATACTACAAAGATACAATAATCAAAAGAGTATGATACTGGCATAGAAATAGACACATACATTAATGGAACAGAATAGAGAGCCCAGAAATAAATCCACACTTACATGGGCAATTAATCTATGACAAAAGAGGCAAGGATATCCGATGGGGAAAAGACTGCCCCTTCAATAAATGGTGTAGGGAAAACTGGGCAGCTACATGCATAAGAATCAAACAGGAATACTTCCTCACACTATATAGAAAAATAAAAACTCAAAATGGATTAAAGACTTAAATGTAAAACCTGAAACCATAAAACTCCTAGAAGAAAACATAAGCAGTATGCTCTTTGATATTGGTCTTAATATTTTTTTGGATATGTCTCCTCAGGTAAGGGAAACAAAAGCAAAAATAAACAAGTGGTGCTACAACAAACTAAAAAGATTTTGCACAGAGAAGGAAATATTAACAAAATAAAAACTTTCCTACTGGATGGGGGAAGATATTTGCAAACAATATATCCAATAAAGGGTTAATATCCAAAATATACAAAAGACTCATATAACTCAACAACAAAAAACCCCAAACAGCCCAGTTGAAAAATGGGTAGAGGACCTAAATAGACATTTTTCCAAAGAAGACATACAGATGGCTAACAGACGTATGAAAAGATGTTCAACATCTCTAATCATCAGGGAAAAACAAATCAAAACTACAATGAGATATCACTCCACACCAGTCAGAAAGTCTATTATTGAATAGACAACAAATAACAAGTGCCGGCAAAAATGTGGAGAAAAGGGAACCTTCATACACTGTTGGTTGGAATATATATTGATGAAGCCATTATGGAAAACAGTATGTAAGTTCCTCAAAAAAATAAAAATAAAATGATCATAGTATTCAGCAATTTCCTCTTCTGGGTATTTTCCCAAAGAAAACAAAAACACTAGTTCAAAAAGATATATGCACCTTTATATACATTGCAGTGTTATTCACAATTCCAAGATATGGAAGAAACCAAAAGAATGAAATCTTGCCATTTGTGACAATATGGAGAGACCTAGAGGGTATTTTGCTAAGTGAAAAAAGCCATACAGAAAAAGACAAATACCATATGATTTCACTTATATGAGGAATCTAAAAATCAAAACAAATGAACAAACATAAAGAAACAGAGTCATAGATACAGAGAAATAAAAGTGGTTGCCAGAGGGAAGAGGAGAATGAATGAAATAAGTGAGGGAAATGAAGAGGTACAAACTTCCAGTTACAAAATGAATCAGTTATGGTGATGAACTGTTGTATAGTGTGGAGAATATACTAAATAATAATGCAATATCTTTGTAAGGTGATGAAAGCAGAAAAAAGGTACAAACTTCCAGTTATAAGATAAATACTAGAGTTGTAACGTACAACATGATTAATATAATTAACACTGCTCTATGTTATATATGAAAATTGTTAAGAGTAAATCTAGGAGGACCTCCAGGATGACAGAGGAGTAAGGTGTGGAGATTACCTTCCTCTCCACAAATACATCAAAAATACATCTATATGTGGAACAACTTGCTGGCAGAAGACCTCAGACTTCCAAAACTCAAGAAAATCCCCATGTACCTGAATAGAGCAAAAGAAAAAAGAAAGGAGACAAAGGAATAAGGATGTGTCCTGCACATCTGGGAGGGAGCTGTGAAGGAGGAAACGTTTCCAAACACTAGGAAGCCTCTTCACTGGCGGAGATGGGGGTGGTAGGGGGAAGCTTCAGAGCCATGGAAGAGAGCGCAGCAACAGGGGTGCAGAGGGAGAAGTGGAGAGATTCCCGCACAGAGGATTGGTGCCAACCAGCACTCACCAGCCCGAGAGGCTTGTCTGCTCACCAACTGGGGCGGGCAGGGGCTGGAAGCTGAGGCTTGGGCTTTGAAGATCATATCCGAGGGAGAGGACTGGGGTTGGCTACGTGAACACAGCCTGAAGGGGGCTAGTGTGCCACAGCTAACTGGGAGGGAGTCTGGGAAAAAGTCTGGAACTTCCAGAGAGGCAAGAGACCATTGTTTCTGGATGTGCAAGGAGAGGAGCTTCCTGCTCCACGTGCCCACAGATGGCAGGGCACCACCTAAGCGAGCTCCAGAGATGGCCATGAGCTGTGGCTATCAGCTAGGACCCCAGAAGCAGGTACAGACTGCTATCACTGCTGCTGCTGCCACCAAGAGTCCTGTGTGCAAACACAGATCACTATCCACACCCTCCTGGGAGCCTGTGCAGCACACCATTGCCAGGATCCCATGATCCAGGGCCAACTTCCCTGGGAGAACACACAGCGTGCCTCAGGCTCTTGCAACTACACGCTGGTCTCTGCCACTGCTGGCACTCCCCGCATCCCAATTATGACTACTGTACCCGTCCCTCTTCCCAGCCTGAGTGAGCAAGAGAGCCCTAATTAGCCACTGCTTTAACCCCCTCCTATCTGGGTGGGGAACAGACACCTGAGGCCAGCCTACATGCAGAGGCAGGGGGAAAACCAAAGCTGAACCCCAGGAACTGTGTGAACAAAGAAAAGAAAGGGAAATCTCTCTGTGCAGCTTCAGGAGGAGTGGATTAAATCCCCACAAGCAGCTTGGGAAACTCTGCATCTGTGAAATACCTGAATAGACAACAAGTGTTCCCAAATTGGGCCGGTGGACTTTGGGGGCAAACATGGACATGGGGTTTGCTTTCTGTGTTTGATTTGTTCTTGGTTTTATGTTTATCTTAGTTTAGTTTTTAGTGTTTGTTTTCATTTGTGGGTTTGTTTATTTGTTTGGTTGCCCTCTACCATTTTTTTCTTTCTTTTTCTCTTTTTGTAAGTGTATCTGTGTATGTTTCTTTGTGTGATTTTGTCTGTTTAGTTTTGCTTTTACCATTTGTTTGGGGTTCTGTCTGTTCGTTTTGTTGTTGTGGTGGTTATCTTGTTTTGTTTTGTTTTTTCTTCCTTTTCTTTCATGCGGTGCAGCTGGCAAGGTCTTGGTGCTCTGGCTGGGTGTCAGGCCTGAGTGTCCAAGGTGGTAAAGCTGAGTCCAGGACATTGGACCACCAGAGACTTCCCAGCCCCATGTAAGATTATTCGGTGAGAACTCTCTCAGAGATCTCTGTCTCAACACTAAGACCCAGCTCCACCCAATGGCCAGCAAGCTCCAGTGCTGGATGCCCCATGCCAAACAACTAGCAAGACAGGAACACAACCCTGCCCATTAGCAGACAGGCTGCCTAAAATCATACTAAGTTCACAGACACTCCAAAACACACCACCAGATGTAGCCCTGCCCAACAGAAGGACAAGATCCAGCCCCAACAACCAGAAGACAGGCACCAGTCCCTTATAAGACACTGATGAAAGAAATCAAAAATGACAAAACTGATGGAAAGATACACTGTGTTCTTGGATTGGAAGAATCAATATTGTCAAAATGACTACACTACCCAAGGCAATCTACACATTCAATGCAATCCTTATCAAATTACCAATAACATTTTTCACAGAACTAGAACAAAAAATTTCAAAATTTGTATGAAAACACAAAAGATGGCAAATAGCCAAAGCAGTCTTGAGAAAGAAAAACGGAGCTGGAGGAATCAGGCTCCCTGACTTCACACAATACTACAAAGCCAATAAAGACAGTATGGTACTGGCACAAAAACAAATATAAATCAGTGGAACAGGATAGAAAGACCAGAGATAAACCCAAGCACATATGGTCACCTTATCTTTGACAAAGGAAGCAAGAATATACAATGGAGAAAAAACAGTCTCTTCAATAGGTGGTGCTGGAAAAACTGGACAGCTACATGGAAAAGAATGAAATTAGAAGACTTCCAAACACCATACACAAAAATAAACTTAAAATGGGTTAAAGACTGAAGTGTAAGGCCAGATACTATAAAACTCCTAGAGGAAAACATAGAACACTCTATGACATAAATCAGAACAAGATCTTTTTTGACCCACCTCCTAGAGAAATGGAAATAAAAATAAACAAATGGGACCTAATGAAACTTAAAAGCTTTTGCACAGCAAAGGAAACCATAAGCAAGACGAAAAGACAACCCTCAGAATGGGAGAAAATATTTGCAAATGAAGCCACTGACAAAGGATTAATCTCCAAAATTTACACACAGCTCATGCAGCTCAATATCAAAAAAACAAACAACCCAATCCAAAAATGGGCAGAAGACCTAAATAGACATTTCTCCAAAGAAGATATGCAGATTGCTAATAAACACATGAAAGAATGCTCAACATCACTAATCATTAGAGAAATGCAAATCAAAAACACAATGAGGTTATCACCTCACACCAGTCAGAATGGCCATCATCAAAAAATCTATAAATAATAAAAGCTGGAGAGGGTATGGAGAAAAGGGAACCCTCTTGCACTGTTGGTAGTAGATATATACTACCAAATGTAAATTGATACAGCCACTATGCAGAACAGTATGGAAGTTCCTTAGAAAAAGTTAAAAAAAAACAGTAAGAACTACCATATGACCCAGCAATCCCACTACTGGGCATATTCCCTGAGAAAACCATAATTCAAAAAGAGTCATGTTCCACAATGTTCATTGAAGCACTATTTACAGTAGCCAGGACATGGAAGCAACCTAAGTGTCCATCAACAGATGAATGGATAAAGACGATGTGGCATACATATAAAATGGAATATTACTCAGCCATAAAAAGTAACAAAATTGAAAGATTGATAGCTACACACATTGAGTGCTTATTACATGCCAGGCACTGTTCTAAGCCACTTCTGTGTAATAGTTAATTAAATCCTCAAAAACTTTAATGGCCTATATGGGAAAAGAATCTAAAAAAGAGTGGATATATGTATAGGTATAACTGATTCATTTTGATGTACAGCAGAAAGTAACACAACATTGTACATCAATTATATTCCAATAAATTTTTTTTAAAGATGAACTTCTCCTATTATAATTTTATGTCAGAGAGCAAAAGTAATTGCTTTCTGGAGACCAAAACCTTAAATGGTCTCCACATGTTCTATACACAAAATATAGTAGACAATTTTTTAAAATTAGCAGGCTTGAACAAGATTGAATAAAATAAATGGGACTACAGTTTACAAAAGTAAAGAAAAATAAAGAAGAGGAACAGGCCCATAAATGATCCAGATTTTAGAATTTAAAATAGTGAATGACAAGAAGGAGAATTTCTCCAGATAACTGAAATATACAAGAATAATACAATGGGGCTTCCCTGGTGGTGCAGCGGTTGAGAATCTGCCTGCTAATGCAGGGGACATGGGTTCAAGCCCTGGTCTGGGAGGATCCCACATGCTGCAGAACAACTAGGCCCGTGAGCAACAACTACTGAGCCTGCGCGTCTGGAACCTGTGCTCCACAACAAGAGAGGACACAATAGTGAGAGGTCCGCACACCACGATGAAGAGTGGCCCCCGCTTGCCACAACTAGAGAAAGCCCTCACACAGAAACGAAGACCCAACACAGCAAAAATAAATTAATTAATTAATAAACTCCTACCCCCAACATCTTCTTTAAAAAAAAAAAAGAAGAATACAATGGAAATATTAGAAATGGAAATCAAATAAATTAAAAACACAATAGATTGGTTTAGCACCACATAAGACAAGACGAGAAGAAAAATGAACTGGAAATTATATCAGATAAAAATATCTAGAATTAAAAATATAGAGCAAAAAGGATTGAAGACAAAGAAGTCAATGTAAGATATATGAAAAATGGAGAATAAAATATATCAAATTTGAGTCAGAGAGAGAGGAAAGAGCGAGAGAGAATGGGGCAGAATGGGTATCTTTCAGGCAGAATGAAATGTTGAGAAATAGAAGCATGGAGATACAAAAAAGAATAAATGGAAATTGAAGGGTAAAATATATGAATTATTGTAAATTAATATTTGTTATGGAAAATAGTAACATTGTCCTGTGGGCCTTAAAATATATGTAAAATTAAAATACATGTTTAAAATAACACGAAAGATGAGGGATCTGGGGCAAATTAAAGTGTTCTAATATTCTTGTACTTTTCTGGGAAGTAGTAAAAGTACCCATAAAAATTAGACTCTAATAAGCAAAATTCATGGTGTAACCTTGAGAATAGTCAGTAAAAGAAAAAGAGTTATATATCTAACAAGGTACTAAAAGGGAAACATAAACTGATGATACATACTTGATTAATCGAAAAGATGACAAAAACAAAATGAAAAAATAACAGAATATGTTGGAGACACAGAAACAAATAGTAAGATGATAGATTTAAACAAAAATATATGTGTAATTACATTAAACTTTAACAGACTAAAAATAATAAATAGAAGGAAATAAAACAGAAAAACATAGAATAGAGAAAATAAATCTAAACATTTATTATTTGCAAAGTTTAATACAACTGATAAACCAATAGCAAGACTGATCAAGAAAAATAGAGAAAGCATAAATTAACAATATCGATTCTCAAAAAGCACCTCAGGGGGACCTTGAAGATGGCGGAAGAGTAAGACGCGGAG
>NW_020171847.1:0-426 GCF_003031525.2 Neophocaena asiaeorientalis asiaeorientalis
TTGGTGTAAGTGAGGTGTTAAAGTCCCCCGCTATTACTGTGCTACTGTCGGTTTCCTCCTTTATAGCTGTTAACAGTTGTCTTATGTATTGAGGTGCTCCTATGTTGGGTGCATATATATTTATAACTGTTATATCTTCTTCTTGGATTGATCCCTTGATCATTATGTAGTGAGTAACATTCTATTTTTTTATTTTTTTATTTTTTGCAGTTCGTGGCCCTCTCACTGTGGTGGCCTCTCCCATTGCAGAGCACAGGCTCCGGATGCACAGGATCAGCGGCCATGGCTCACGGGCCTAGCCACGCCATGGCATGTGGGATCTTCGCAGACCAGGGCACGAACCCATGTCCCCCGCATCAGCAGGTGGACTCTCAACCACTTCGCTACCAGGGAAGCCCAACATTCTTTATTTTAAAGTCTATTTTA
>NW_020171848.1:0-1434 GCF_003031525.2 Neophocaena asiaeorientalis asiaeorientalis
GGGGCACAGGTTCAATCCCTGGTCAGGGAAATAAGCTCCCGTACACCGCATGGCGAGGCAAAAAAAATTTTAAAGCCATTGGAAATTTGATAGGGATTTCATTCAGTCTATAAAACTAGATCTATATGTGTAGAAATAGTATCCACCACTCCCCTTAAGCTCTAATGAAATTACTTACTTTATTTCCCTTAATGTTTTTGCATATGAAATTGTATTTATTTTTACTTGTATGCTTCTCATCTTTCACCCTACAAAACAAGTGTCCAAGAAAATAGGTATTTTGTCTTACCCACAACCATTAATCAATTGCTAAATCAATGCCTGCCAATAAAATATCTGTTGAATAAAGAAGTGAAGACTAATGTCTACACAACTTTTTTCAGATGTTTGGTTGTTAGTGTACAAATATGCAATTATATGTAAATTTTGTACCTTGCAACTTTAATGAACTTGTTGATTAGTTTTGGCAATTGGTGGTGGACTCCACAGGGTTTTCTACAAATAATATCAAATCACCTGCAAACAAAGATAATTTTACTTCTTCCTTTTAAATTGGATCCCTTTAATTTCTTTTTCTTGCCCACCTGTCCTAGCTAGGACTTGATGTACAATGTTGAATAGGAGTGGTGAGATTTTACCCTTTCTGCTTAGAGTATGATGTTATCTCTGGGTTTGTATATGGTCTTTATTGTGTTGAAGTATATACCTTCTATACCCGGTTTATTAGGTATGTTTATCATGAAAGACATTATATTTTGCCAAGTGCTTTTTCTCCATCTATTGAGATGATTACATTACTTTTAATCTTTCATTAATAATGCAGTGTGTCATACTTCCTGATTTGTATGTTTTGAAGCATCCTAGCATCCCAGGGATAATTTCCACCTGTGGTGGTGAATGATCGTTTTAATGAGCTATTGAATTCCATTTGTTAATATTTTGAGAAATTTTGCATCTATCTTCATCAGGTATATGGGTCTATAGTATTCTTTTGTTTGTAGTGTCCTTATCTGGCTTTGGTATCAGAGTAGTAGCCTCATGAGATGAGTTTAGGAGTACTTCTTGTTCTTCAATTTCTGGAATGAGTTTGAAAAGGACTGGCATTAATTCTTTAAATATCTAGTAGAATTTATCAGTGAAACCATGTGGCCCTGGGCTTTTTTGCGTTAGGAGGTTTTTGACTACTGATTCAATCTCCTTGCCTGTTATTCGTCTGTTCAGATATTCTATTTCTTCGTTATTCAGCCTTGGTAGGTTGTATGTTCTCAGAATTTATCAATTTGTTGTCATAAAATTGTTCACATTAGTCTCTTAGGATCTTTGTATTTCTGTGGTATCAATTGTAATGTTTTCTCTTTTCCGATTTTATTTGTTTGAGTCTTTTCTGTTTTATTCTTAGTTAGCCCAGCTAAAGGCCTCTCAATTTTGTTTATC
>NW_020171848.1:2488-6803 GCF_003031525.2 Neophocaena asiaeorientalis asiaeorientalis
AAAGTCTCAATTCAGGTACGCGAAAACAGCACTCCAATAATGCCACACTCAGTACAGGGGTGCTCAGGTTTGCCTCAAGGGACCACAGATCCACCTAAGGTACTCCGGATGCTACCCCAAACCATAACGGTAACCAAATCCATCTCAGAGGAGGGCACACCAACCAGGAAGAAAGACAGATTCCCATCAGAAAGTTCAGATTCATTTCCCAAGTTCCACACAGGAAAACTCAGACCAAATTCAGGTACACAAACTCAGATACAGCATTCACTGACATCACTTGGGGTGTATAAATATACCAGAAAAGGGCCCAAACATACTTCAGTAAGGCTGAAACATGCCTCCGGGGACCCAGACATACATCATGGACCATACAACCAACAGGAGAGTGCTGATAATTGTCATTACACCCAGACCCGGCTAAGGTACCCAAGACAACATTACCAGGGTTTTACACTCTTGTAGAAAGAACCAGGCCAGCCACAGTGGAACCACTCCCATATTAGGACACCCAACCCTGTTCAGTCAGCCCCAGCTAAAACCCAAGGAGCCATGGACACTATAGGAAACTCAGACCTTCTCAGGAACTCAGATTCAGCTAAGAGATTTCAGACAACATGCCAGGTGGATACAGATCAAACTCAGAGTTTCAGACCAAACTGAAAGGACCAATACCACTAAAGGGATCCCATACACAATTAACGGGACACAGACCCAGTACAGGGGATGTCAACTCTTCAGAGGCATCCCCAAACAACACCCCAATACCCCACACCCAAAAAATATGTCAGACCCACCTTAAGGGACTTTAGACTCACAAGAGACCTAAATTTCTCTTAGATTAGACTCAGCTGAGAGGGGGAAGAATCACAAGGTAGTCCCAGACTATACTGGGTCCAGACTCAAATGAAGGAGCCAAAACCACAAACAGTGGATGCCAGATCAACCTATGGATATATTGACTCAACTCAGGCATCTGGAAAGAATACACCAATGGCTCCACACTGAACATAGGGTCCTCAGACCCACGTGTGGGATCCAGTCTCACTCTAGAGTCCTAGATTCAGTTGAGGGGACTCAGATTCCACCTAAAGCGATCTCCGACCCAAACCAGGGCGGGGCAGAGTCACCTCAAAAGAGCACAGTCCCATATCATAGAACACAATCATTTCCAAAGACTCAGGTACACTTCAGAATATACAGGCCAAATTCAGGATATGCACAGTCATATCACCATTAGAGTCCACTTTCACATCTAAGTGTCTCACAGTGATATCAGTAACGCACAGAAATCCTCAAAAAAACACCGCAGAGAAATATTCCCCTCAGAGGACCCCAGATCCACCTCAGTGAATCTAAGACACAACTCAGGGAGAGCCAGGTATCCCTGGGAACTCCAGTTCCAACTCAGGAACCTCTGACATATCTAAGGACACCCAGAGTCAGTTCAGGTATCAATATACAAGATATATAGGACACAGAACAAACCACAGAGGGCTCAGACCCATGACAAGATCCACCCAGACTTCATTCAGGTGAGAAACACCCAACTCTAGCGATACCTAATAGACTACCAGGAACTGTGACTTATCTCCATGAGACCCAGACTCACCTCAGAGAATATAAACAAATCTCTGGGTGCCCCAGACCCAACTCAGACGACCCAGACTCAGTTTCTGGGCCTGAATGCCACCTTAGAGGGTCCATACTCAGCTCAAGTATTCCTAAACAATACCCTACTGGTCTCAGAACCTCACAAGAATGCCACTCAGGCATTTCCAACACTTGAAACATAGTTCAGGGAACCTAGACAGTCCTAAAGAACTCCAGTCTAAGCTAACCAGACTGAGACCTTGGAGAGCCGACCCTACACTTGAGGATCTCAAATTTGTTCAGCCATCCCCACCAGGACCCACCTCAGAGGGTCCAGCTATCCTCAGAGAGGACACTGTTTCAACTCACAGAATTCTAGACATCATGCCGAATGGACCCAGACGAATTCTACGCAGCCCCAAACCCAGATGTAGAAGCTCAAGGCCCACAATGGATCCCAGTCCCACCTAAGGAGACACACAGACTCAGCACAGAACCCAGACTCAGGTCAGGCACCCCCAAACAATATACCAGTGGGCCCATATTCAACACAGGAGAACACAGGCACTCCTCAGAAGATTCGTATTCAGTTCAAGGGATCACAGTCAACAATACAGGTAATCCCAGGCCAAATTCAGTGAGTCACAGCCCTAAAGAAGGGGCCAATTCCCCTCACAGCAGAACCACCTGATGGACTAGGACTCGACTCATACCTGAATAAGCCACACCTTACCAGGCCCACATTTAGCATATGGAATACGAGAACCAATTCGGGAGACCACAGACCAGACCCTCCAAGCCCTGCTCAGGAGAGACAGACTCAACAGACCCCGCTTACCACAGGAAAAAAAAAAAAAAGTAAAAGGCAATTTGGGGAAATAATGTGCATTTCCATATAATCAGTAGGGAGAGTTAAGAGATTTTTTGATAGATGAGAAATGAGGAGGACCAGATCATGAAGCATTTTGCTTGCTATGCAAATATGCTACTTACTTTATTTTTTAGTGGAACTGTTAAAATAATTTTAAACAGAAACATGAATGTCTACAAGATAAAATACATGTGGTACTTTAATATGATACAAAGTCAGGCAGACAGAAAATAATCTAAGCTTCAAAATTTAGTAGTTATATGAAACTGGCTAAACTACTTAACTCTTAAATTTACCCAGTCAACAGAAACAAGATGATAAAGAATGATCAGATAGTGTTACTGTGAGGTTAAATAATGTACTGACCACTTTGAGCACAACGTCTAAAAACATAATTTAGGTCCAAAACAAAAGTGTGGAAATATTTTAATTGTTTTATATTAAGTGGGAGCCTGAGGTTAATTTGTAATCCTGCCCTTTTTAGAAACTGGTCAAAATCATGATGTTTTCTTTTTGTTGTTGTTGTTCTTTTGTGTTTTTTCTTTTTTGCTGTACGCCGGCCTCTCAACGTTGTGCCCACTCCCATTGCGGAGCACAGGCTCCGGACGCGCAGGCTCAGCGGCCATGGCTCATGGGCCAGGCCGCTCCCCGGCATGTGGGATCCTCCCGTCCCGGGGCACGACCTCGGGTGCCCTGCATCGACAGACGGACTCTCATCCACTGCGCCACCAGGCAAGCCCCGAAACTGTTTGTTTTCAATTAAGTTCCTTTGCATATTTTGTATAAAGTAAATAATCATTGTATATTTTCACTAATAATAAGCCTAAAAGAGCATAGGAAGACATGACAGAACACACACACGACTGTAGTGAAGAATAATTATTAACAAAAAGGTATGAAAAACAATTATTAGAAATCTTTGGTGGATAACAAATGATTGAACAGAAGTCAGTTTACCAATAATTATTCAAGAAGAAGTAGAAGCCCCAGACGTAATTTACAGTCAATTCTAGGGGATAGCTGAAATTTTGCTAAAACAGCTACTATACTGATGATAAATATAAATAAATGCTATTACTCAGATGACAAAGGTTGTGTGTCAATACTGTTTACAGACATAACCTCTAAAGATAGCATGCAAAAAATGCATGACAATACAAACGGTAATGAATTAGAAACAGGGCCACTTCCTTTCTGGAAATAAATACTGCAGACTAACAGGTCAAATAAAAATATCTAATAAATCTTTTGTGCTGGCTACTATAGAAAGTGCTTCATTTACTTATGAATTTAACTATCTCATTTGATGATTGCCACAGTCCTATTGACTGCTTTTCTTATCCTCATTATACAGATTAAAAACTTCTTTTCTCAGGTATGTGCAAGACTTTTTTGAAGAAGAAAACAGTAAAATTCTTTGAAATACTTGAAGAATGACTTCAACAACTGGAGATGGATGTTCTAATATGACTTCTATATGACCTTAAATAATATGTAAATAATGTGAATGAAAAATATAAGGTTATCATACATATGTATTAAGGTATTTATATTTATATATGTATATATCTGTGTATGTATGTTATATATTTACTTACATATAATATGTATATACATATTACACATATTGCATACTCAATTAGATTTTTAGAGTTTGTTTAGAAAAATTAACATTCAGAAATTTAGAGAATATTCTAACAAAGGGCATCCTTTCTGGATATTAACGAGGATTATAAAGCCATGGTAAATGAAATGATTTAGTGAACACACAAAAAAGTAATAATCAGAAAGCTTGTCCATAATAATAAAGGAACAACTGGTAATTTTAAAGTGTTCTCGATAAAACAGAAG
>NW_020171848.1:6930-11829 GCF_003031525.2 Neophocaena asiaeorientalis asiaeorientalis
CCACTGCGCCACCAGGCAAGCCCCGAAACTGTTTGTTTTCAATTAAGTTCCTTTGCATATTTTGTATAAAGTAAATAATCATTGTATATTTTCACTAATAACAAGCCTAAAAGAGCATAGGAAGACATGACAGAACACACACACGATTGGAGTGAAGAATAATTATTAACAAAAACGTATGAAAAATAATTATTAGAAATCTTTGGTGGATAACAAATGATTTAACAGAAGACAGTTTACCAATAATTATTCAAGAAGTAGAAACCCCAGACGTAATTTCTAGTCAATTCTAGGGGATAGCTGAAATTTTGCTAAAACAGCTACTATACTGATGATAAATATAAATAAATGCTATTACTCAGATGACAAAGGTTGTGTGTCAATACTGTTTACAGACATAACCTCTAAAGATAGCATGCAAAAAATGCATGACAATACAAACGGTAATGAATTAGAAACAGGGCCACTTCCTTTCTGGAAATAAATACTGCAGACTAACAGGTCAAATAAAAATATCTAATAAATCTTTTGTGCTGGCTACTATAGAAAGTGCTTCATTTACTTATGAATTTAACTATCTCATTTGATGATTGCCACAGTCCTATTAACTGCTTTTCTTATCCTCGTTATACAGATTAAAAACTTTTTTTCTCAGGTATGTGCAAGACTTTTTTGAAGAAGAAAACAGTAAAATTCTTTGAAATACTTGAAGAATGACCTGAGCAACTGGAGATGGATGTTCTAATATGACTTCTATATGACCTTAAATAATATGTAAATAATATAAATAATGTGAATGAAAAATATAAGGTTATCATACATATGTATTAAGGTATTTATATTTATATATGTATACATCTGTGTATGTATGTTATATATTTACTTACATATAATATGTATATACATATTACCATATTGCATACTCAATTAGATTCTTAGAGTTTGTTTAGAAGAATTAACATTCAGAAATTTAGAGAATATTCTAACAAAGGGCATCCTTTCTGGATATTAACGAGGATTATAAAGCCATGGTAAATGAAATGATTTAGTGAACACACAAAAAAGTAATAATCAGAAAGCTTGTCCATAATAATAAAGGAACAACTGGTAATTTTAAAGTGCTCTCGATAAAACAAAAGCCATAGCATTTTCAATACATTTTTATATTGATTTTTTAGGAAATATTGTGGGTAGAGGAACATGTTGGATATGTTGCATCTGCAAGGATAGATTCAAGACTGCATGGATAGATTCAAGGCTGCATGGATAGATTCAAGAAGCAAAATTCAGACTATAGGAGACTATATGGGATAATCAATCTGGTTTTATAATAAATTGGAAAAAAAATAAAGAATTGAAGGGGAAAACTGTTTTAGAAAACAATTAAAAACATTTGAACCAATTGCAAAGTTCAAACCTTATTTGGATTTTATTTCAGTGAAACTGAAAACATTTTTAGTTTGCCATTTCTGAGAAAAATGGAAATTTGAACATACTTGATATTTAATGATTTTTTAGAAATTATTAATATCCTTGTGGGTCGTTTTCTAGTAATGTGATGGCCTACAATTGTCCATTACATATCTACTGACTTGGCTTGACCAAACTTTAATCAGCGTTCTCTCCTCCTCACAGTATGCTAAACTTTGACCTGCCCCTCAACTTCGGGAATCACTAATATACTAAGGTCAGAACATATTCCGTAACAGCTTATTCTGAGAATCAGCTGGCAGCGGAAACATTTTCTATTAAAATACCCCTATTTTACCTCCTGCTCACCCCTCTGCTTCTGTCCCACTAGGTTTCTGCTGGCCTTGCTCATCCTTTCCTCTTAAAAAATACTTTTTCTACTTGATTTTGAAATACTTGAAGATTCTGAAATCAAAGTGTTCTTCTATTCAATCATCTTTTTGAATAAACTCTTTCCTTACCTAGGTCTTAGTTTGTTTTTCAGTTTTCTGGTGCTATGACGCAGATCCAGTGTTGAGAGCCTTTTGATCTTTATCATCCTGACTAACAGTGCTGCCCAAACCGGAGGGGTTCCAGCCCAGGATTTGTGTCTCAAATGAAAAAGTGTAAAGGTTACCTTTGAGTAGAACTCCACCCTAACTGATGCCTTAAATGGAGGTGTTCTCTCTCTATTGCCCAGGAGTGGATAGCACCATGAGACATAGTTCTTGATAGATAGTTCTTGTTCCCCAAGAACATGGCACCAAGCAGGTGACATCAGGAGTTAGTCAGCTTCTACCCAAGGCACTGGAACAAGGTCCCCAGCTTCCAGGAATTCCTTATCTTTCTACCCTCATCGTTTTAACTGTCTTTCTTTGCTGATCTTTCATCTCTGTCCACTGCACCATCACTTTTGCTATCCATATAACTGATCCTATTACAACTGTAGCTCTCCATAATAAGCCTCACATTGTATTACCTATTTTTAAATTAATTTTTCATAGGAATAGAGTTATAATGTTGTGTTAGTTTCTACTGCACAGCAAAGAGTATCAGTTTTATATATATATATATATGTATCCCCTCTTTTTTAGATTCTTTTCCCATATAGGTCATTACAGAGCATTGAATGGAGTTCCCTGTGCCATACAGTAGGTCCTTATCCTCTGTTTTCTATATAGTAGTGTGTATATGTCAATCCCAATCTCCCAATTTATCCCTCTCCCTCCCTTCCCCCCTTGGTGTATTACCCCTCTTTATCTTCTTCCTTGCATGAGCTGTTTCCCCGGTAAGAATTCCTCTGTCCCTCCAAGGAGCCCCAGATGTATAGTATTCCTTCACATGATTCAGAGCCAAACCTCACAGTCCTACTTCTGATTCATTTTATCTACACACTTTACTTTGAAAACCTGCAGTTATCTCAAAATTGCTAGACTGTCTCAGGTTTAAGGGCATCCTCTGTGTTGACAGTTAGTGGGGGCTCTGTGCGTGTTCAGCAGTAAACAGTAGGGCAGACGGGAAGGGAGCCCACCTCCTCTTTTCAGCCTCACCTTCAGAGCCTAATTTTTTCACCCAAGTGCTGGATCCATCTTTAGGACAAACGACCCAACCTGAGAGCTGCAGGAAGACGAAAGCGTGTCCCAAGTTGGCTGGGTCCCTAGCACCCTGTCTCCCTGTATGGTGCCGCAGACAGGTGCCCGGGGAATGGAATTGAGCCTGCGTGCTCCCCACGGTCACCCTGTCGAAGGCAACCGGGAGGAAACAGAACACAGGTGCACGTGACTCAGCCTCCCACTGCGCCCACTTTCAACCACACTGTCCCGTAGGCAGGGCAATCGTTCCAAGAACAACCCGTGGAGCTAAATGTGCACGTGGGCTAGATCCACAGAGGGGAGGCGGGGGACAGAAAACAACTGGGCAGTAAACAAGGGGGCGCTGACCAAAATCCTTTCTCCTGGAAACACGTACGTGTAGAGCTCTGCACAGGTACCTGCCCGTGTGTGGTGTGTGTGAGCCACCAAAGCGTGTCGTCCCTCTCTCGGTCTCTCAAAACACAGGATGGCCGAGTCAACTTCGTCTTGTGCCATGTGTCAATGTCCGTTCCCGGAGGGACGCTTGTCACCTTATGTTGGCTAGCAGAAAGGCAATTTTTGCCTGCCACTCAAGCGTTTGAAAGGCACTATGCAAACGTGTGGTCACACAAACTCCGAGAACCCGTGGGTGCCAATCACAGACGAGGAGAGGTCTTTTGGTGCCAGGCAAGGTAGAATTTCTCGGAGAGTTTAAGTATCCAGAGGGGATCCCAGGAGAGTGGGCCACCGAGGGAGGGAGCACATACATACAGAAACAAGAACGCGCATGCTCACACACACTCACACACACACACACACGCACACACAAAGAGGGGACACAGACAGACACTCAGACGGAGCTCTATACTGCATGGCTTTTCTGCTCTTGAGCAAAGGAATTCAAGTCTAGGAAAGAGCTGGGTTTGCCGGACACTCCCCTCTCATGCCACAGAGCTTCGGGCTCTCTGTCCCCTGGAAGAAAAGTATCCAGCAACTTCGGCCACCATGCATTTCCTTGTACATTTTCTGAGAGTTCCCAGTGGTTAAAGGTCCCGAGGCAAACCGGATTCTGATTTTCTGATTTTGGAGCGGAAACTCCTGGCTCCAACTGGCATAGGCCACACAGGTATCACAGGGCACCCGGGCACCCCAGACGCAAGGCCGGAGGCCTCCCTGGAGGCGAGCTCCTTGTGGAAACTGGGCTGCTAAGTCCAGGGGGCGGAAGGGGCGTTTTGCGAGACCCGGCAATCCCGGAGACCGGCCTGTTTCCACAGGGCGAGGGGCGAGGCAGCCGAGGGTGACGCCCACTGTCCTCACTCTGATTGGTCGTGATGGGGCCGAGCAGCCTGGGCGTGGCTTGGAGCTCCTTCTCGCCACCTGGACACGCATGCCTGGTGTCCAAAGCTCCTGCGCACGTCTTTCAGCCGTCTTCACCGCAGAGGCTCCAGGGAACGGTTCAGTCCGCGGCGAAGCGTGATTCTAGTCGCTAGACCTGCGTGCTGTGCGGCCCACGTGCTGAGCTTCCAGCTGCCGCACCTTCGCCGCTGCCCCAGCTCGGAGCCAGGTCCACATGGGCAGTGAGGCGGGGCCCGGGGAAGGCGGCACTGCCTGGGGACCCGGGGTCATTCTAGGTGTGGGAGAGGGTCCTCCGGAAGCAGCGGCCCGCGGGTCCCCAGGTGTGGTGCGGGAGGTGGGTAGGGTGCTGGCACTAGCTGATGGGTGGAGCGAGGAGGCCGTCATCTTTAGCGGGGAGGTAGTGCAGCAATGCGCGGCCCTGTGGAGGGAGAGGTGGCGCGGATCGGGGAGGTGTTTTGGCTGCCTGTGGAGGACATGATGGAAGAGGTGGAGGTGGTGGCGGAGGAGCAGCAGCAGGAAGAGC
>NW_020171848.1:12266-38557 GCF_003031525.2 Neophocaena asiaeorientalis asiaeorientalis
GGGTGGGGGAGGGGGAGGGGTGGGCGCAGGCGCAGGCCAAGAGTACAGGAGGGCATGGGTGGCTCCAAAGAGGCAGCAGGAACAGAGGGAGGCCACAGCTGTAGGTGTCTGAGCCAAAACTTTGGGTGAATGGTCTTGGCCTGCAGCGTGCACAGCACTACTTCCCCAGGGTGGGGGGAAGAGCCCGTGGCAAGGTCACGATTGGGAGTAGCCCCGAGCACCCCTCACACAGAGCAGTTACTGGAAGTGTGCATTATCCCGGGGAACTGGCAGGAGACAAGCAGAAGTCCCAATACCCGTCCTGGTCAGTCAGAGCCCGTGTAGTTGTTTCAGCTGCCTCAGTGCAAAAGCGCAAGGTCCTGCCTACACACAGGGTGAAGTTGTAAGGGGCAGCTGTCCTTGGCCGGACACCAGGACCCCGGACACACTCTTGGGCCGGCAAGAATCCTTACCTCCACAGGCCCTTCACCAGCACACTCGAGTCTGTGGAAACACACAGGCGCAGGCACGCACCTGACCTCTCCGTGGACCCTGTGAGTCCTGCAGGGCTCCAGACACACCCACGCAGGCCCTTCTGAAGACAGGAAACAGGGCCAAGGCCCAAGGCTTCGTCTTTGAACACACACAGGCGCGCGCGTACACGCGCGCACACACACACACACACAGGCACTCACACAAACGCGTACAAGCCCATGCACGCACGGCGTAAGAGAAGGCATGAGGCAGCGACAGCACATCTAGACTGCTTAAGGAGTGACTTGCCGGCACCCAGCACACACAGACCAGGTAGAGATCAGGTTCGTTCAGGAAACAGGCCCTCCCCGGGTGGGTGCACTGGACCCCAAGGAAACCACAGGCAAGAGCACGTCTGATGGCAGGGCAGGGGCCGAGGACGTCTTTGAGGGCCGGTTGGGCATTAGCGCTCACGGGTCTGGCAGATCTGCTGCTGCAGTCTCTTCCTCTGGCCGGTCTGGGGACTGGCTCTGCGGCTTGTAGCTCTTCCTTCCCTGAGGTGTGGCATGTGAAGCCTCCTTGACCTAAAGCAGATTATGAGCCACCCCCAGATTTCGGCCGTGATCAGTGACCAAGATGAAGACCTGCTTAGCTACATGATCAATTTGGAGGTCAGTCTGGAGAGACTGGGGCGTCGTGGGTGGAGGCAGGTGGCCAGTAGGGAGGGGGCGGGGTTGTCCTTAAAGGTTGGGTGTAAGCAGCAGGAGAAGGGAAGGGGAAATGGTTCGTGGCTGCCAAGCAGGCAAGCTCAGGACCCCTAGAAGAGCTCCCGCCCTTCTCCTCCTCTTGGGCGCGGCAGGTGAAGGAACTGGGCCATCCGAGGCACCACTGCAAGTTGAAGTTTTTCTTTCGACCCAACCCCTACTTCTGGAACGACGTGATCCTTAAGGAGTATCACCTTAGCATCGCTGGTAGGAGGGGCTCCCGCGGGGCTGCGGGGTGAGGGGAGGCTGGGGAAGGGCGTGGATGCTGGACCGCCGTGACTGTGATCCTTTCCTGTCTCCCCTGTCTTCCTCCAGGATACAGGGCGTCTCGTTCCACTCGCATCTATTGGTTCTGGGATTATGAACGGGGAGCTCCCAGCCACAGGCAGGACCCCACCGGCCTTCACTTCCTCAACTGGTTGTCTGACCACAACTGCCCAGGGTCTAACACGATTGCTGAGGTGGGGTGCCTCTGGTCCCCCTCAGCGGTGGTGATGCTGGAGTCCCCCGGCTGCTTGCGGGGAGGGACGTGGGCCTGGCCTGGCCTGTCCCGACCGGGCCCCTTTCCCCTACCAGATCATCGGCGAGGACCTGTGGCCCAATCCTCTGCGCTACTACCCGAGGGAGGAAGGCCCCACGGGGACAGGTAACTGAGACGAGGACAGGTGGTTAAGGAGCCCAGGGGTTGGGCGCTGAAATGAGTGTGGTCCGGGTACACTGGGGCTCTCCCTTTTCCCAAATGGGAAAGCTCAGGCTGAGAGCACACTGTGGGCGGAGCTGGGTTTCAGAACATCCCGGCCTTGGCAGCGGGTGAGAGGGTGAGAATGGAGCCGGGAGGACTGTAGGGCACACGGGGTAGCAGGACTCTAACCAGTTAAGCTTTCAGGGTGAGTGCCCCAGGTGTCTATGAAAGAGGCAAGCACCTCCTTAAGCAGGCACCTGTGTGTGAATCATCAGTCCCTGGCTTCAGCCTGCCCTCAGCTGGGGATCACCTGGGCCCCTCCCTCGGGCCCCTCCCTCCTGGCAAAGGCCTACAGATGCTGAGGAGCTTCATTCCGAGTCTCCTCCCGCCTCTTTGCTGACTTTCCGAGTCTTCTTTGAATTTTCACGTTCATCCCTGAGCCTCCCAGCACCACCACACAGAGAGCCCCGGAAACGGCACAAGGCTAGCTGGGGACAATATTGAGGACCTGGGGCAGGAAATGGCAAGGGACCACAAAAAGGCCGGGCGTACCGCCTACCAACGCCATGTCTCATATCGCTGGACACAGCCAGTGTCTCCTGCTGAGACGCCTTGTGCCCCCTGTTTGTGTTCCCGTCCCTGTGCTCCCGTGTGTGTACGTGTCTGTGTGTCGGGCGCACTCCAGACCCAGAGATGAAGGCGCCGGGGGAGCCTCAGAGGTTGGCCAAAGAGCACCTGAGTCAGGAGGCGTCTACAGATGTGGGAGACGGGTGGAGGTGTCTACCTACGCGATTCGAGTGCCCAGGGGAGAAACGAGGAAAGGATGGCCAATGAAGGTTCCAGAGAGCAGGGCCCCACGTGCCAGGAATGACGCCCAGAGAGACATAAACACGCTCACAGCTGCTCTTGTCTTGGTGTGTGTGTATAGGTACGGGGGTTCGTGGAGTATTCACAAGTGAATCAAGTGGTGTGGGGCTTCTTAGCCCGTGCCTGCGGACCTCCCTGTCTGTGGGCGAGATGGCGGGCCTGGGGAAGTGGAGGACGTGGGGAGGGCAGGACGAGGAGAGGCCCAGGGCCTTCCTCACAGAGCAGCGACTGGAAGGAGGAGGAGGCAAAGAAAGAGAGCCTGCTGAACTGGAGACTTGCTCCGCAGGCAGGGCAAGGAGACAGGGAAGGGCCCTGGCCTGCAGGGGCCTATTGGCCTGGTACCACCGAGGGCCCGTGCCTGAGCCAGCAGCCTCCGTCCAGGACGTCTGGCGCACACTGGCACGACGCGAGGCAGCTGACTCCTTAAGCTCAGGCTGACCGTTGAGCACACAGGGTGGGAGCGTGGGATCCTTGCGGGCACTAGCAGCCCGCCCCGCGGGGCAGCGTTCCAAGGACGCGTGAGGCAGACGCCGGTGTGACGTGTCGCTGTGTGCCCCTGTGGCGGCGTGGGTGAGTGTGTGCGTGGGGGCGAGTGAGCGAGCAGGCAAGGAAGGGGGCCGGGCTGTTTGCATGCAGGGACCCTGGGACAGTGACAGAGAGCAATGCCTGCGGGCGCAGCAGACGGCTTGCTGGCTTCCAGGCTCTGCTGACTGGGGAAGAGAGGAACTGCCAGAGAGAAGCCCCGTTCCCTCGTGAGCGAAAGGCCGCCCGTGAATCCCTTCCTTTTCCTGGGCTCTCATCCTTGCATGCAACAGGCAGAGGGGCAAAGCTGAGGGCTGAGGGGAAGGGGCTGAAGGGCACCCACCTGCCTTCCCAAACCGCAGGTGTCTCGCCTGCCTTGCTTCCCGCCCCGGCGATCCAAGGGGCAGCACGTAACTGTTAGTCTCTACTACACAGAGGCTAAAAACCTCTACCCGAGCCTGCCCTAGGGAGCGGAGGGGGCGGGACGCTTAGCGGAACTAATACCCAAGAGGAGCACGCTTCTCCTCAAGAAACAGTCCGGTGAGCAGTTCTCGTCCTCTGGGAGCCTCCATCCGCACATCTCTTCGGCAGGCCTGGACCCCGCTACGTGGCAGGCTCCTCTCAGCTGACTGTGTGCCAGGCCTCGGGAAAGAGAAAGCCCTGGAGCAGACAGATCTCGGGCCGGGAGGCCCAGGGATCCGTTTTGGGGTGGGGCATGGGAGGTGGCCCGGGGCAGGTGAGGGGAAGGGATGGCGGGCACCGGGAGTGCTCCTTCCTGAGCGGACAGCTGCTTTCGAGGCACACCGCTGGCCCAATGCACAAGGTCCGGGACCGACTCTGCGGCAGCTGGGCTTGGGAGAGTGGAGCGAGGTCCCCCGCGCTCCCTCCCCGGTGCCTGCACTTTGGTTCCAAGGGGAGCACCTCTGTCCCTGTGGTACCTGCCACGCTGACCTTCCTTTGCCTGTTTGGACTCCTGAGACCACGTGGGTGCCCACTGCCCCCACAGCTGTTTCAAGGCCGAGGAGGGTTGCAGCGCCAGGGCAGCTTCAGGAATCCTCGTCCTCGCCTCCCAGCTGCACTGGCTGCGCCCTGCCGTGCCTCAGCCTTGGGGATCTGAAGCCCTGAGGGCCGTGGTGTACACTTCTAGGGTGGCACACAGCCGTGGCCTAGAGAGGAAGGCCTGCCCCGCTCCGGCTGCTGTCCCCGCAGGCAGAGAGGCAGACAGACACACAGACAGACAGGGACTCTGTCCCTCCTCAGCTCCGTGATCCTTAAGCTGGAAGGGAGCCTCCCTCGTGGCTCCCACACTCCGGTGCCTGTGGTTCCCTACCGTGGAGGCAAAGGGAAACTAGGTGCAGCGGCCCTGCGGCTGCACGTGGGACACACGGCAGTGGGGGACCTCCGACCCTCAGCCGGGCCCAAGTCCCTGGAGCCCTCTTGTCCTGGTCATCGCTGCTGGGAGGGGCCTGGCAAGGATGAAAGGCTAGAGGGAAGGTTGGACAGCGTCCTCGCACAGCTTGACCTGGGCCACCCACGCGTCAGGCGCCATGGCTGGGTTCAGGTGTGGCCCGCCTGCCCAGGCATGATGTGGCAGAAATGGTCAGGCCACCCTCCGGTGGGGAAGGAAGGCTTACACTGCCCGCTGTGGCCCCGGGTGCCCACCGCCGGGGCGTCGTGGTCCAACCCAGTGGATGCGCCTCACTGAGATTCACCCTGGGGAACAAAGCTTCGGCTTTGAGGGTGGAAACCTGTCAGCCCCGCTGGGGCACGGCACGCGGGGCTTCCCCTGTAGCTGTTGTTCAAGGTGGAGGGCCCACATGCTCCATGCTGTCCCTCACCGCGTCGTCCCTTAGCATATCGGGGCATCGGGGCCCTGAGACGTATGACTTCTTGTCCAGCGGGGATCTCCCTCATCCACTCAGGAGGGAGCACACAGGCTCCATCTCCGTGAAGACGGTTTCTGTGTTGAAGTCGGCCAGGGTCTTGGTGTCCTTGTCCCTTGCGAGGCAGCTTCTAAGCTCGGCCCTGCCCGTGTTGGGGGCCCTGCCCTTTCCGTGCGTGAGCTCGTGTCTCTTTCTCTGACTGCGGCCGGGAGCCCCTCTGTCAGATATCCCGCCTCGCTGCCTGTGTAAACCGATCACATTCTCCGGTCCCTATGCCCTTCTCTCCTGGCACGTCTCTGCCCGGAGCCGCTGGGGGCACATTCTCTCTGTGTATCACACAGAACCTGAAGGAGGTCTGCCCCAGGTGACACTGACAGGGCCCCTGGCTTCTAAGTCAGGCTCTTCGGTGTCACCTGGCCAACCCGTTACCAGGGGGTCAGCGGACCTACAGCCGAGCGGTAGGCTCGGCCAACACAGAGCTACCGAGAGGAACGGAAAGGTAGCCTTGTGTTTGACAAAGTCATTGAGGCCCCGAGCGGGCAGAGGGCCTCGTGGCGAATGAAGAGGGTGCTGCTTTCTGCACCAGGGACGGGTTGACGCTGGCCCCCCGGGGCAGGCAAGATTCCCAGGGTGGCCATCAGGGTGGGGGCTCTGTGCGTGTTCAGCAGTAAACAGTAGGGCAGACGGGAAGGGAGCCCACCTCCTCTTTTCAGCCTCACCTTCAGAGCCTAATTTCTTCACCCAAGTGCTGGATCCATCTTCAGGACATTGTAGCACACACGTAGCCACGACCTGCTTCCCAGTGGCCTCCCACAGCTGCCTGAGGGGGAAAGAGAAACCAGCTGAGGACAAACACCTACAGAGCAAAGGGAGCCCTGGAGCACCTCTCTAAGCAGACGGCCCGGGGACACGCGAACCAACCTGAGAGCTGCAGGAAGAGGAAAGCGTGTCCCAAGTCGGCTGGGCCCCTAGCACCTTGTCTTCCTGTATGGTGACACAGACAGGGGCACGGGGAATGGAATCGAGCCTGCGTGCTCCCCACGGTCACCCTGTCGAAGGCAACCGGGAGGAAACAGAACACAGGTGCACGTGACTCAGCCTCCCACTGCGCCCACTTTCAACCACACCGTCCCGTAGGCAGGGCAATCGTTCCAAGAAGAAACCGTGGAGTTAAATGTGCACATAGGGTAGATCCACAGAGAGGAGGCAGGGGACAGAAAAGAACTGGGACAGTAAACAAGGGGGCGCTGACCAAAATCCTTTCACGTGGAAACAGGTACGCGTAGAGTTCTGCATAGGCACCTGCCCGTGTGTGGTGTGTGTGTCGGCGGGTGGGGGGGCATGCGTGTGCACGTTCGTGCTCAGGAATAGGCACGACTACTGTCATGCACGCGTGGACGTTGGGAGGGACGCGGGGACGTGGAAAAGCTTAAAGAGCTTATAGAACGTACGTAAACTGTGGGCCAGTTGAAGCCCCCAGGCCAGGGAATCCAGCCCAGGGATACCACCCGTGGAGCAAAGTGTAAGTGGCATCACACGCCAGCACCCTCGACCAGGGGCTGAGACTAGAGGGAGGAAGAAAGCACCTGTGGAAGGACAGAGAAGATGCAAAGTACATGAGAATCGTAAAGGGCCCGATGCCCAGGCCCAGAAGAGGAAAGACCTACCCCCAACCCCTCCAGCCCCACTCCCATCTCAGCTACAGACACCTTTATCTCCTTCTCCAGTGCACGAGCAACCTTTCCCCCCACCCCTGTGTAGGCCCTTGAGAAACACCTGGCCTTTTTCTCATAAGGTTTGGCACACCGAGGCATAACCGACTGCCTCACACTGATTTCGCTGGTTTAAGACATCACTCTAATTTTCCGACAACTCTTGTGGCTCGGGATTATGGCCGTGATGGCTTAGCTGGATTCTACCCCTGCTCCCCTGTCCCACATGACTGGGGCGAAGGGCTGGGCTGGGATGTGATCTCATTTGGAAGGTGGACAAGGGCAGAACCACTTTCACAGGGCATCCTTAGGGTCGGCAAAAGTCACATCCTCGGGTTGGCAGTGGTGGAGTCATGCATGCGTGCGTGGTGGCCCTTGACTGGGTGCAGTCCTCTGCACCTCAGCCAAATAAAGTTTCTGGCTTTCCCCAGTGCCACCAAAGCGTGTCGTCCCTCTCTCGGTCTCTCAAAACACAGGATGGCCGAGTCAACTTTATCATGTGCCATGTGTCAATGTCCGTTCCCCGAGGGACGCTTGTCACCTTATGTTGGCTAGCAGAAAGGCAATTTTTGCCTGCCACTCAAGCGTTTGAAAGGCACTATGCAAACGTGTGGTCACACAAAGTCCGAGAACCCGTGGGTGCCAATCACAGACAAGGAGAGGTCTTTTGGTGCCAGGCAAGGTAGAATTTCTCGGAGAGTTTAAGTATCCAGAGGGGATGGGGATCCCAGGGGAGTGGGCCACAGAGGGAGGGAGCAGATACAGAAACATGAACGCGCACACACACACACTCACACACACCCACAGAAAGACAGAGGGGAGACAGACAGACATTCAGACGGAGCTCTTCACTGCATGGCTTTTCTGCCCTTGAGCAAAGGAATTGAAGTCTAGGAAAGAGCTGGGTTTGCTGGACACTCCCCTCTCATCCCACAGAGCTGCGGGCTCTCTGTCCCCTGGACGAAAATTATCCAGGACCTTTGGCCACCATGCATTTCCTTGTACATTTTTTGAGAGCTCCCAGTGGTTAAAGGTCCCGAGGGAAACCAGATTCTGATTTTCTGATTTTGGAGCGGGAACTCCTGGCTCCAACTGGCACAGGCACACCAAAATAAAGTTAAAAATAGTAGTACTTAAAACGTTTCCCAATGTTTTACAGTCCAGGGGTACTAACTTTCACTAAGACATATACTCAGAATAGTAAACTGGTTCCATTTACATTTAGTGGAAAATTGGTTTTATTACCATTATTCCCACGTTGGTCATCTGCCACTTGAATATGGATCATAAAATAGATACTTAACCTCAAGATTTCTTAAACTCTTTACATTCCCATGTGTAAATTTTCCTTTCATTTATACTATTGCTTTTTTTTTTTGAAAAGGAGATGTTGGGGGTAGGAGTTTATTAATTAATTAATTTATTTTTGCTGTGTTGGGTCTTCGTTTCTGTGCGAGGGCTTTCTCTAGTTGTGACAAGCGGGGGCCACTCTTCATCGCGGTGTGCGGGCCTCTCACTATCGCGGCCTCTCTTCGTTGCGGAGCACAGGCTCCAGAGGCGCAGCGTCAGTAGTTGTGGCTCACGGGCCCAGCTGCCCCGCGGCACGTGGGATCCTCCCAGACCAGGGCTCGAACCCGTGTCCCCGGCTTTAGCAGGCAGATTCTCAACCACTGCGCCACCAGGGAAGCCCTATACTATTGCTTTAAAAGCATAAAGACACATAGAATTTCAGTAATAATGCAAAAATTGTTTTTCAGCCTTTTTGGAGACTTCTCAAACCTTTTATATGTTTACGCTTTCAAAAAGGAACATGTAATTTGTTTAGCCTAACTGGAAAACAGTCACAGCTTGCGATGGAGAAATAACACATTGCTTAATTTTGAATACATTCACGTTCAAAGACACAAAGGAAAAGTTTAGGCAAACAGCACAATTCATCCTCCAAACAAAAATTTTATGCTTGTTTAACTCAGCCGTATAATTAACAAGAAATATTTCATGAAATTTTTTTACTCTGAAAATTCTGAGCATTACATTCTAAACACAACTTCTACTTTTCAAGTAACATTAACAACAATGAAAGTACTTTGAATAATTCCATGTTATCATTTTCTCTGAAAATTCATAAAGGGAAAGTTAATATATGCCTCTTCCCCCCAAACCAACATTTTTCTTTTAGTAGTATTCAAGCATCGATTAAAGAAAACAACTTAAACTTTTCCTTTGTAAAGAACATTTGGTACATAACTGAGTGTTATTTTTAATATCTGCTTTGGCCCTCTCATTCATATTGGCTTTCCGCATAATCTCCTCTGGAAGCCCCACAACCTGAGATACTGTATGAGTCACGAGGAGCAAGGCAGCCCCAATTCACACAGGGTGGAAACCCTGGTTGTTCTTGTCTTCCACGCTCACGACCACTTGAATAAGTATTACTTTGGCCGCTTGAGTAATCTTCCGGACCTCCTCCATATCCATCTCTTGTATTGCTATCATAGCGACTGCTTCCACCGTAAGTCGCAGGGGCCCTTTGTGCTGCTGGTGCACCACGGGAGTCACCTGTGAAGTTAATGATTCATAAACTAAATTTAAACATTACAAATTTTTCTAGTATCATATAACATGACTTAAAGTGCTAAACATTTGAAAAGATAAGCTTTATCTGTCTCTGCTATGAAAATATAAACTATGTAGCAACAGTGAAGGGCTTTCACATTTATTTAAAAGACCGAGCAATATTTTTCAGCCTAAGTAGTTGATTTTAAAGTAAATGTTATTTTCTGAAAATGGACTGAAATTCTGACCGTCATAATGTTCCTATGCTTCATACTTTTAATAGCACTCTACTGATTATTTGAAAATGTTAAAATAGGGGCTTCCCTGGTGCTGCAGTGGTTGAGAGTCCGCCTGCCGATGCAGGGGACACGGGTTCGTGCCCCGGTCTGGGAGGATCCCACATGCCGCAGAGCGGCTGGGACCGTGGGCCACGGCCGCTGGGCCTGCATGTCCGGAGCCTGTGCTCTGCAGCGGGAGAGGCCACAACGGTGAGAGGCCCATGTACCGCAAAAAAAAAGTTAAAATAGTTTTTCTGTAATGAGAAAAAAAGATGAGACTGCCAATTTACCCTTCATAGCATTTTAAGTGAGCTATTAAAATAATTCAAAGGTCTTTAATTTATCAAAAAGGCCATGCTAAACATAGTTTTACCTTTGAGGAATTGAAGTAAAATTAGAGTAAACAACGATCTGGTTAAGTCTAATTCTATGATTTACAAGCTGTAACCGGACTCTTACCGTAACTCCGGTGTGAATCCCTGTAAGACCTTCCACTTCGATATTCAGGATAATCTCTATCACGACTTCCACCATAGCCATCACGATCACTAAATTTAAAGGAATGTCATAAATTATGTCATAAATTTAAATGATGTGTCACGATCACATAATTTAAAAGAATGTTTTTATTTGATAAAAACACAAAACTTTATATTACCTATGTCCTCCAGAGGGATGATCATTCCAAGAACTTGAATGTCCATAATAACGGTATGCATTGACCCTACGTGGTGGAGTATAATCCTTGCTGTCTCGGGAGCTTGGATAAGCTCTGCTTGAATAAGTTAAATAAAGCAGATAAAATTTTAAATGCAACATATAATATCCAGAATATATAAAGAATTCAGACAACAGAAAGACAAAAAATTTTAAACGGGCAAAGGACTTGAATATACTTTTGTTCAAAGGAGATACACAATAACCAACAAGGACATGAAAAGCTGCTCAACGTATTTATTAGGGAAATGCAATTCAAAACAAAAATGAAATATCTACTTTGCACCTATCAGACTGGCTATAGTTTAAAATAAACAAACAGAATATATCAAGTGCTGGTGCAGATGCAGAGAAACAAATCATGTATGTGCGTGGCAGAAATGTAAAATAGTACAGGCTCTGTGGAAAAGATTAGCAGTTCCTTAAAAAATTAAAGAATTCCTATATGCCCCAGGAATTCCACTCCTAAGTATATATACACTCAAAAAGAATTGAAAACAGGTACCCAGATGCTTGTACAGGAGTATTCATGACAGCACTATGATGGGAATAACCCACACAGATGATAAACAAACCATGTTAACCACACATAAAATGGAATATTTAGTCAGCCAAAAAAAAAAGATCTGAAGTAGTGATACATGCTACAGCATGAATGATCCTTGAAAACATTTATGCTAAGGGAAAGCTGGATAATAAAGGTCACATAGTGTTTGATTCCATTAGTATGATATACTCAGGATTAGATAAATTCATAGATAAGGACACAGATGGGTACCTACCAGGGACAAGGGGGGAGAAAATGGGAGTGACTGCTTATTAATTTTTTTGGGGGGTAATGAAATGTTTTGGAACTGAACAGAGCTGGTGATTGCATAACACTGTTAAGTGTACTAAATGTTACTGAATTGTTCACTTTTAAATGTTCAATTTTGTGTTAGGTAAATTTCAACAAGAACAACAAAATTAACCATTTTTATATAATGGTTACATTATATAAAATTTTACATAATTCATATACTGTGTTTTTTCTTACCTATCTTTAGTAGCATAACCACCATCTCTTTGTGACATATAGCCAACTCTCTGAAAAGAGACTGGCTCTCTGTGAGGAGGACCTCCATAATTTTGTCTTCCACGTGATACTGAGCCTTTAATTTAAAAATGCTTATGTTTAAGTATCTCAGAATTGACAGTAATGTTTCAAAGAAAAATTCAAAAGTCTGATATCCTTCCTCTCTCCAAAATCATTTTAAAAAACTGCTCCTTCTAAAATTCCATTTATGCACATTTCTGTTTCCCTTTAAATGATACCACTGAACATTTTATTTTCGGACATCTCCCGTTCCCTATACATTTCGCATACCCTTTAAATTACCAGCAGTAGGGAAAACTTCTCAAAATTTGAGCAAATAATTAATTTTTGGTAATTACTGTCACATATTCAATCACCAAGTGGTTGGCTCTCTCCTTTACGTGTACAACCTTAATTATTGACCTTTTATGATGATAGCAATAGTGACTTCTATTGTTTATTAGCAATAAAGGGCTCATTTGGAAAACACTGTACCACTTCCAAAATATGAAACTATCTCCCATAAATGATGTTCTCTTCATGTGTTAATTCTTATTCCTAATTCCTAGAGGTCACTAGGACGTTGTTTGTTCTCTTCTCTTGTTTGTTCACTAGGCTAACCATCTAATAATGGAAAGGGTAGGCTTCTTAGCTTCTGTTGTATTTTGAAGTCAGTACCGTGCTACATTTGGCTTCATTAATATTCTACACATAAAATGGAAATTTGATAATGACTGTTTCAAGTCCGTACCATATTAAGGATCAGAAAACAGTGCTAAAAAAGTTAAGAGCACAAACTACAGTTCATATGGCAAGTTTCAGTTATTGTTTATAATAATTAAATAAAAAACCAGGTGGCCAATATACATAGCTAAACTACTCTACAGACCAGAACATTCTCTCACAGGACATAGTTTTCATGAAAATTCTGATTTTGAAACTATGTGATAAAGAAGCCTACTAACCAAAAAGTGTTAGCAACAACTTAAATTAAGAGGAATTCTATAGCAAACATGGACATACAAGCAATGTTTTCCCCACTGCAGTGCTAATCACCTACTACATGTATAGCTAGAAACTAAAAGATTATTTCCCAACCACAAATCAATCAATAAATTAGTGATTGGTAAACATGTTCATATACTTCTCACTTTCCATATTGCTTAAACATTCTGTTTAAAATAGCTCACTTTCGTTAATAAGAATCAACTGTCTCTGCATTACTAAGCATTTACCTTGTCTTCCCATCCCACTACAGCTTCGTCTTTGAGCAGATCTTTTAGGAGGAGGACCTCCACTTCTCGAAGGTGGTCCTCTTTTAACTGGAAAGGGTCGCCTGGAAGAACTCGCATTGAGACTAGGAGTATATCCACCACAACCTGTGTTTAAATGAAATCTTTTTAGTTAACTACAATCAACATTTTTTCATTGGTCAAGTTTCACTTATTGTTATAAATTTTCACTAGACAATTATCCCAGTCTTCAGCTTTCATATTTGTCTAAACCAGTAAGATTGTTTGCTCATATGACACATAAGTTAGTACAGTTCAAAGACTTACTGTAAAAGTCAGTTTGGAAAATCTAGGAAAAAATTCAAGAACCACTGGTATGAAAGCAGTTTGGGGAGAAGAGAGAGAGTACAGAAAAACCTGGATAAATTAAATGTAAAACTGAATTTTTGATCATTTTAGGAGGAAGATGATAAGTTATTAGTTATATAATTCTGGTGTCAAGGAAGCTTTTTTTTTTTTGTGGTACGTGGGCCTCTCATGGGTGTGGCCTTTCCCGTTGCAGAGCACAGGCTTTGGACGCGCAGGCTCAGTGGCTATGGCCCGTGGGCCCAGCCGCTCCATCCTAGGTATAAATCAAAACATTAAAAATAAAAAAGATGAATAAAAAATGCATTACCTAAAAGTTAAATATACACATACAAACAACCCCCTTTGCAAGAGAGTATCTGCTTATAACTTTACAGTTGGCCCATTACCCCTAGTTCTGCATGCATGGATTCAACCAACCCTGGATCACGTAGTGGTGTAATATGTATTCATTGAAAAAAAAAAAATCTGCTTGTAAGTTGACCCACAGTTCAAGCCTGTGTTATTCACAGATCAACTCTTAATGTTGATTTTTCAGTGAAAAGGGCTATGTTGTGTTCAATTTTAATAGTATTTAAGAAATGCACATTAAATACTGAAAATTTATGTTTTATCTTTCTAACCAGAAAGATGTTTAGATATATTCCAATTCCCCTGTATTGCCACAGGCAAGAAAAAATGAGTATTCTTACACATGGCAGAATACGAACTGGTAAACTCTTCTCAAGATCAAGTTAGTGGGAAAAGAACAAAGCTATGTTATCTTAAAATGGGCACACCCTTTAACGGAACTTTCAAAAAGCATTTCCTAAAATTCACACATCTAATTATCACAAAAAGAAACTAAATGTTTTATTTCTGAAGACTGGTTATGGTTAATAGATGAAGCAAAGGTTGTTAAATATATGGAAGTTTTTGAAATACAAAGTGCTTTTCTTCCTTTTCTTACTAAGTAGAAAACTTCTCTGAAACAATTCAAAAAATACATTTTCAACGACTTTCTCCTCTAATACATACACAAAGAAAACATACGTATTTCTGAAGCAGAGGTTTTTACTCTTTTCCTGAATCAAAGACACCTTTTAGAATCTAAAGCTCTATTTATTTCCCTAAGGTATTTTCCCCCAAATGCAAACAACAGACCCAGGGAGGAAAGCCTCATATCAAAATGACAATGGAGATTTGCTTAGATGTCTGAACACATACACTTAAGACAAATACTGCAAGGTGAAACCTAAAATATGAAGTGTTTATCCCTGAATTGTGGATATTCTGAGTGACTTTTATTTTCTGTGGTGTAGTTTTCAAGATTCTCTAGTATTTTCATGATGCAATGTCTACTCTCAGAATAAAATTAATCAATGTATTTCTAATAGATTATTAATGAATCATTGACTTAAACTCATATAAAGTTATTGGCCCTAAAGTGAAAAATACTAATGTATGATCGATAGTAGTAAACTCTGTAGAAAACTTCTTGAAGAAAAGAGGCAATTAGTAATAATGGTAAAAGAGACTGAATTTAGTTTAAACTTTATGCTATTTCTCTGTAAGGTGATTAACTTTTTGAATATTATCTAGTTAAGTCATTTTATAACTACAATAATTCTTTACCACTTAGAAATACTTCTGACTATATCTTTCACCCTACAAAACAAGTGTCCAAGAAAATAGGTATTTTGTCTTACCCACAACCATTAATCAATTGCTAAATCAATGCCTGCCAATAAAATATCTGTTGAATAAAGAAGTGAAGACTAATGTCTACACAGACTACGTGTTCTTGTGCTTGAAAACAAAGAAAATGGGGATGGGGGATCACCATCAACTGTTCTTCATAATGCACATTTATCTCTGCACCCAAAATAAAATCATGAGTCAAAGTCAACTTTTAGGTACTACCATACCTTAAAATATGAAAGTAAAGTAAAAGGGTCAACATGTGCCAAGTGCCTGCAGCATACCAGAAACCAAGCTATAGAAAAAGGGAATTAATGTATGTGTTCCACACTATGAGAACTGAGAAGCACTGGAGGTAATTTTAACAATTAACAATTCACAGTATGATGAATATAAAAAGATATTACCTGCAATATAAAATGGGAAAAATATTACCTAAAACATAAAAAAATCTTGGAGCAAATATGCAATTAAAAGTACAGTTTTGGGCTTCCCTCGTGGCGCAGTGGTTGAGAGTCCACCTGCCGATCCAGGGGACACGGGTTCGTGCCCCGGTCCAGGAAGATCGAACATGCCACGGAGCGGCTAGGCCTGTGAGCCACGGCCGCTGAGCCTGTACATCCAGAGCCGGTGCTCCACAACGGGAGAGGCCACAACAGTGAGAGGCGCGCGTACCCGCCCCACCCCCCACCAAAAAAAAGCCGAGACTTAAAATTAACTGTATAACCGCCTGCCGATGCAGGGGACACGGGTTCATGCCCCGGTCCGGGAGGATCCCACATACCGCGGAGCAGCTGGGCCCGTGAGCCATGGACGCTGAGTCTGCACGTCCTGAGCCTGTGCTACGTAACGGGAGAAGCCACAACAGTGAGAGGCCCGCATACAGCAAAAAAAAGAAAAAACAAAAGCAGTATGGGATATTGGGGAGTGCTCTACAGGCTAAAACTTATTTACTTTTATGTTTGAATGCTAAAACAGGTTTAAAATATATTGTTAAAGCTAATGTGAATTTCAATCTCTTTCCAACCAGGCAATCCAGTAGTTATGAGACAAAAAGGAGAGAGAAGGCTTATATGGCATTATGTTAGTTTAAAAAATTAGAAAAAAAAGAAACAATCTAGAAATAGTATTAAATGGAGAACACAAAATATTATTAAAAGACTCTTACCTTTCCATTCATATCTTTGGCAGCATCCTTTGCATCTGCAGAATTCTCAAAAGTAATAAAAGCAAAGCGTCTAGACTTGTTTGTTACCCGATCCTTCATCAAAATAACTGTAATACACATAAGTCTTTTAATTTAAAATTTCACATAAAATTGAACTTTTCATATTTTCAAAATAATCAATCCTTTGACAATTTCTCATAAGGCCTCCTTAACTCTATTTGATGTTATGGACACAGTACAGTAACAACCTCCTGAAAGTTACTTAACACTAAAACAAAAAACAAAAACAAATAAACCAAAAAAACCCTTTCCATTTTATATCATTTCCAGCATTTTAAAAATACAGTCAAGAATTTCAACCATTCTACAATTAGCATATCTCTTCCCATTTCACGTCCTATGACCACAGTATATTTAAAAAGCCCTGGGACTTCCCGGGTGGTCCAGTGGATAAAACTCCACGTTCCCAAAGCGGGGGACATGGGTCTGACCCCTCGTCAGGCAACTAAGATCCCCATGCCGCATGCCACGTGGTGTGGGCTTGATCCCTGGTCAGGTAACTAAGACCCTGCATGCTGCAAACCGCGGGTCGGGGGAAGAATATAACGCTGCTTTTTCCCCTTCTCAGTAGTAGGAGCCCCTAAGGTGTACACTTTCCCTCATTGCCCAGTGCTTTCCTAATAAAAAGTAGAAACTTAAATAAAAAGTGCTCATGTGTTAAAAACAGAAAAAGCATTATAACTTAGCTGTCCAGTGGGGTATGTTTAATACACATTTGCTTTGAATAGATATATATTTTGGTTCCAAAAATTACCTTCCATAATGTGACCATATTTCCCAAATACCACTTCAAGAGAATTTTCATTGGTGTCAGCATGGAGGCCTCCTATGAACAGTTTCCCAGGCTGATCTGCTTCCACCATTTTTCTGTAAGCAATTAAAAATATATCTTTATACACGTAGCAAAAAATAAATTATAAGCCAAAAGTATCAAACTATTACACCTGTTTAAAACTCAAGTGAAGTACCCAATATCAGTGAAATTATTTGCCATTTCTTACTTAAAAGAGAGGAAACTTGAAACACAAAGCAAAACAAGCACTGGCATAACAAATGCTCCATTTTTTATAGATCTCTTACAAAAACCTGTATGTAAAAATTAGATTAGAAGGCAACTGTAAATTCTTTTGAGCTGCAGGGTTCAAGGCTTCATTTCCAAAAAACAACAAAAAAATAAGCAATAAAAAATGCTCCTGGATTCTACTCATCTAACAGTTAATAAGTTTTATGAACTGTGCAGAAAATGCCTTAAAGATTATTTTCAAAATTTTCCCATCTACTCACATTTTTCTTGATTATGCATCAAATACTGTTTAAACTTCAAAAATGGTAAGTCATAAAAGCAAAGGAGGGAGTTACATCCTTTACTGAGGGAAATTTAAGCTGTTTTACTTATACTGAGAGACTTTAAGAAACACTGGTCCAAAGAGAGTAACATACTTTATGTGCAAAATTAAAATCTGACGGTTTTTGTCAAGTGAATCAACATTTTGACATGTGATAACTAAAATTACAAGTTTTAAATCATTTAAGTTAAAATAGTTAGGTATCTTGCCTGTATTGTTCAGTACCTCTGCTTTCACAAAGAAAACCCGTAAGAAAAAAAAAAATTGCATGCAGAACAAAATGGCACCCTGGCGTACGCTCCACTACCCGCAAGTGAGAGAGAAAAAAAAAAGTTAAACAGCAAAGAGGGTACGTGCTAATCAAAGGTAAATTTCTCAGTCCGCCCCCAGGTTTAACCACGTTAAACAGTAAAGAGGGTATGCCGCTAATCAAAGGTAAATTATCTACTCAGTATTCCCTCCCACAGCATTTCAAACCTATCTCCACCCCTCTCCCCACCCTCTCAATTCACGGACAAAATCCAGGAACTTCACTGGCTTTCCACTGCTGCCTTGGGAACTGATTCTCTGGAAGAACAAAACTTAAACGTACTCTTCAAGAACAACTGATAGAGTTCTGGAGACAGTGTATATTCAGACATATGTACACAAACACAACTTACTCTGCTCTTAACTCTCACAGAGAAAGCCTGAGAGAAAAATGAAAATCTGAATTACCATGCTTTCTCTGGGAACAGGAGAAGATATAGGTATCAACTCTTTCTCCTGAGGTATGAATTATTCTCTCCTCCCTAAAATGCCGAATTCCTTACCTTATTCTGTCCTCTTCTTCAGAAGTCTTCCCCCCGCGTCTCTTCAGAGGACCACTAAAGAAACGAACGGTCAAGAGCAAGCGCTCTACTTATAGAAAGAGGCTAAGGAACCGGATGTAGCGCTGGGTGGACGAAGGGATGAGCCGCACTGGAGTTAGGGAAGATGAAAGATGTAGAGGTGGGGGAGGGGTGAAGAGAGAAACTCGCTAGAGCAACTGACGAGAGATTTTCACGAGAGCAACTCGCGGGAGAAACTCTGAAGAAAACTGCAACGAAAGAATGTGTTCTCTACTTCTTTACTGTATACTTTTCCCAGTTGCTTTAATTTAATCAATATAAAGGAGAAGGGCTTTCCTGGTGGCGCAGTGTTTGAGAGTCCACCTGCTGATGCAGGGCACATGGGTACGTCATCCGGTCTGGGAAGTTCCCACATGCTGCAGAGCGGCTGGGCCCGTGAGCCATGGCCGCTGAACCTGCGCGTCCAGAGCCTGTGCTCCGCAACAGGGGAGGTCACAAGGGTGTGAGGACCACGTACCGCAAAAAAAAAAAAAAAACCAGATCATGAAGCATTTTGCTTGCTATGCTACCTACTTTAATTTTTAGTGGAACTGTTCAAATAATTTAAACATTAACATGAATGTCTACAAGATAAAATGCATATGGTACTTTAATATGATACAAAGTAAGGCAGACAAAAAATAATCTAAGCTTCAAAACTTAGTAGTTATATGAAACTGGGTAAACTACCTAAACTCTTACATTTACCCAGTCTACAGAAACAAGAAGATAAAGAATGATAAGATAGGGTTTTTGTGAGGTTACATGATGTACTGAGCACATGGTACTTTAATATGATACAAAGTAAGGCAGACAAAAAATAATCTAAGCTTCAAAACTTAGTAGTTATATGAAACTGGGTAAACTACCTAAACTCTTACATTTACCCAGTCTACAGAAACAAGAAGATAAAGAATGATAAGATAGGGTTTTTGTGAGGTTACATGATGTACTGAGCACATTGAGCACAACGTCTAAAAACATAATTCAGGGTTCAAAACAAAAGTGTGGAAATATTGTAATTACTTTTATATTAAGTGGGAGCCTGAGATTAACTTGTAATCCTGCCTTTTTTAGAGACTGGTCAAAATCATGATACAGTTTGTTTTCTTTTTTTTTTTGCTATACGCCGGCCTCTGACCTTTGCGGTCCCTTTCATTGTGGAGCACAGGCTCCGTACGCGCAGGCTCAACTGCCATGGCTCACGGGCCCAGCCGCTCCGCGGCATGTGGGATCCTCCCGTCCCGGGGCACGACCTTGTCCCCTGCATCGACAGACAGACTCTCAACCACTGCGCCACCAGGGAAATCCCGAAACTGTTTCTTTTCAATTATGTTCCTTTGCATATTTTGTATAAAATAATCATTGTATACTTTCACTAATAATAAGCCTAAAAGAGCATAGGAAGACATGACAGAACACACACACGATTGGAGTGAAGAATAATTATTAACAAAAAGATATGAAAAAAATTATTAGAAATCTTTGGTGGATAACAAATGATTTAACAGAAGACAGTTTACCAATAATTATTCAAGAGGAAGTAGACACCCCAGACGTAATTTCTAGTCAATTCTAGGGGATAGCTGAAATTTTCCTAAAACAGCTACTATACTGATGATAAATATAAATAAATGCTATTACTCAGATGACAAATGTTGTGTGTCAATACTGTTTACAGACATAACCTCTAAAGATAGCATGCACAAAATGTATGACAATACAAACGGTAATGAATTAGAAACAGGGCCACTTCCTTTCTGGAAATAAATACTGCAGACTAACTGGTCAAATAAAAATATCTAATAAATCTTTTGTGCTGGCTACTATAGAAAGTGCTTCATTTACTTATGAATTTAACTATCTCATTTGATGATTGCCACAGTCCTATTGACTGCTTTTCTTATCCTCATTATACAGATTAAAAACTTTTTTTCTCAGGTATGTGCAAGACTTTTTTGAAGAAGAAAACAGTAAAATTCTTTGAAATACTTGAAGAATGACCTGAGCAACTGGAGATGGATGTTCTAATATGACTTCTATATGACCTTATATAATATGTAAATAATATAAATAATGTGAATGAAAATTATAAGGTTATCTCATATATATGTATATATGTATTAAGGTATTTATATTTATATACGTATATATCTGTGTATATTACATATTTACTTTTATATAATCTGTATATAACTCAATTAGATTTTTAGAGTTTGTTTAGAAGAATTAACATTCAGAAATTTAGAGAATATTCTAACAAAGGGCATCCTTTCTGGATATTAACGAGGATTATAAAGCCATGGTAAATGAAATGATTTAGTGAACACACAAAAAAGTAATAATCAGAAAGCTTGTCCATAATAATAAAGGAACAACTGGTAATTTTAAAGTGTTCTCGATAAAACAGAAGCCAAAGGATAATCAACACATTTTGCTAGTGATTTTTTAGGAAATATTGTGGGTAGAGGAACATGTTGGATATGTTGGATCTGCATGGATAGATTCAAGACTGCATGGATAGATTCAAGAAGCAAAATTCAGACTATAGGAGACTATATGGGATAATCAATCTGGTTTTATAATAAATTGGAAAAAAAATAAAGAATTGAAGGGGAAAACTGTTTTAGAAAACAATTAAAAACATTTGAACCAATTGCAAAGTTCAAACCTTATTTGGATTTTATTTCAGTGAAACTGAAAACATTTTTAGTTTGCCATTTCTGAGAAAAATGGAAATTTGAACATACTTGATATTTAATGATTTTTTAGAAATTATTAATATCCTTGTGGGTCTTTTTCTAGTAATGTGATGGCCTACAATTGTCCATTACATATCTACTGACTTGGCTTGACCAAACTTTAATCAGCACTCACGGGCCCAGCCGCTCCGCGGCATGTGGGATCCTCCCGTCCCGGGGCACGACCTTGTCCCCTGCATCGACAGACAGACTCTCAACCACTGCGCCACCAGGGAAATCCCGAAACTGTTTCTTTTCAATTATGTTCCTTTGCATATTTTGTATAAAATAATCATTGTATACTTTCACTAATAATAAGCCTAAAAGAGCATAGGAAGACATGACAGAACACACACACGATTGGAGTGAAGAATAATTATTAACAAAAAGATATGAAAAAAATTATTAGAAATCTTTGGTGGATAACAAATGATTTAACAGAAGACAGTTTACCAATAATTATTCAAGAGGAAGTAGACACCCCAGACGTAATTTCTAGTCAATTCTAGGGGATAGCTGAAATTTTCCTAAAACAGCTACTATACTGATGATAAATATAAATAAATGCTATTACTCAGATGACAAATGTTGTGTGTCAATACTGTTTACAGACATAACCTCTAAAGATAGCATGCACAAAATGTATGACAATACAAACGGTAATGAATTAGAAACAGGGCCACTTCCTTTCTGGAAATAAATACTGCAGACTAACTGGTCAAATAAAAATATCTAATAAATATTTTGTGCTGGCTACTATAGAAAGTGCTTCATTTACTTATGAATTTAACTATCTCATTTGATGATTGCCACAGTCCTATTGACTGCTATTCTTATCCTCATTATACAGATTAAAAACTTTTTTTCTCAGGTATGTGCAAGACTTTTTTGAAGAAGAAAACAGTAAAATTCTTTGAAATACTTGAAGAATGACTTGAGCAACTGGAGATGGATGTTCTAATATGACTTCTATATGACCTTATATAATATGTAAATAATATAAATAATGTGAATGAAAATTATAAGGTTATCTCATATATATGTATATATGTATTAAGGTATTTATATTTATATACGTATATATCTGTGTATATTACATATTTACTTTTATATAATCTGTATATACATATTACACATATTGCATTCTCAATTAGATTTTTAGAGTTTATTTAGAAGAATTAACATTCAGAAATTTAGAGACTATTCTAACAAAGGGCATCCTTTCTGGATATTAAAGAGGATTATAAAGCCATGGTAAATGAAATGATTTAGTGAACACACAGAAAAGTAATAATCAGAAAGCTTGTCCATAATAATAAAGGAACAACTGGTAATTTTAAAGTGCTCTCGATAAAACAAAAGCCATAGCATTTTCAATACATTTTTATATTGATTTTTTAGGAAATATTGTGGGTAGAGGAACATGTTGGATATGTTGCATCTGCAAGGATAGATTCAAGACTGCATGGATAGATTCAAGGCTGCATGGATAGATTCAAGAAGCAAAATTCAGACTATAGGAGACTATAAGGGATAATCAATCTGGTTTTATAATAAATTGTAAAAAAAAAAGGGTTGAAGGGGAAAACTGTTTTAGAAAACAATTAAAAACATTTGAACCAATTGCAAAGTTCAAACCTTATTTGGATTTTATTTCAGTGAAACTGAAAACATTTTTAGTTTGCCATTTCTGAGAAAAATGGAAATTTGAACGTACTTGATATTTAATGATTTTTTAGAAATTATTAATATCCTTGTGGGTCTTTTTCTAGTAATGTGATGGCCTACAATTGTCCATTACATATCTACTGACTTGGCTTGACCAAACTTTAATCAGCCTTCTCTCCTCCTCACAGTGTGCTAAACTGTGACCTGCCCCTCAACTTCGGGGAATCACTAATATACTAAGGTCAGAACATATTCCGTAACAGCTTATTCTGAGAATCAGCTGGCAGCGGAAACATTTTCTATTAAAATACCCCTATTTTACCTCCTGCTCACCCCTCTGCTTCTGTCCCACTAGGTTTCTGCTGGCCTTGCTCATCCTTTCCTCTTAAAAAACACTTTTTCTACTTGATTTTGAAACACTTGAAGATTCTGAAATCAAAGTGTTCTTCTATTCAATCATCTTTTTGAATAAACTCTTTCCTTACCTAGGTCTTAATTTGTTTTTCATTTTCTGGTGCTATGACGCAGATAAAGTGTCGAGAGCGTTTTGATCTTTATCATCCTGACTAACAGTGCTGCCCATACCGGAGGGGTTCCAGCCAAGGATTTGGCTGACAACCATTTTCATGAACTCTAGGTAACTCCTAATGAGACATATTTATGACAACTTTGCATATTAGTATCTTTCTGCCAGATGAGCTGGTATCTGTTATCTAGCTAATTAGTCCCTATCAAATCTTTAGATTATCTTCTTTTCTCATGTTAACTACATGTTTACCTCTGATTTAAGTTTTCTAGGAAGATGATGAATCTACAAAGACATGTGACAACTACAGATTAGGTGCAGAATTCCACCTAACCATGGATGTGACCTTTCTTGGTCACGAGGTTCTCAAGAAGCCTTAGAAAAAGAGTAAGAGATTGCGAGTTCAATTAAAAATTTGACTATTGCAGCAGAAGACAAACAAGCAACCTGTATTCTTGGAGCTTGTGCTGTGTAGGCCATTCAGAAAGGTCACCAAAACTCCTGCATCTTCCATGTTCTCCTTTAGTAAATAACTATGACTGTGGGCAATCTTATCAAAACTACCAACATCATCACCAGAGAACTCCAAGACTCCAGTGAGTATTCCTTCATAATTGACTGGCATTGAACATGATTCTGGCTTCCTGCCTGTGGCCATCCTGTTGTAACTGGAAGTACCATCTCGGCATGTCTGCTGAAACTTCTCTGTTGTCTCTGCCATCACCAAAACATTCAGACATCTCCTGAGCTTAGTTCTATGGTATTGTCCCTTGTTCCTTGAACTGAGTCCGCTTCCCTCAGGAATGTGTAGATCTCCTGAGCTGAGTCTGGACCTCTGAGGAGGGTCTGTGTCACCTAGGGTGGACCTAGGTTTCCTTGTGTTGAGTGTGAACATGTTCAGGTATTGTTTGGAGATAACTGAGCTGAGCTGATAGGGTCCCTGTGCTAAGTCTAAATGTCTTATGTGCATTTGTCATCTACTGTGTAAGTTTTTCGTGCATCTTTATGTGGATGGAAGATCCATAATTTGAGCTTGGAGCCACCTACCATGAAATTTGAGGTCCTCAACCTAAGTATGGGTATCCTGAGAATATCTGGTTTACCTGCTGTTTTAAATGGGCCCAATAGGTTTTGGTTCCCTGTTATGGGTATGGGTATACTGTGGTGGGACTGGGTCTTCATATAAGGGTCTAAGACCCCTGTGATGTGGCCTGGGCATGCCTTAACTGAATTGGGGTCTCATAAGGTGGGTGTGGGATCTGTTAACATAGATCACTGGCCCCCAAACTGATTCTGGGTCACCTGACTTGCATCTGCAGTAACTACAGGTGCATTTGTGTTCTCTGATTGTGGCTTGGGATCTCTTGAGCTTACCTGGGGTATCTGAAGCTGTCTGTGGTCCCTTGAGGTGGGTATGTGATCCCTGAACGGAGTATGCACCCCCTGGTGTGGGTCTGGGGATTTTGTGAGTATCTGAGTCTCTGTGGTGTTTTTTTTGAGGATGTCTGATAGACTTCTGGAGACAGTGTATATTAAGACATATGTATACAAAAACAACTTACTCGGCTCTTAACTCTTACAGAGACAGCCTGAGAGAAAAATGAAAATCTGAATTACCATGCTTTCTCTGGGAACAGGAGAAGATATAGGTATCAACTCTTTCTCCTGAGGTATAAATTATTCTCTCCTCCCCAAAATGCCGAATTCCTTACCTTATTTTGTCCTCTTCTTCAGAAGTCTTCCTCCCGCGTATCTTTAGATGACCACTAAGGAAACTAACGGTCAAGAGCAAGCGCTTTACTTATAGAAAGAGGCCAAGGAACCGGACGTAGCGCTTGGTGGGCGAACGGAGGAGCCGCACTGGAGTTAGGGAAGATGAAAGATGTAGAGGTGGGGGAGGAGTGAAGAGAGACACTCGCGAGAGCAACTGACGAGAGATTCTCGCGAGAGCAACTGGCGAGAGCAACTCGCGGGAGAAAGTCTGAAGAAAACTGCAACGGCAGAATATGTTCTCTTTTTTACTGCATACTTTTCCCAGTTGCTTTAATTTAATCAGTATAAAGGAGAAGGACTTTCCTGGTGGCGCAGTGTTTGAGAGTCTGCCTGCTGATGCAGGGCACATGGGTTCGTGACCGGATCCTGGAGGATCCCACATGCCGCGGAGCGGGTGGGCCCGTGAGCCATGGCCGCTGAGCCTGCGCGTCCGGAGCCAATGCTCCGCAACGGGACAGGCCACAACGCTGAGAGGCCCGCATACCGCAAAAAAAAAAGAAAAAAAAGTAAAGGCAATTTGGGGGAATAATGTAAATTTCCATATAATGAGTAGGGAGAGTTCAGAGATTTTTTGATAGATGAGAAATGGGGAGGACCAGATCATGAAGCATTTTGCTTGCTATGCAAATATGCTACTTACTTTATTTTTTAGTGGAACTGTTCAAATAATTTTAAACATTAACGTGAATGTCTACAAGATAAAATGCATATGATACTTTAATATGATACAAAGTAAGGCAGACAAAAAATCTAAGCTTCAAAATTTAGTAGTTATATGAAACTGGGTAAACTACCTAAACTCTTAAATTTACCCAGTCTACAGAAACAAGATGATAAAGAATGATCAGATAGGGTTATTGTGAGGTTAAATGATGTACTGAGCACAACGTCTAAAAACATAATTCAGGGTTCAAAACAAAAGTGTGGAAATATTGTAAGTACTTTTATATTAAGTGGGAGCCTGTGGTTAAGTTGTAATCCTGCTTTTTTTAGAGACTGGTCAAAATCATGATACTGCTTTTTTTGGGGTTCTTTTGCTGTACAGCGGCCTCTCACCTTTGCGGCCCCTCCCATTGCGGAGCACAGGCTCCGGACGCGCAGGCTCAGCGGCCATGGCTCACGGGCCCAGCAGCTCCGCCGTATGTGGGATCCTCCCGGACCGGGGCACGACCCCGTTTTCCCAGCATCGACAGACGGACTCTCAACCACTGCGCCACCAGGCAAGCCCCGAAACTGTTTGTTTTCAATTAAGTTCCTTTGCATATTTTGTATAAAGTAAATAATCATTATGCTTATCTTTCTACCCTCATTCTTTTAACTGTCTTTCTTTGCTGATCTTTCATCTCTGTCCAC
>NW_020171849.1:0-1928 GCF_003031525.2 Neophocaena asiaeorientalis asiaeorientalis
GGCATTTCGTCCAGGGCCTATTCACCACATTGGGTGGTTGCTGTTTTCTTCTTCAAGCTTCCCCTTTGTAACAGCTGCCCATAATGATTCCTGCTGTTGAGGCAGTCCTGGGCATCTCTGACCCACAGTGACATTTGCCTATCAATGTACACAGCCAGGCATGTGTTTTGGAGGCAAACCCTACTCCCAGGAGGAGGCAGATAAGCTGAGGAAGCATGGAAAGGGCACGGTATGTGCCAAGTGCTCACAAACACAGATACCACCATATTGAAGCAGGTCTTGCTCCTCCTATGATAGATAGTGGCAAGGTGAAGAGAAACTTCTTACGTGTTCAATGTAACAACACGTTGCACATGGTGGAGGTGAGATTCAAACCCCGGTCCTTATCTTTGCAACATGACAAGTGCTCTGACTGAGTTAGTGGCTAAAAAAGCATAAAGCCTGGATCCCGTCTTTCCAGAACGTATAACTCACTGATCCGTTGGGAAGGCAAAAGCAGTACATTCAAACAGTCACACCTTCACACGTTTTTATACAGGGGTACACGTTCATATCGAAGACACACACGAGGTTGTTACTCAACATGAATTCTCCACGTGTGAAGACGTCCACTGACCATGGAGAACAGAAGATGGAGCAGCGTCCCAGAGGCCCCCGCTGGGACAGGCGTCGGCCTCCCAGCTTCTCCACGCTGTAAGACTGAGCTGGCTGCCTTGCAGTGTGGGCGCAGGCGCACAGGCCAGCCGGGCAGCTGGAGCAGAGCCTAGGAGCCACCTGTTACATAAGTTCTTTTCACATTTTATCTATGGAGTCAGCAACACCTGTGCATACCTCTTGACTCTCAGCCCTGTGCACACTCACCCTTGCACACTCAAGTTCATATTCCCACATTGATCCATTCGTGACCCCTCACGTGAGACCACACACAACACACACAGACACACCATCACAAGCTGTCAATCACCCTGATATATGTCTTCCCTCACCCACACACACTCACAGACACTCCAATGCACCAGCACACATGGTCACATTGCCTTTCTTGTTCTTGTGCATCGCCCCAGAGCACAGAGTTCAGAGCCTCCCCAGGCTTCTGCAACATCCCAGTAGATTATAGCCCCTTGACCCTAAGTGAATTTCCAAGCAGAAAGATCTCCATATGAAGGGGATGATGCTGAGGCCTTTGAAAGAAGGCTGCCTTCCTTAGGAAAGAATATAGCTACATCTTCCAAACAAAGAAATTCCCTAGAAGGTTGTATAGTGTAAGTAAAAGAGCACACACGTATCCTGGAGCCTGGCAGGGCTGGGTTAAATCCTCTCTTCCCTACTTTTTCTTTAAGTAACCTTAGCGAACAGAACCTTTCGAACCTGTAAAATGAGAATAGCTCCAAATTCTAGGCCAGAATTAGAAACTCGAGCGGAGATTCTGACAGTCAGGGGAGGACTGCCCTTCCCTCATCGTCCCAGGAGAAGACCCCTTGAAAAGGGAGGGCATCTCTCAGCCGCCCAGATGATGGCACACACCCAGCCATGCCCCAGGTGATCCCCAGGTGCGATGGATTTCAGCAGAGAGGCTCTAGCTCCAGCCACCAGGAGTCCTTTGTCCGGAACCCTGTCTGTTGATGCGGCCGGCCCCAGAGAGTCAGCTTGGCCTTCCCCTGCATGTGTGTGCATGGGCCCCCGACTGGTGCTCATTCACAGATGCCTCGCACAGAGGATATAGTGGGCAAGCCTGTGCCCATGTTCTGCTGAAACCTCCTTAGTCCCAATTGTCACTTCTGCCTTTGTGTGTGTGTGTCTGTGTGTGTTTGTGTGTGTGTGTGTGTCTCTGTGTGTCTGTGTGCTTGTATATGAGAGACAGAGGTTTGGAGGAAGACAAAGAGTGATGCTAATGAATGTCAGGGGACAATAGCATTCCAAGGATAAGC
>NW_020171849.1:2037-2140 GCF_003031525.2 Neophocaena asiaeorientalis asiaeorientalis
GTCTTGATGAATTATTAGTTATCCCAGAACATCTGCCCCATGTGGCCTTTTTTCTCTGCTATTACGGACCTGAGCTGAAATCTCTCTCCAAGCCTACCAGGGT
>NW_020171850.1:0-171 GCF_003031525.2 Neophocaena asiaeorientalis asiaeorientalis
AATAAACAAATGGGACCTAATGAAACTTAATAGCTTTTGCAGAGCAAAGGAAACCGCAAACAAGACGAAAAGACCACCCTCAGAGTGGGAGAAAATATTTGCAAACAAATCAACAGACAAAGGATTAATCTCCAAAATTTACAAGCAGCTCATGCAGCTCAATAACAAAAA
>NW_020171850.1:182-405 GCF_003031525.2 Neophocaena asiaeorientalis asiaeorientalis
AATCCAAAAATGGACAGAAGACCTAAAAAGACATTTCTCCAAAGAAGATATACAGACTGGCAACAAACACATGAAAGGATGCTCAACATCACTAATCATTAGAGAAATTCCAATCAAAACTACAATGAGGTATCACCTCACACCAGTCAGAATGGCCATCATCAAAACACCTACAATCAATACTGGAGAGGGTATGGAGAAAAGGGAATCCTCTTGCACTGTT
>NW_020171851.1:0-13912 GCF_003031525.2 Neophocaena asiaeorientalis asiaeorientalis
GTCCTCTGCAAACAGTGACAGCATTATGTCTTCTTTTCCGACTTGGATTATTTATATTTTTTTCTCTTCTCTGATTGTAGTGCTACAGCTTCCAAAACTCTGCTGAATAATAGTGGTGAGAGTGGGCAAACTTGTTTTACTCCTGAAACTAGTGGAAATCGTTCCAGATTTTCAGCATTGAGGACTATGTTGGCTGTGTGTTTGTCATATATGGCCTTTGTTATGTTGAGCAGTGTTCCCTTAATGCGTACTTTCTCCCAGGACTTTATCATAAATGGGTGTCAAAATTTTTCAAAAGCTTTCTCTGCATATATTGAGATGATCATATGGTTTTCGTCTTCAATTTGTTAATATGGTGTATCACGTTGCTGGATTTGTGTACCCTGAAGAATGCTAGTATTCATGGAAGAAATCCCACGTGGTCATGGTGTATGATCCTTTTAAAGTGTTGTCAGTTTCTGTTTGCTAGTATTTTGTTGAGGATTTTTGCATCTATGTTCATCAGTGATATTGGTCTGTAGTTTTCATTCTTTGCGACGTCTTTGTCTGATTTTAGTATTAGAGTGATGGTGTCTTCATAGAATGAGTTTTTGTGTATTCCTACCTCTGTATATGTTGGAAGAGTTTGAGAAGGATAGGTATTAGCTCTTCTCTGAATGTTTGATAGAATTCGCCTGTGAAGCCATCTGGTCCTGGGCTTTTGTTTGTTGGAAGAACTTTAATCAGAGTTTCAATTTCAGTGCTGGTGACTGGTCTGTTCATATTTTCTATTTCTTCATTGTTCAGACTCAGCACGTTATGCATTTCTTAGAATTTGTTCATTTCTTCTGGATTGTCCATTTTATTGTCATAGAGTCCCTTGTTGTAATATCCCATGATCCTTTGTATTCCTGAGTGTCAGCTGTTACTTCTACTTTTCCATTTCGAATTCTATTGATTTGAGTGTTCTCCATTTTTTTTCATGAATCTGGCTAATGGTCTTACAGTTTCGTGTATCTTCTCAAAGAAGAAGCTTTCAGTGTTATTGATCTTTCCTGTCATTTCCTTCTTTTCGTTTTCATTTATTTCTAATCTGATATTTATGATATCCTAACTTCTGCTAACCTTGGGGTTTTCTTGTTCTTCTTTCTCTAATTGATTTAAGTGCAAGGTTATGGTGTTTATTTGAGATGTTTCCTGTTTCTTCAGGTAGGATTGTATTGCTAAAATTTCCTTCTTAAAACTGCTTTGGCTGCATCCCATAGTTTTTTGTTCGTTGTGTCCCCATTGTCGTTTGTTTCTGGGTATTTTTTAGTGTATTGTTTAGCCTCCATGTGTTTGTATTTTTTACAGATCTTTTCCTGTAATTGATATCTAGTCTCATGGCGTTGTGGTCGGAAAAGATACTTGATACAATTTCAGTTTTCTTAAATTTACCAAGGCTTGATTTGTGACCCAAGATATGATCTATCCTGGAGAATGTTCCATGAGCACTTGAGAAAAATGTGTATTCTGTTTTTTTTGGATGGAGTGTCCTATAAATATCAATTAAGTCCATCTTGTTTAATGTATCATTTAAAGCTTGTGTTTCCTTATTTATTTTCATTTTGGATGATCTGTCCATGGGTGAAAGTGGGGTGTTAAAGTCCCCTACTATGAATGTGTTAATTACATTCCTGATTGGAGAATTTGGAATCCAGCTGGGGGTTTCCAGATGGGGACATCACTGTAGGGGGACGGACCATCACCTCCTGCTTTGACTTAGGGCTACTCTGTGTGTTTCCTGACGGAGAGTTCCTCACTTTAGGGTTACTGGAATGCATTGATTGAAATCCTGAGCTTGCAGCCACAAACAGGGACGGGCTCACCGAGTTCCTCTCGGGCTGCAGCAGAAACAGCTGCTGAGGACAGCGGCAGTGGCCCACTGCTTGTTGGGTGAGTCCCTTAGCGCTGGCCACCTGCACGCCTTTTTCCTCTTTGTTTTTCTCCGCTGTGGAAGTGGGTCCTGTCCCCTTGCGGCTCCAGCATTCTCTGGGTGTGTGCCTCCTGCTGCCAAAGGAAAATCTCGCATCTCCAGGGCACACAAAACCCCAAGGGTCACGATACAGCAGTGCTCATCCTGGAGGGGAGGAGCTTGCGGAGTCCAGGAACCCCTGTCTCAAAGGTGACCCTCACCTTTCAAGATGTCCAAATTGCTCTCTCTTCTAACATTGGGACACAGAGGAACTTTCCAAGAGTGATCTCTGCCTCCCAAACACAAAGGAATTTTTAGGTCAAAGTGGAGTAACACCAGCTAGTCCCACATTCAGTCCCCCGAGGCAGGAGTGGGGGAGGGGAGAAGAGGAACAGAGTATGGGAGGGGGCTTCGGTCCGGGGCGGCTCTCAGCCCCGGGGGGCCGGGGCCCGGGCCGCGATCACTTCTTTATTAAATAGTCCAATGTGTTTCCTGTATATGTTTGTATATTTGACACATATTTTTGTGTAATTGATCTCTAGTCTTATAAACCTGTGGTCAGAAAATATACTTGATTTGATTTCAATTTTCTGATATTTACCAAGGCTTGATTTGCAACGGAAGCTATGATCTATCCTGGACAATTGTCCATGAGCACTTGAGAAATATGTGTATTCTCTTTTTTTTGGATGGAATTTCCTATAAATCACAATTAAGTCCATCTTCTTTATTGTATCATGTAAAGCTTGTGTTTCCTCACTTATTTTCATTTCGGATGATCTGTACTTTGGCGAAAGTGGGGTGTTAAAGTTCCCACAATTATTGTGCTGCTTTTGATTACCACATTTATGGTTTGGTATTTGCCTTATATATTGAGGGGATCCTATGTTAGGTGCATAACTATTTGAAATTCTTCAACGCTCTACCTGGATCGATCTATTGATCATTATGTCGTGTGCTTCATTGTCTCTTATAAAAATCTATATTTTAAAGTCTATCTTTTCTGATATGAGAGTGGCTACTCCAGCTTTCTTTGGATTGCTATTTGCATCGAAAATCATTTTCCGTCCCCTCACTTTCAGTCTGTTTGGTCCCTAGGTCTTAAGTGTGTCTCTTCAAGACAGCATATATATTGGTCTTGTTTTTCAATCCATTCAACCAGTCTGTGCCTTTTGGTGTCAGCTTTAAATCCGTTTACATTTAAGGTAATGATCAATATGTGTGTCCCTATTCCCATTTTCTTAACTGCTTTGGGTTTGTTATTGCAGGTTTTTCCTTCTCTTGCATTTTCACCTACAGAAGTTCGTTTAGCATTTTTTATAAACGTGCTTAGGTGGTGCTGAAGTCTCTCGGCTTTTGCTTGTCTGTAAACGTTCTAATTTCTCCATCAAATCTGGATGAGATCCTTGCTGGATAAACTAATCTTGGTTGTAGGTGTTTCCTCCTTCATCACTTAACATATGTCCTGCCACTTCCTTCTGGCTTGCAGAATTTCTGGGGAAATATTAGCTTTTAACCATATGAGGATTCCCTTCTGTGTTATTTGTTTTTTTCCCTTGCTGCTTTTACTGTGTTTTCTTTGTATTTAGTTTTAGATAGTTTGATTAATATGTGTCTTTGATGTTTCTCCTCGGAGTTATCCTGTATGGGACTCTCTGTTCTTCCTGGACTTGATTAACTATTTCCTTTCACATATTAGGAAAGTCTTCAACTATAATCTCTTCAAGTATTTTCTCAGTCCATTTCTTTTTCTCTTCTTCTTCTATGACACATATAATTTGAATGTTGGTGAATTAATTTTGTCCTAGAAATCTCTGAGACTGTCTTCAGTTCTTTTCATTCTTTTTTCTTTATTCTGCTCTGCAGTAATTTTTTACCCTATTTTATCTTCCAGGTCACATATCCGTTCTTCCACCTCAGTTATTCTGCTATTGATCGCTTCTGTAGAATTTTTCATTTCATTTATTGTGTTGGTCATCACTGCTTGTTTCCTCTTCAGTTTTTCTACGGCCTTGTTAAATGTTTCTTGCATTTTCTCTGTTCTATTTCCAAGATTGTGGATCATCTTTACTGTCATTATTCTGAATTCATTTCAGGGAGACTGCACATTTCCTCTTCATTGTTAGGTCGGGTGGGCTTTTACCTGGCTCCTTCATCTGCTGTGTATTTCTGTTTTCTCAGTTTGATTATCTTCTTGTGTTTGGGGTCTCCTTTTTGCAGGCTGCAATTTCATAGTTCCCATTGTATTTGGTGTCTGTTCATAGTCGCTAAATTTCCTTTAGAGTGTTGTGCAGTCTTCCTGGTTGAGGGCATAGTCCATGAGTTCTTGTCGATGAGGCTGGATATTGTCCTTCTGTTTCGTAATTCCACGTCTGGTGGAGTGTTTTGGGGTGCCTGTGGCCCTATTATGATTTTAGGCAGCCTCTATGATAAAGGGTGGCGTTGTGTTCCTGTCTTATTAATTGTTTGGCATAGGATGTCCAGTACTGTAGCTCTCTGGACATTGAGTGAAGTTGGGCCTTGGTTTTGAGACAGAGATCTTTGGGAGATTTTCCCCGTTTGTTATTACATGGAACTGGGAGGTGTCTTGAGGACCAGTGTCCTAAGTAGGCTCTCGCCCCTCAGTGGCACACCACTGACTTCTACTGCACCAATAGCCTTTCATCCACATGGCACAAAATAAAAGGGAGAAAAAGTAAAAGAAATAAAGAGGATGAAATAAAATAGAGTAAGATAAAAAAAATAAACTTACTAAAATAAAAGTATGAAAAATAAAACCTACTATGAATGTGTTAATTACATTCCTGATTGGAGAATTTGGAATCCAGCTGGGGGTTTCCAGATGGGGACATCACTGTAGGGGGACGGACCATCACCTCCTGCTTTGACTTAGGGCTACTCTGTGTGTTTCCTGACGGAGAGTTCCTCACTTTAGGGTTACTGGAATGCATTGATTGAAATCCTGAGCTTGCAGCCACAAACAGGGACGGGCTCACCGAGTTCCTCTCGGGCTGCAGCAGAAACAGCTGCTGAGGACAGCGGCAGTGGCCCACTGCTTGTTGGGTGAGTCCCTTAGCGCTGGCCACCTGCACGCCTTTTTCCTCTTTGTTTTTCTCCGCTGTAGAAGTGGGTCCTGTCCCCTTGCGGCTCCAGCATTCTCTGGGTGTGTGCCTCCTGCTGCCAAAGGAAAATCTCGCATCTCCAGGGCACACAAAACCCCAAGGGTCACGATACAGCAGTGCTCATCCTGGAGGGGAGGAGCTTGCGGAGTCCAGGAACCCCTGTCTCAAAGGTGACCCTCACCTTTCAAGATGTCCAAATTGCTCTCTCTTCTAACATTGGGACACAGAGGAACTTTCCAAGAGTGATCTCTGCCTCCCAAACACAAAGGAATTTTTAGGTCAAAGTGGAGTAACACCAGCTAGTCCCACATTCAGTCCCCCGAGGCAGGAGTGGGGGAGGGGAGAAGAGGAACAGAGTATGGGAGGGGGCTTCGGTCCGGGGCGGCTCTCAGCCCCGGGGGGCCGGGGCCCGGGCCGCGATCACTTCTTTATTAAATAGTCCAATGTGTTTCCTGTATATGTTTGTATATTTGACACATATTTTTGTGTAATTGATCTCTAGTCTTATAAACCTGTGGTCAGAAAATATACTTGATTTGATTTCAATTTTCTGATATTTACCAAGGCTTGATTTGCAACGGAAGCTATGATCTATCCTGGACAATTGTCCATGAGCACTTGAGAAATATGTGTATTCTCTTTTTTTTGGATGGAATTTCCTATAAATCACAATTAAGTCCATCTTCTTTATTGTATCATGTAAAGCTTGTGTTTCCTCACTTATTTTCATTTCGGATGATCTGTACTTTGGCGAAAGTGGGGTGTTAAAGTTCCCACAATTATTGTGCTGCTTTTGATTACCACATTTATGGTTTGGTATTTGCCTTATATATTGAGGGGATCCTATGTTAGGTGCATAACTATTTGAAATTCTTCAACGCTCTACCTGGATCGATCTATTGATCATTATGTCGTGTGCTTCATTGTCTCTTATAAAAATCTATATTTTAAAGTCTATCTTTTCTGATATGAGAGTGGCTACTCCAGCTTTCTTTGGATTGCTATTTGCATCGAAAATCATTTTCCGTCCCCTCACTTTCAGTCTGTTTGGTCCCTAGGTCTTAAGTGTGTCTCTTCAAGACAGCATATATATTGGTCTTGTTTTTCAATCCATTCAACCAGTCTGTGCCTTTTGGTGTCAGCTTTAAATCCGTTTACATTTAAGGTAATGATCAATATGTGTGTCCCTATTCCCATTTTCTTAACTGCTTTGGGTTTGTTATTGCAGGTTTTTCCTTCTCTTGCATTTTCACCTACAGAAGTTCGTTTAGCATTTTTTATAAACGTGCTTAGGTGGTGCTGAAGTCTCTCGGCTTTTGCTTGTCTGTAAACGTTCTAATTTCTCCATCAAATCTGGATGAGATCCTTGCTGGATAAACTAATCTTGGTTGTAGGTGTTTCCTCCTTCATCACTTAACATATGTCCTGCCACTTCCTTCTGGCTTGCAGAATTTCTGGGGAAATATTAGCTTTTAACCATATGAGGATTCCCTTCTGTGTTATTTGTTTTTTTCCCTTGCTGCTTTTACTGTGTTTTCTTTGTATTTAGTTTTAGATAGTTTGATTAATATGTGTCTTTGATGTTTCTCCTCGGAGTTATCCTGTATGGGACTCTCTGTTCTTCCTGGACTTGATTAACTATTTCCTTTCACATATTAGGAAAGTCTTCAACTATAATCTCTTCAAGTATTTTCTCAGTCCATTTCTTTTTCTCTTCTTCTTCTATGACACATATAATTTGAATGTTGGTGAATTAATTTTGTCCTAGAAATCTCTGAGACTGTCTTCAGTTCTTTTCATTCTTTTTTCTTTATTCTGCTCTGCAGTAATTTTTTACCCTATTTTATCTTCCAGGTCACATATCCGTTCTTCCACCTCAGTTATTCTGCTATTTATCGCTTCTGTAGTATTTTTCATTTCATTTATTGTGTTGGTCATCACTGCTGGTTTCCTCTTCAGTTTTTCTACGGCCTTGTTAAATGTTTCTTGCATTTTCTCTGTTCTATTTCCAAGATTGTGGATCATCTTTACTGTCATTATTCTGAATTCATTTCAGGGAGACTGCACATTTCCTCTTCATTGTTAGGTCGGGTGGGCTTTTACCTGGCTCCTTCATCTGCTGTGTATTTCTGTTTTCTCAGTTTGATTATCTTCTTGTGTTTGGGGTCTCCTTTTTGCAGGCTGCAATTTCATAGTTCCCATTGTATTTGGTGTCTGTTCATAGTCGCTAAATTTCCTTTAGAGTGTTGTGCAGTCTTCCTGGTTGAGGGCATAGTCCATGAGTTCTTGTCGATGAGGCTGGATATTGTCCTTCTGTTTCGTAATTCCACGTCTGGTGGAGTGTTTTGGGGTGCCTGTGGCCCTATTATGATTTTAGGCAGCCTCTATGATAAAGGGTGGCGTTGTGTTCCTGTCTTATTAATTGTTTGGCATAGGATGTCCAGTACTGTAGCTCTCTGGACATTGAGTGAAGTTGGGCCTTGGTTTTGAGACAGAGATCTTTGGGAGATTTTCCCCGTTTGTTATTACATGGAACTGGGAGGTGTCTTGAGGACCAGTGTCCTAAGTAGGCTCTCGCCCCTCAGTGACACACCACTGACTTCTACTGCACCAATAGCCTTTCATCCACATGGCACAAAATAAAAGGGAGAAAAAGTAAAAGAAATAAAGAGGATGAAATAAAATAGAGTAAGATAAAAAAAATAAACTTACTAAAATAAAAGTATGAAAAATAAATTTCACATCTTTTTTGGAGTAAAATAACTTTACAGTAGTGTGTTAGTTTCTGCGTTGTAACAAAATGAATCTGTGAAACATATACATATACTCCCATATCTCTCCCCTTTTGCATCTCTCTCTCTCCCATACTCCCTATCTTACTGTTCTACCTGGTCACAAAGCACTGAGCTGATCTCCTTGTGCTATCAGGCTGCTTCCCAGTCGCTATCTGCTCTACGTTTGGTACTGTATATATGTCCCTGCAACTATCTCACTTTGTAAGAGCTTACACTTCCCCTCGCCAAGATCCTCGAGTCCATTCTCTAATACGTCTGAATCTTCATTCCCGTCTTATCCCTAATTGCTGCATGATCTTTTATTTTTTTCATAAGTTCCATATATATGTGTTAGTATATGGTATTTGTGTTTTTCTTTCTGGCTTACTTCACTCTATATGACAGATTCTAAGTCCAACACCTCACTACAAATAACTCAATTTCGTTTGTTTTTAATGGCTGGGTAATATGCCACTGTATATATGTACAACATCGTATTTATCCATTCATCTGATGATACACAGTTATGTTGTTCCATCTTCTGGCTCTGGTAAATAGAACTGAAGTGAACATTTTGGTACATGACTGTTTTTGAATTATGGTTTTCTCAGGGTATATGCAAAGGAGTTGAATTGCTGGACACTTTTTTGTTCTAGTTCTGTTTAAAATGCCAGTGGTAGTTCCATAAGCATTGCATTGAATGCGTAGGTTGCTCTGTGTCATAGAATCATTTTCACAATATTTGGATTCTTCCAAACCAATGACATGGTATATTGCTCCATAACCTTATTTCAGCTGTCATTGCTTTCATCAGTGTCATATAATATTCTGCATACAAGTCTTTTTTCTTCTTAGGTAGGTTTATTCCGAGATATGGTTTTCTTTCTGTTGCAATGGTAAATGGGAGTGTTTTCTTAATTTCACTTTCAGATATTTCATCATTAGTGTATAAGAATGCCAGAGATTTCTGTGCATTAATTTTGTATCCTGCTACTTTACCAAATTCATTGATTAGCCCTATTTGTTTTCTGGCAGCATCTTTAGGATTCTCTATGTATAGTATCATGTCCTCTGCAAACAGTGACAGCATTATGTCTTCTTTTCCGATTTAGATTATTTTTATTTCTTTCTGTTCTCTGCTTGCTGGGGCTGCAGCATCCAAAACTATGTTCAATAATAGTGGTGAGAGTGGGCAATTTTGTCTTGCTCCTGAAACTAGTGGAAATGGTTCCAGGTTTTCAGCATTGAACATTATGTTGGCTGTGTGTTTGTCCTTTATGGCATTTATAATGTTGAGCAGTGTTCCCTCAATTTCTACTTTCTCCAGTGATCACTTCTTTATTAAATAGTCCAATGTGTTTCCTATATATGTTTTTATATTTGACACAAAGTTTTGTGTAATTGATCTCTAGTCTTATAACCCTGTCGTCAGAAAATATAGTTGATATGATTTCAATTTTTTGAAATTTACCAAGGCTTCATTTGCGACCGAAGCTATGATCTATCCTGGACAATTGTCCATGAGCACTTGAGAAATATGTGTACTCTCTTGTTTTGGATGGAATTTCCTATATATCACAATTAAGTCCATCTTCTTTATTGTATCATGTAAAGCTTGTGTTTCCTCACTTAATTTCATTTTGGATGATCTGTACTTTGGCGAAAGTGGGGTGTTAAAGTCCCCACAATTATTGTGTTGCTGTTGATTACCACATTTATGGTTTGGTATTTGCCTTATATATTGAGGGGATCCTATGTTAGGTGCATAACTATTTGAAATTCTTCAACGCTCTACCTGGATCGATCTATTGGTCATTATGTCGTGTCCTTCATTGTCTCTTATAAAAATCTATATTTTAAAATCTATCTTTTCTTATATGAGAGTGGCTACACCAGCTTTCTTTTGATTTCTATTTGCATAGAAAATCATTTTCCGTCCCCTCACTTTCAGTCTGTTTGGTCCCTAGGTCTTAAGTGTGTCTCTTCAAGACAGCATATATATTGGTCTTGTTTTTCAATCCATTCAACCAGTCTGTGCCTTTTGGTGTCAGCTTTAAATCCGTTTACATTTAAGGTAATGATCAATATGTATGTTCCTATTCCCATTTTCTTAACTGCTTTGGGTTCGTTATTACAGGTTTTTCCTTCTCTTGTATTTTCGCCTACAGAAGTTTGTTTAGCATTTTTTGTAAAGGTGCTTAGGTGGTGCTGAAGTCTCTCAGCTTTTGCTTGTCTGTAAACGTTCTAATTTCTCCATCAAATCTGAATGAGATCCTTGCTGGATAAACTAATCTTGGTTGTAGGTGTTTCCTCCTTCATCACTTAACATATGTCCTGCCACTTCCTTCTGGCTTGCAGAATTTCTGGGGAAATATCAGCTGTTAACCATATGAGGATCCCCTTCTGTGTTATTTGTTTTTTTCCCTTGCTGCTTTTACTGTGTTTTCTTTGTATTTAGTTTTCGATAGTTTGATTAATATGTGTCTTTGATGTTTCTCCTTGGACTTATCCTGTATGGGACTCTCTGTTCTTCCTGGACTTCATTAACTATTTCCTTTCACATATTAGGAAAGTCTTCAACTATAATCTCTTCAAGTATTTTCTCAGTTCATTTCTTTTTCTCTTCTTCTTCTATGACACATATAATTTGAATGTTGGTGAATTTAATTTTGTCCTAGAAATCTCTGAGACTGTCTTCAGTTCTTTTCATTCTTTTTTCTTTATTCTGCTCTGCAGTAATTTTTTACCCTATTTTATCTTCCAGTTCACTTATCCGTTCTTCCACCTCAGTTATTCTGCTATTGATCGCTTCTGTAGAATTTTTCAATTCATTTATTGTGTTGGTCTTCACTGCTTTTTTCTTCTTCAGGTTTTCTACGTCCTTGTTAAATGTTTCTTGCGTTTTCTCTATTCTGTTTCCAAGATTGTGGATCATCTTTACTATCATTATTCTGACTTCATTTCAGGGAGACTGCATATTTCCTTTTCATAGTTAGGTCAGGTGGGCTTTTACCTGGCTCCTTCATCTGCTGTGTTTTTCTCTTTTCTAAGTTTGATTATTTTCTTGTGTTTGGGGTCTCCTTTTTGCAGGCTGCAATTTCATAGTTCCCATTGTATTTGGTGTCTGTTCATAGTCGCTAAATTTCCTTTAGAGTGTTGTGCAGTCTTCCTGGTTGAGGGCATAGTCCATGAGTTCTTGTCGATGAGGCTGGATATTGTCTTTCTGTTTCATAATTCCACATCTGGTGGAGTGTTTTGGGGTGCCTGTGGCCATATTATGATATTAGGCAGCCTCTATGAAAATGGGTGGCGTTGTGTTCCTGTCTTTTGAATTGTTTGGCATAGGATGTCCACTACTGTAGCTCTCTGGACATTGAGTGAAGTTGGGCCTTGGTTTTGAGACAGAGATCTGTGGGGGATTTTCCCCGTTTGATATTACATGGAACTGGGAGGTGTCTTGAGGACCAGTGTCCTAAGTAGGCTCTCGCCCCTCAGTGGCACAGTACTGACTTCTACTGCACCAATAGCCTTTCATCCACATGGCACAAAATAAAAGGGAGAAAAAGTAAAAGAAATAAAGAGGATGAAATAAAATAGAGTGAGATAAAAAAATAAACTTACTAAAATAAAATATAAGTATGAAAAATAAATTTCACGTCTTTTTTGGAGTAAAATAACTTAACAGAAATGTGTTAGTTTCTGCGTTGTAACAAAATGAATCTGTGAAACATATACATATACTCCCATATCTCTCCGCTTTTGCATCTCTCTCTCTTCCATACTCCCTATCTTACTGTCCTACCTGGTCACAAAGCACTGAGCTGATCTCCTTTTGCTATCAGGCTGCTTCCCAGTCGCTATCTGCTCTACGTTTGGTACTGTATATATGTCCCTGCAACTATCTCACTTTGTAAGAGCTTACACTTCCCCTCGCCAAGATCCTCGAGTCCATTCTCTAATACGTCTGAATCTTCATTCCCATCTTATCCCTAATTGCTGCATGATCTTTTATTTTTTTCATAAGTTCCATATATACGTGTTAGTATATGGTATTTGTGTTATTCTTTCTGGCTTACTTCACTGTATGTGACAGATTGTATGTCCAACACCTCACTACAAATAACTCAATTTCGTTTGTTTTAATGGCTTCGTAATATGCCATTGTATATATGTACGACATCTTATTTATCCATTCATCTGATGATACACAGTTATGTTGTTCCATCTTCTGGCTCTGGTAAATAGAACTGTAGTGAACATTTTGGTACATGACTCTGTTTGAATTATGGTTTTCTCAGGGTATATGCAAAGGAGTTGGATTGCTGGGTCCTATGGTTGCTTCACTTTTAGTTTTTTCAGGAAACCACATACTCTTCTCCATGGTGACTGTATCAATATACATTCCCACCTGCCATGCAAGAGTGTTCCCTTTTCTCCACATCCTCTGCAACATTGTTTCTAGATTTTTTGATGGTGGCCATTCTGATCGGTGTGAGGTGATATCTAATTGAAGTTTTCATTTGCATTTCTCTAATGATTAATGATGTTGAGAATTCTTTAAACTGTTTGTTGGCAATCCGTATGCCTTCTTTGGAGAAATGTCTGTTTAGATGTTCTGCCATTTTTGGAATGGATTTTTGATTTTTCTCTTATTGACCAGCATGAGGTGTCTGTAAAATTTGGACATTAGTCCTTTGTCAGTTGCTTCATTGTAAATGATTTCTCCCATTCTGAGAGTGTTTTTTTTGTCTTGTGTATGGTTTCCTTTGCTGTCCAAAAGCTTTTATCTTTCATTAGGTCCAATCTGTGTTTTTGTTTGTTTGTTTTTACATCCACTTCTCTACGATGTGGGTCAGAAAGAATCTTGCTCTGATTCATGTCATAGAGCATACTGCATATGTTTTCCATTAAGAGTTTGACGGTTTCTGGACTTACATTCAGATATCTAATCCATTTTGATCTTTTTATTTTGTATGGTTTTATGGTGTTTTCTAATTTCATACTTGTACATAGATATGCCCAGTTCCCCAGCACCATTTACTGAACAGGCTGTCTCTTCTCCACTGTATATTCTGCCTCGCTTACCAAAGATAAGGTGACCATATGTGCGTGTGTTTTTCCCTGGGATTTCTATCCTGTTACATTGATGTATATTTCAGTTTTTGTGTCAGTACCATACTCCCTTGATTAATGTAGCTTTGTAGAATAGTCTGAAGTTAGGGAGCCTGATTCCTCCAGCTCCATTTTCCATTCTCAAGTTTGCCTTGGCTATTCGGGGTATTTTGTGTTTCCATACAAATTGTGACATTTTTTTGTTCTAGTTCTGTTTAAAATGCCAGTGGTAGTTCCATAAGCATTGCATTGAATGCGTAGATTGCTCTGTGTCATAGAATCATTTTCTCAATGTTTGGATTCTTCAAAATCACTAACATGGTATATTGCTCCAAAACAGTATTTCAGCTATCATTGCTTTCATCATTGTCATATAATATTCTGCATACAAGTCTTTTTTCTTCTTAGGTAGGTTTATTCTGAGATATGGTTTTCTTTCTGATGCAATGGTAAATGGGAATGTTTTCTTAATTTCACTTTCAGATATTTCATCATTGGTGTATAAGAATGCCAGAGATTTCTGTGCATTAATTTTGTATCCTGCTACTTCACCAAATTCATTGATAAGCTCTAGTTGTTTTCTGGCAGCATCTTTAGGATTCTCTATGTATAATATCATGTCCTCTGCTAACAGTGACAGCATTATGTCTTCTTTTCCGATTTGGATCATTTTTATTTCTTTCTGTTCTCTGATTGCTGTGGATGCAGCTTCCAAAACTATGTTCAATAATAGTGGTGAGAGATTGGAGAAGATGGCGGAAGAGTAAGACCTGGAGATCGCCTTCCTCCTCACGGATACACCAGAAATACATCTACACGTGGAACAACTCCTACAGAACACCTACTGAAGGCTGGTAGAAGACCTCAGACCTCCCACGGGCGCGAGCTGCGGCTAAAAGTGCGAACCCCTGAGACGGGCGCGAGCCACGGCTGAGGGCGCGAGCCCCCGAGACAGGCGCGAGCCGCGGCGG
>NW_020171851.1:14020-14180 GCF_003031525.2 Neophocaena asiaeorientalis asiaeorientalis
GGACCCTGGCCACCCCGCCACTGCCAGGTTCCCGGGATCCAGGGACAACTCCCCCGGGAGTACGCACGGCGGGTCTCAGGCTGGTGCAACGTCACGCCGGCTTCTGCCGCAGCGTCACTCCGCCTCTGCCACCGCAGGCCTGCCCCGCACGCAGTGCCCC
>NW_020171852.1:0-16765 GCF_003031525.2 Neophocaena asiaeorientalis asiaeorientalis
GATCTTGTCTTTCTGGTGGGCAGGTCCACGTCTGGTTTTGTTTTGGGGTGTCTGTGGACTTATGCAGACTCTGTGCTAATGAGTGAGGTTGTGCTCCTGTCTTGCTAGTTGTTTGGCATAGTGTGTCCAGCACTGTAGCTTGCTGGCCATTGAGTGAAGCTGTTTGCTGGTGTTGAGATGGAGATCTCTGGGAGATTTTCACCATTTGATATTATGTGGAGCTGGGAGGTCTCTTGTGGACCAGTGTCCTGAAGTTGGCTCTCCCACCTCAGAGGCACAGCACTGACTCCTGGCTGCAGCACAATAAGCCTTTCATCCACATGGCTCAGAATGAAAGGGAGAAAAATTAGAAAGATAGAAAGACAGAAAGTGGATAAAGTAAAATAAAATAAAATAGTTATTAAAATAAAAAATAATTATTAAGAAGAAAAAATTTTAAAAAGAAAAAAACAAAACAAAAAGGATGGATAGAACCCTAGGAGAAATGGTGAAAGCAAAGTTATACAGACAAAATCTTACACAGGAGCATACACATACACCCTCACAAAAAGAGGAAAAGAGGAAAAAATAATAAATCTTGCTCTCAAAGTCCACCTCCTCAATTTGGGATGATTCGTTGTCTATTCAGGTATTCCACAGATGCAGAGGGCGTCTGTTCTTCGATCAGACAGGACGGGGTTAAAGGAGCAGCTGACTCGGGGACTCTGGCTCACTCAGGCCAGGGGAGGGAGGGGTGCGGATGTGGGGCGAGCCTGCGGTGGCAGAGGCCAGTGTGCCATTGCACCAGCCTGAGGTGTGCCGTGCATTCTCCCAGGGAATTTGTTCCTGGATCACGGGACCCTGGCGGTGGCGGGTTTCACAGGCTCCCCGGAAGGGAGGTGTGGATAATGAGCTGTGCTCACACACAGGCTTCTTGGTGGCGGCAGCAGCAGCCTTAGCATCTCATGCCCTTCTCTGGGGTCTGCGCTGTTAGCCACGGCTTGCGCCCGTCTCTGGAGCTCCTTTAAGCAGCGCTCTTAATCCCCTACTGAGGTTTTGATATAGCCGTCTGTATATATACAAGATTGTTTTCAGTTGCTGATCTCTTAATTTCTAATGCATTTCCAATATCCTGCATTTGTACTCTCCTCTTCTCCTGATTGCCAGTTTTGATATCATATTTGTGTGTGGATGATTTCCTACTTTTACCATATGTTTGCCTTTACTGGTGAGCTTTCCCATTGGTAATTTTCTTGTTTCTAGTTCTATCCTTTTCTTTTCCCCCTAGAGAAGTTTCTTTACCATTTGTTGTAAAGCTGATTTGATGGTGCTGTATTCTGTATTAGCTTTTGCTTGTCTGTAAAGCTTTTGCTTTCTCCATCAAATCTCAATGAGAGTCTTGCTGGGTAGAGAATTCTTGCTTGTAGGTTTTCCCCTTTCATCTCTTGAAATATATCATGCCACTCTCTTCTGGCCTGCAGAGTTTCTGTTGAAAAAAAGATGACATCCTTATGGGGATTCCCTTGTATATTATATGTTGCTTTTCCCTTGTTCCTTTTAATAGTTTCTCTTTGTCTTTAACTTTTGTCAATTTGATTAATATGTGTCTTGGCATGTTCCTCCTTGGGTTTAACCTCTATGGGACTCTCAGAACTTCTGGAACTTGAGTGAGTGTTTTCTTTCCCATGTTAGGGATGTTTTCAGCTACAATCTCTTCTCAGCCTTTCTCTCTCTCTCTTATCCTTCTAGGACCCTTATAATGTGACTGTTGGTACATTTAATGTTGTCCCAGAGGTCTCTGAGACTGTCCTTATTTCTTTTCATTCTTTTTTTTTTATTCTATTCCCTGGCAGTGATTTCCACCACTGTCTTCCAGCTCACTTATTCATTCTTCTGGCTCATTTATTCTGCTGTTGATTCCTTCCAGTGTATTCTTCATTTCAGTTATTGTATTGTTCATCTCTGTTTGTTCTTTACATCTTCTAGCTCTTTGTTAATCATTTCTTGTGTCTTCTTGGTCTGTGCCTGCACTCTTTTTTTGAGATCTTGGATCATCTTTACTATCATTACGCTGAATTCTTTCTCAGGTAGATTGCCTATCTCCACCTCCACTTCACTTAATTGCTCTTCTGGGTTTTTTATCTTGTTCTTTTGTCTGGACCATATTTCTCTGCCTTCTCATTTTGTCTAACTTTTTGTGTTTGTGGTCTCCTTTTCCACTGGCTGTAGGGTCATAGTGCCTCTTGCTTTTGGTGTCTGCCCCTGGTGGGTGAGATTGGTCCAGGGGCTTGTGCAGGTTTCCTGGTGGGAGGGACTGGTGCCTGCTCACTGGTGGGTGGAGCTGGGTCTTGTTCCTCTGGTGGGCAGGGCTGTGTCAGGTGGTATGCTTAGAGGTGGCTGTGAGCTCAGTATGACTTTAGGAAGCCAGTCTGCTGATAGGTGGGTCTGTGTTCCCACCCTGCTGATTGGCCTGAGGCATCCCAGCACTGGAGCCTGCAGGCTGTTGGGTGAGGCCAGGTCTCGGTGCGAAAATGGTGACCTCCAGGAGTGCTCATGCCAATGAATATTCCACGAGGCTCCTGCCACCAGTGTTTTTGCCCTCACAGTGAGCCACAGCTGACCCCTGTCTCCTCCAAGACCTGCTGGTAGGTCTAGCCCAGGCTCCTATGGAGTCACTGCTTTGTGCTGGGTACCAGTTCATGTGAAAACTTTTGTGTGCCCTCTAAGAGTGAAGTCTCTGTTTCTCCCAGTCCTGTGGATCTCCTGCACTCAGACCCCACTGGCCTTCAAAGGCAAATGCTCCGGGGGCCCCTCTTCCTAATGCCAGATCCTCAGGCTTGGGAGCCTGATGTGGGGCTCAGAACTCTCACTCCTGTGGAAGAACCTCTGTGATATAATTATTTTCCAGTTTGTGGGTTGCCCACCCAGTGGGTATGGGATTTGATTACATTGCAGAAACGCCCCTCTTACCATCTCATTGGGGCTTCTTCTTTGTCTTTGGACGTAAAAATATCTTTTTTGGTAGGTTCCAGTCTTTTTTGTCAATGGTTGTTCAGCAGTTAGTTATGATTTTGGTGTTTTCATGAGAGAGGGTGAGCTCAAGTCCTTCTACTCTGCCATCTTGTCATGAATTGAGGGTCTGCTTTTAGTTTGGATGCTTGATGCCTCTTTTCTCAGCTTGTGCTGGCCATTATCCCCTTGATATGGGGTGTGCAGGTGTGGCGGCCTGTGCATGCTCCTGGGATGGTGGGAGCGGTGATTGGCACCTGGCCCCAGGTCTCTTAGCAGATGTGGCAGCCCATACACTCCCGTGACAGCAAGGGCAGCGATTGGTGCCTGCTCCCATGTCTCTTAGAAGCAGAGGCAGCCTGCATACTCCTGGGACAACAGGGGCAGCACTTGGCACCTGCTTGCAGGACTCTTATTGGTGTTGGCAGCCCAGGCCTGCCTCTGGAGCCTAGAATGGCAGTGGCAACTTGCACCTGCCCTGGAGCTCATGTAGGCAGTTTCCTGTTGCCTGAGAGCACACACAGTGAAAGTTTCACTGTCTTGATGGTATCCTTTGAAGCACAAACCTGTTTAAATTTGATGATGTCCAGCTTATCTACTTTTTTATTTTGCTACTTGTGCTTTTGGTGTTATATCTAAGAAACCATTGCCTCAAGCAAAGTCAAGAAGCTTTATACCTCTTTTCTTCTAAGATTTTTTTATAGTTTCAGCTCTTACATTTAGTTCTTTTATCCATTTTGAGTTAATTTTTGTATATGGTGTAATGTAGGGGTTCAACTTAATTCTTTTGTGTCTGTTTTTATGTTCTGTTTTTAAGCCAAAAATTTTCACATAAGCAAGTGCTCCCTCAGTTCAGTTTTCTCATCCCAATGTGACGTGAGATATCATTAACATTTGTTAAGGAGCTTAAGCTTCATGATCATTCTCCAAAGATCTTTCATCAGAAGCCAGAAATGGCATCTCTGACTTTTAAAAAATATTGTTTAGCTCTATTTTTGGGTTTACTCTTTTTTAAAAAATTTGATTTATTTTTTATTGAAGTATAATTTGCTTATAACATTATATTAGTTTCAGGTGTATACAATAATGATTCTATATTTGTATATGTTGCAAAATGATCATCATAACGTTTAGTTAACATCCATCACCACACATAGTTAAAACATTTTTCTTGTGATGAGAACTTTTAAGATTTACTCTCTTATCAACTTTCAAATATTTGATACAGTATTATTAACTACAGTTACCATGTTATACATTACATCCCCAAGATTTATTTATTTTATAACTAGAAATTTGTACCTTTTGACCCCCTTCACCCATTTAACCCACCCTGCACCTCTGGCAACCACCAATCTGTTCTCTGTTTGTTTGAGCTCAGTTTTAGTTTTTGTTTTAGATTCCACGTATAAGTGAGATCATATGGTATTTGTCTTTCTCTAAGTTATTTCACTTAGCATACTGCCCTCAAGGTCCATCCATGTTGTCACAAATGGCAAGATTTCATTTTTTTATGGCTGAATAATATTCCATTGTATACCATTACCCATTCATCTATCAATGGACACTTAGGTTGTTTCCATGTCTTGGCTATTGTAAATAATGATGTATTGAACATGGAGGTGTATATATCTTTTCAACTTAGTGTTCTTGTTTTCTTTGTATACATACCTAGAAGTGGAATTGCTGGATCATATGGTAGTTCTATTCCTAATTTTTTGAAGAACCTCCATACTGTTTTCCACAGTGGTTGCACCAATTTACATTCCCAGCAATAGTGTACAAGGGTTCCCTTTTCTCCACACCTTCTCCAGCATTTATTTGTAGACTTTTTGATGATAGCCATTCTGACTGGTGTGAAGTGGTACCTCATTGTGGTTTTTATTTGCTTAAAAACATTTTAAATTTGAATGTGACACAAATACAGAAAAGTAAAGATATTATAAGTATACAAGTCAGTGATATGCACAAAATGAACACACCTGTGTAGCCACAAATTAGGTCAATAAATAGAACATTGCCAGGACCCCAGGAGCCTTCTTCAGGATAACCAATATTCTGACTTATCAGTATAAATTAGTTTTGACGGGTTTTGAAATTTATATAAATGAAATCTTATTTAGTTAGTTAGTTAGTTACTTATAGTTCTATCTTCATCCCTAAATATTAACTTTATGAGATTCATCCTTAATATTGTGTATAGCACCAGCTCATTCATCCTCATTACTGTATAGAATTTCATTGTGTAACTATACCACAATTTATCCATCAATTCTACTGCTGATGAGCATTAAGGTTATTTCCAGTTTGGGGATGTAATGTGTAGTACTGCTATGAACATGTCTGGTACATGTCTTTTGTAGCACATGTGCATGCATTTCTGTTAGGTACATACCTAGGAATACAATTGCTGGGTCATAGAATATGCATATGGTCAGCTTTAGTAGATACTGTCAAATTGTTTTCCAAAGTTGCTTTGCGAGAGGATCTCTATTTTCCTCAAGACCTACTCCCCTACTGTTTTTGCCACTAGACTCATCACTAGAATCAAGATCTCACCATGTTTCTGGTGGGCAAGTATAGAGTCAGACTCAAGAGGAAATAGTTTCTATGTGATCAAAATTTAAAGATTTTTTTATATTTGTTATATTGCCATAAACCTGAGGGAATATGTACTGGAATGGATTCTAAGGGCATTTTACCAAGAAAGATGGAATCTAACACCATATCAGGCCAAATTCGTTGATATAGGTATACTTACCAAAGATTCTGGATTTAATGCATTTGCTTCTGCAGAAGGAAGTAGCTCTAACAGCTTAACTGGCTAGTTGACTAAAATTTGGACTGAATGGTGGCCTACATTTAATGAGATTGTGAGGCTAGAACTTCCATGACATAATGTAGAGGAAAGGCTCTAAAGGCTTAAGGGGATAAGAATGATGGAGTGAATTTATGAAATGCAATTTCTACACTCACCATTGCCACTACCACTACCACCACCCATATATACACTCTGTACCTCATGATGGCACAGAGAACATTCCCTTCTCTAAGGCTTTGAGAAATATATTAGTAAGAGGAGCACTGGTGTATTAGGCAACTAGGGCTATTTAACAAACCACCCTAAAACTTAGAAGCTTAAAAAAACACACTTATTTAAATCACAAGTTCATGGATTGACTGAGTAGTTAGATCTAACTAACAAGAAAACTCCAGATCTGATAGAAACTTGACTTGAATCACTAAAATGGAAATTCATGACTTCTAAGAACCCAGTTCAAAGACCTAAGAAGTTCACAGAGACAGAGCTCTGTGACTGAAGGAGAGGCTAGGTCCCTTGAGGAAAGACCCTTCAGCATTGTCATAAATACATACTGTAAATATTTTCCCCAAACCTTCTACAAAGGGACCTGTAGCCATTCACCATGGTGACAACACTGAGGAAAAAAATATTCAGGCCTTTTGGGGGAAAACTAGACACTCTCTCTGAGTCAATGTTAATTTCTGAGGACCCAAATCATCAGTCTGATCCATAAGTCTAAAAGTGGGCTTATGGTGGTAAAATGGTAAGTGGCATTTTGACCTATGTTTGAATAACAGTGGCTAAATACGTAAGATAACCCTCTCTCTCAACTTATTCCACCCCTCCCCCAGTTCTTGAATATATAGAGAGTAGACATATTCAGACAGCGGCAGAATATCTACATTTGCTCTCTGATCTATGAAATAAGAGCTATTATTGCAGGAGGAACCAAGTATAAACCTCAGAAACTTCCTGTTTGTACACAGATAGTAAACCAAAAGCAAAACTTAATGCTTGTGGAAACTGTAGGAATTAGTGACACCATCACAAACTTAAAAGGAGGGTGTTGATACCTATCATATCCTCGTTTAATTCCCCTGTTTGAGCTGTGCAGATACAGGATGCATCTTGGAGAATGACTGTGGACTCTTGTAAACTTCACCAGATGGTGACAGCTGCTTTCCAGATGTCCTGTATTTACTAGAGCTAATCAATACATCCCCTGACCCCTGGTATGAAGCTATTGACCTGCAGAATGCTTTTTCTTTCTGTAAGTTTGCAAGGATCACAAGAATCAGTTTAGTTTTACCTGAAAGGGCCAACAGTACACCTTCATAATCTGGCCTCATGGCTACATCAACTCTACTACTCTGTGCCATAATATACAAATATGATGACTATCTTGAGTTCCATAAAATATTATGCTAGTCTTCTACATTGATGGCATTACAATGATTGTACCAGATGAGGGGAAAGTAGTACACTAACTAGAGAATTGGAAACAAACCTCATAAAAATTGAGAACCCATTGAATGGTCTTGACACCTTCATAGAAAATCTATTACACATGAAAGTTTGAGTTCATTCTTCAACTTCCAATTCCATTTCATTGATTTATAGATTCCATTGTGTATGCTTATGCCAGTACCACAAAGTTTTGGTTGCTATGGAGCTATGGTCTGAATGTTTGTATTGCTCTAAAATTCCTCTGTTGAAATCCTAACCCCCAAGACGATGGTATTAGGAGGTGGGGCATCTGTGAGGCTACAGTGGAAATATGGCCATCTATGAACCGGGAAGTGTCATGATCTTGGACTTCCCAGCCTCAAGAACTGTGAGAAATAAATGTTTATTGTTCATAAGGCACCCAGTCTATATTTTGTTATAGCAGCCCAAAAGAACTAAGACATGTAGCTTTGAAGTTTTGAAATAAGGAAGTATAAGTACTCTTATTTTGTTCTTCATTTTCAAAATCATTTTGAATATTCAGATTCCATTACAATTCTGTATGAATTTTGGGGTTCATATTTCCATTTCTTCAGAAAAGGCCGCTGGGACATTGATGGAGGTTGCACTGAATCTGTAGATTGATTTGTGGAGTGTTGCTATTTGAACAATACTAAGTATTCCAATCCATGAACACAGGCGTTTTTCCATTTATTTAGGTCTTCTTTAATGCTAACTTTAGGTGTAGTTTTCTCTTCTTTTTCTAGCTCATTAAGGTGAAAATAATTAATTTGAGATTTTTATTCTTTTTTAATGTAGGCATTTAAAGCTTTAAGTTTCCCTGAGCACTGCTTTTGCTGCATCCTATAGGTTTTGGTATATTGTATTTTTGTTTTCATTCATCACAAAGTATCTTCTAATTTCTTTTTTGATTTCATCTTTGACCCATTTGTTGTTTAAGAATGTGTTGTATAATGTTGACATATTTGTGAGTTTTCCAATTTTCCTCCTGTTATTAATTTCTAGTTTCATTTCATTGTGGTCAGAGGAGATACTTTGTATGATTTCAACCTTTTAAAATTTATTGAGACTTGTTTTGTGGCTTTACCTATGGTCTATTGTGGATAATGTTCATGTGTACATCAAAAGACTGTATATTCTACTCTTGCTGTGTGAAGTGTCCTATACTGTCTGTTAAGTCTTGTTGGTTTATAGTGTTGTTCAAGTCCTCTATTTCCTTAATGATCTCCTGTCTATTTGTTCTATCCGTTATTGAAAGTAGGATTTGTATTTCCCTAATTATTAGTGATGTTGAGCATCATTTCATATACCTGTTGGCCATTTGTATATGTTCATTGGAGAAATGCCTGGCCAGAGATTCTGGGGACCTCTCAAACTTTTATGCTATTTCAAAATGCTGTTCTTGTTCTCAGTGGCCCCCAAGCATCTTGACTATGACACGTTCCATTAGCACTCTTAGACAGGCAAGACAGAAACCAGTGCCTTATGCAGCCCCCAGAAAAAAATCAAAATGTTGGATATATGGTCCAGTCCTTTACTTTTCTCCACAGGGAGAAGCTGGGAGCTGGAGATTTTTCACTTTCACTGAGCTAGGGAGTAGGGCTATGGTTTATGCTATCTTGCTAGTTCAAACCACAGTTTTTGTTCTTAATGGGTCCCAGGTGACTAGAGTATTCTGGGTCCCATCAGCACTCTAAGGCAGGTGAGACAGAAGCCAATGTCTCAGTCAACCCCCAGAAAAATCAGAATATTGGTTATATGGCCTAGTCCTTTCATCCCCAGGCATAAGCTGGGAGTTGGGGGTGTTCCTTCAATCATATGGCACTGTGGTGTTAGTAGTGCTTATGTTGAGAGGGTGTTGCAAATATTCCTACTGGGTTTATTGTGGCTGGTTTCACATCACCAGGGACACAGGGGCCTCTCAACTAGTTTCTGGATTTCTCACAAAGGGAATTGTTCTGTGTATTGTGTTGAATTTGTGTTTCTGTGGGAAGAATGGAGGATCCAGGGCTTCCTATTCTGCCATCTTGCTGATATCATTCCCCCTCTTTGTCTTGAAACAATTTTTAACTTGAAGTCTACACTTCAAATATTCTGATGCTTCATTGGTTAATTGCATACATGTTTAGGACTGTTATATCTCCATGGAGAATTGACCTCTTATCATTATATAATGTCCTTCTTTATCCCTGATATTTTTCCTTATTCTCAGGTCCACTTTGTCTGAAATTAATATAGCCACTCCAATTTTTTAAATTTAGAATTGGCATGGAATTTCTTCTTCCATTTCTTAACTTTTAACCTATTTGACTGTATATATTTTAAATCAGTTTCTTGTCAACAACATATTGTTGGGATCTTTTTAAAAAATTCATACTGACAATCTATTTCTTTTAATTGGTGTATTTAGGCCATTTATATTGAAAGTGACTATTGATACTTTCAGACTAATATCTACCATTTTTGGTAACTTTACTATTTGTTACACTTATTATTTGTTTTTATTCCCCTGTTTTTCTGCCTTCTCTGGTTTTAATTATTTTATATGATTTCATTTTACCTTCTTTCTTAGCATTTCAATTATTCTTCTTTTTAAGTTTTCTTTAGTGATTGCCCTAGAATTTGTGATATACATTTTTTAAACTAATCTGAGTTCACCTCTAAATAACACTAAACCGCTTCACATGTAGTGCATAAATCTTCTAACAGAGTATTCCCAATTCCTTCCTCTAATCCCCTATAATTTTTCTTTCAATCATTAAGACTTTTTATATGCTATAATCACTCAACACATTGCTACTTTTATTACTTTAAAATAATTATCTTTTAGAACAATTAAGAATAATAAAACTTTAAAAATTAATTCTACCTTTACTCTTTTTCTGGTGATCTTCTCTTCTCAATGGAGATTCAAGTTCCTGAAAGATATTATTTTCCTTCTTCCTGAAGAACTTCTTTTAATATTAATTGCAGGGCATATCTGTTGGTGATGAATTTCCTCAGTTTTTGTTTTTCTGAGAATGTCTTGTTTTTCTAAAGGTAGGGTGTTTTCCCCCTTCTCTGGCTTCTTGAATATGATATATTCTTGATGTTCTCTGAGCTTCCTGGATCTATGGTTTGATGTTTGTCAATAAGTTTTTTAAATTCTAAGGCATCATTACCTCAAATATTTTATCAGCTTCTTTGTTTCTTTCTGTTAACCAATTAAGTGTGTGTTACACCTCTTGAAATTGCCCCATAGTTCATATATGTTTTATTCTAAGTTTTCATTAATTCTTTTTTCCCCTTGCATTTCAGTTTGGGAGGTGTTCTTGACCTATCTTTACATTCACTGATTCTCTCCTTGGCCATGTCCAGTCTACTGATGAGCCCATTAAAGATATTCTTCATTTCTGTTATAGTGCCTGTGATGCTAGCATTTCCTTTTGATTCTTTCGTAGAGTTTCTGTCTCTCTGCTTCCATTACCCATCTATCTGTTCTTGAATAGTGTCTACTTTTCCCATTAGAGTCCTTACCATATTAATCATGTTTTTTAATTCTAAAATATTTGTTGTATCTGAGTCTGGCTCTGATGCTTATTTTGTATCTTCAGGCTCTGTTTATTCTTGCCTTTTAGCATGCCTTATATTTTTATGTTGAAAGCCAGGCATGATATATTGGGTAATAGTACTGAGATAAATAGGCCTTTGGTGTGAGATTTTGTTTTAATCTTGCTAGAAGTTGGACTGTGTTTAATATTTGCAGTAGCTGTAGATGTCAAAGTCTTCAAATTCCTCTAGTGTTCTTGATTTTTTTCTCATTTTGTCTTTGGTATGCCCTAAGAACTACTCATCAGGTAGAGTCTGCATCTTGCAGATTTTTCATCTGTAATCCACTCTTATTATAATATATAGAGAGCTATTTCAGAAAAAGGGCTCCAGAAGAAACCTGCTCAGACAAAGCTGCAAAAGTTGTGTTGTTGGAAAACTACTCTCTATAAATGAGATGGCTGAACAATGGGAAGGTGTGAGCCAAAGATTTTATAAGTTAACTTTCAGATATAAATACAAGCTATAATGAGCATACAATAACTCAGGAAATATTATTCCCATGATACTTTCTAAGAGATTTAATAGAAAAAAAGCTTTAGATACCAAGAAATCATAGGAGTAGTTTGGCATATATTTGATGGTGAGCAGTAATTATATTTACCTGTAAAGCTAAGAATAAGTGATGAAGATGGAATGACAAAATAGAGGCAAATATTATATAGTCTGAAATATGTGTATAATACAAATAACAAGAATGGGTATAGAAGGAGGACAACTTCATAGATATTAACTAGGGGTAAGAAGATATAGGCTTAAATTAGAAGCTGGGTCAGAAGGAGGGGAGAGGCAAAAAGAGAGTACTAGCAAATTTTATTATGATTCATGAAGGGAATCAATAGACAGTATCTTTAAAAGGAAGATAAAAGCATTATATGAAGATATTAGTATAAAATAATGGTTCTTCAAGTGTGGTACTGTACCAGTAGATCCATATCACTTAGAAAGTTGATAGAAATGCAAATTCTCACGTCCTACCCCAGACCTGTTGAATCAGAACTCTGGAGTTGGGACCCAGCAATTTGTGTTGTAACAGCTCTCTAGGGGATTCTGATATATGCTACAGTTTGAAAACCACTGGAATAAAGATATCATTAGAACAAAAATGAAACCTTTTTAAATAGCAAAAGATACACCAAAAAGTAAAGTGAAATATTTTATGTGCATAAAACACTCACATACACACATGTATTCATATGCCAAAATTGAGAACCTCCCTTCCCGAAGGTACTTTTATAATAGCAACAAAAATTACAAGGTATATTAAAAGAAATCCTATAAAAGGTGTAATACTTTTAGGAAGAAAATTATAAAACTTTGATTAAAAATCTTTTAAAAGACCTAAGTGAATATAGAGTTATACTATGTTCATGAGGGGAAGATTCATTGTCATAAACATAGTTATTTTTTTCAAATTATTCTACATATTAAGTGAAAATATAATCAAGATATCAATAGGATTTTATTCTTACAGAACTTGACATGCTGATACTAAAATTTATATTATAAGTCATGTAGAAGAAAAATAGATAAGAATGATCATGAAAATTTTGAAGAATAAGCATAAATAAATTGTTCTACTAGATAGCAAAATTTACTACAAATCCATAATAATCAAAATAGTGTAGTATTAAGGCACACATGAATAGACAAATAATAGATGGAGAAAAATAATGAACTCATAAACAGAACCAAGTATAAATGTAATCTTATTATCTGATACATAGAGAATAGCAAGTCAGCAGGTGAAACGGTTGACTTTTCAATAAATGGCATTAGGATAATGGGCTCTCTTTATGGAAACAGATAAATTTAGATCAATACCTCACACCATTCACAGACATTCAAGAATTTAATTTCTGGGACTTCCCACTGCTGGTGGTCCAGTGGGTAAGAATCCATGCTCCCAATGCAGGGGGCCCAGGTTCGATCCCTCATTGGGGAACTACATCCTAAATGCATGCCACAACTATGAGTTTGCATGCTGCAACTGAGTCCACATGCTGCAACTAAAGATCCTGTATGCTACAACTAAACATGCCACAGTGAAGATACCGTGTGTCACAACTAAGAACCAGCACAGCCTTAATTAATTAATTTTTAAAAAGAACTTAATTTCTGATGAGTTAAACCCTAAGAAAACCCTAAGTAAGAGCACATATATATATAGTTAAAGTGAATGAACTAGATCTATTTTTTAAAATATAGATAATCTTAAAAGCATAAAGTTGAGTGAAAAAAGTAAGTTTCAAAAGGTTGTATAATATGAAACCATTTATATATACAGTTGTATACATTATATATTAATATTATATACATTATATATTAATCATATCACAATATTGTATATGTATATACCTATACACCCAGTAAGGAAAAAGAGAAAAATAGAATATCTTTTTGATATCTAGGTAGGGAAGGAATTATTTAATAAGACATAAAAATAAACCAGAAGACATAAGACATAAAAATATAACTCATAAAGGGAAAGACTGATAAATTTAGTTATATTAAAATTTAAAATATCTCAGTATAAACAAAGATAAAGGCAAGTTACAGACTGCCATAAAATATTTACAACCTCATATCTGACAAAGTTTTAAAATTATGAATATATATAGAATTTCTAAAAACCAAAAAGAAGGACAAACAACCAAACCAAAAATATGCACACAATATGAGGCAGCAACTACCAGAGGAAGAATCCTGAATGACTGGTAAACATATTAAAAGAAAATCAACCTCACTGGTATACAGGGAAATGCAACACAATGACCTATTATTTCATATTCACTGGATTCGCAAAATTTAGTCTGATAACACTAAGTATTGATGAGAATAAGGAGAACTTTTAATTGCTGGTAATTATAAATTGGTATTCCTGCTTTGGAAATAATTAGGCAATATATAGTAAAGTTGAAGATGTATATACCCTATAGAAAATTGTACATATGCATAAAGATATATGGTAAAGAATGTTCATTGCAAACTATTTGTATAGGAAAAGATTGGAATGTACTTAACTACCCCTCATTAGAAAAGTGGATAAATAAACCATGGTTCATTTATTCACAGAATGCTTTGAATCAAAGTGAATGAACTAGATCTATGTATACCAATATAGATAAGAAATAGACGAGTGTTTATTTGTTTGTTGTTTTCTTCAAAAGGGAGAGAAATGAAAATGCTTACTGATGAGAAGGAGCCAATTCAAGGTAGAGTTGAAGATACAGGACAAATAGTTGATAATGTTGGGTTCTTAAAATGGTAAGTTTGGATGGGATTTAAAGCATAGAGGAAGAGACTGGCCTTAACTAGGAGGAGAAAAACTCCTGTATTATAATAAGTTAAAAGGAAGTGTAGGGTTGGTGGCAAGAAAATGAGGGAACTCCTATCTGCTGGTTTTTGTTATCCCAGTAAAGTAGGAAGTAACTTTGTCTGCTGGGAGGATGGTGGTGATGATGGTGGTGGGTGTGTGTATTAGTTCTGTTCATCAAGAGATACCATTAGTAGAAGGGAAAGGAGATCCACAGAGTAGGAGAAGATAATTGCAGTACATATATATGATAAAGGGCTTGTATTCAGAATACCTTAAGGACTCTTACAAATCAATTAAAAACAACAATACCCCAATTAAAATGTGCAAAAGCCCTGATCAGACATGTCTCAAAAGAAGATATCCAAATAACAAATAAGCATATAAAAAGATGCTTAACATAATCACCTATCAGGAAATGCACACGAAACTACAATGTGTCTGCTGCTCATCCACCAGAATGGCTTAAACAGCAGATAATACCAAGTGTTAACAGGTTGTTGAACAATTGGAATCTTATACATTGCTGGTGAGAATATAAACTGGAATAACTTCTTTAAAAAATATTTGACAGTATCTACTAAAGCTGAAAGTATGAATAAATACTTAGAGATTTCACTCCAAAATACATATCCAACAGAAAGAAATTGTGCATGTTCACCCAAAGATATGTATATGATTGATCAGAAAATCATCATTTGTAATAGCCCCAAACTGGAAACAACCCAGAAGTCCATCAATAGTACAACGAATAAAACATTTATTTAAATACCATTACAAACTATTGACACATATGAATGAATCTCAAATATAGTTTGCTGAGCAAAAGATCCAGACAAAAAAGAGTACATTATTCCATTTATATAAATTTTTTAGAAAAGGCAAATCTAATCTATAATAATAAAAAGTCAGAATAGGGGTTTCCTCCTGGGAAGGGAGAAATGGAAGACAGAATCAGAAAGGACTAGAGGGGCATTGGAGAAACCAAGATGGCAGAGTTGAAGAACGTGCTCTCTCTCCCTCTTGCAAGAACACCAGAATCACAACTAGCTGCTGGACAGTCATCAACAGGAAGACACTGGAACTCACCAAAAAAGATACCCCACATCCAAAGACAAAGGAGAAGCCACAATGAGATGGTAGGAGGGGTGCAATCACAGTAAAATCAAATCCCATAACTGGTGGGTGGGTGACTCACAGACTGGTGAACACATACGACAAAAGTCCACCCACTGGAGTGAAGGTTCTGAGCCCCACGACAGGCTTCCCAATCTGGGGATCCGGCAACGGGAGGAGGAATTCCAAGAGAATCAGTCTTTGAAGCCTAGTGGGAATTGATTACAGGACTTTGACAAGACTGGGGGAAACAGAGACTCCATTCTTGGAGGGCACACACAAAGTAGTGTGTGCATCAGGACCCAGGGGAAGGAGAAGTGACCCCGGGGGAGACTGAACCAGACCTACCTGCTAGTGTTGGATGGTCTCCTGCAGAGGCGGGGGGGTGGTGGCTCTGTTTCACCGTGGGGACAAAGACACTGGAAACATAAGTTCTGGGAAGTACTCCTTGGTGTGAGCCCTACTAGAGTCTGTCAATAGCCCCACCAAAGAGCCCAGGTAGACTCCAGTGTCAGGTTGCCTCAGGCCAAACAACCAACAGGGAGGGAACCCAGCCCCACCCATCAACAGTCAGGTGGATTAAAGTTTTACTGAGCTCTGCCCACCAGAGCAAGAGTCAGCTCTACCCACCACCAGTCCCTCCCATCAAGCCTCTTAGATAGCCTCATCCACCAGAGGGCAGAAGCAAGAAGAATTACAATCCTGCAGCCCGTGGAACAAAAACCACATTCACAGAAGGATAGACAAGATGAAAAGGCAGAGGGCTATATACCAGATGAAGGAACAAGATAAAACCCCAGAAAAACAACTAAATGAAGTGGAGATAGGCAATCTTCCAGAAAAAGAATTCCGAATAATGATAGTGAAGATGATCCAGGACTTCGGAAAAAGAATGGAGGTAAACATCGAGAAGATGCAAGAAATGTTTAAAAAAGACCTAGAAGAATTAAAGAACAAACAGACAGAGATGAATAATACAATAACTGAAATGAAAAATACACTAGAAGGAATTAATAGCAGAATAACTGAGGCAGAAGAACGGATAAGTGACCTGGAAGACAGAATGGTGGAATTCACTGCTGCAGAACAGACGAAAGAAAAAAGAATGAAAAGAAATGAAAACAACCTAAGAGACATCTGGGACAACATTAAACGCAACAACAGTTGCATTATAGGGGTCCCAGAAGGAGAAGAGAGAAAGGACCAGAGAAAATATTTAAAGAGATTATAGTCGAACACTTTCCTAACATGGGAAAGGTAATAGCCACCCAAGTCCAGGAAGCGCAGCGAGTCCCATGCAGGATAAACCCAAGGAGAAACACACTGAGTCACATAGTAATCAAATTGGCAAAAATTAAAGAAAAAGAAAAATTATTGAAAGCAACAAGGGAAAAATGACAACATACAAGGGAACTCCCATAAGGTTAACAGCTGATTTCTCAGCAGAAACTCTACAGGCCAGAAGGGAGTGGCATGATATACTTAAA
>NW_020171852.1:24225-36616 GCF_003031525.2 Neophocaena asiaeorientalis asiaeorientalis
TAAATAACCAAGAGATCACTGGAGAAATCAAAGAAGAAATCAAAAAGTACCTAAAGACAAATGACAATGAAGACACGACGATCCAAAACCTATGGGATGCAGCAAACGCAATTCTAAGAGGGAAATTTATAGCCATACAAGCCTACCTCAAGAAACAAGAAAAATCTCAAGTAAACAATCTAACCTTACACCTAAAGGAACTAGAGAAAGGAGAACAAAAAACTCCAAAGTTAGCAGAAGGAAAGGAATCATAAAGATCAGAGCAGAAATAAATGAAATAGAAACAAAGAAAACAATAGCAAAGATCAATAGGATGGTGGTGTACTGAATTGGGGTATTTGGATTGACACGTGTCCACTGATGTGCATAAAATTGATGACTAATAAGAACCTGCAGTATAAACAAACAAACAAACAAACAAAAAAAGAAAGGACTGGAGGGAACTTTCTTGAGTGCTAGATACATTCTATACCTTTATCTTTATAGGGGTTACACAGGCATATATACAAATGTGTAATTTTATTTAGTAGTACACTTAAAATTATTGCTTTTTATGTATTTCGTGTATGTTATATCTTAATTAAAAAAATTTAAGTTCCTGTGGCAATTCTTATATTACATTTCTCCTCTGTCCTTTGTTTTCAGTCTCTTCTTTAAACCATGAAAGTCAACACTATCCTGGGACTTTCAGAGTAACTACCTCTCTTTGGGGCCCATATTATCCCTGTCTTCTTTGTTTTATTGCTGATCCTCTTCTTTCTCTTTTGCTTAGGCCCATCTTATGTACCAGCTCTAGGATATTCTATTTTTGCCCTCTTCTGTGTTCCATGATTTAGGATTGTCCATGTTATAAAGGTCCAAGGGCACAGGGGTACTTATGGAGGATTTGTTCTTTAAGTGTCTTTCAAATATAAAAAGTAGGCCATCATAGACAGTGAGCTATTAGTAACCCTAATGCAACACTGGCCCCATTCCAATGATTTGCTTTTGGAGATAAACAACCTAGATCAGACAAATAATAAAGGGATTCTTTCTGGGCTTTAAGTACCCATTGAATAATTTCTAACATGTCTCTAAATAATCATCAATGGCTTTTATAGAGTTACCTTTAAGTTAATTTGCTTTGCCCTCTTTTCTCATCCTTCCTCTATCCTTATACTTCTAGTCCTTCACATCATTTTACCCATTTTAAACACTTATACTGTTATATTCCTCAGTCATCTTCCACAAAGCCTTTTAAAAATTGTCCCTGGACCTCTCACCCTCCACTTTCTAAACATTGAACTATTTAAGATGTGGAATATGTATAAGTCAAAGTATTCTCCCTGTATTATTACCTGTAGCTTAAGAAAGTGACCTTAAACTCATACCCTCCAGAAAGATGAATGGGAAACATATTTATAATCCCTATGCTGATACATTATTTGCTAATCACAACACAGACCACAGTACTGTTTCAATTAATGGCTAAATATGTTTAGCATTACAAAAATTTTCCTAAATTAAAATCCGCAGAAAATACCTTAAATCTACAATGACTACCTAGACATTCCTCAGTAAATTCCATCGCAGTGTGAATGCAAATGTATAGAAGGAGATACCCCATGCTTGCATGCTCAATCAATTGAGTTATCATACATACCAAATTAGTGAAAAAGGTAAAATAGTGTAGTGTAGAAAGCACTTGACCTGTGAGTTAGGCAGAGTAGGTATTATTTTTTCTATTTCACGAATTAGGCCCAGATTGGCAAAAGGACTTGTTTAAGGTCACACAAGGCAGAATCAGAGCTGGAACCTTTCTTTTGCTATGTTCCTTTCATATTACCATACTGGCCTTTTAAAGCCGTTTAGGGGTCAGAGCCACTGATCATCCTCAAACAAGAGTTCCCTGAGGAAAGCTGTACCAATTACTAGTCCGTGATCTTTCCTTATCCTCAGAAGTGAACTCATAGCAAACTTTTCCTTTCATATAACACAGTTGGCACACTCTATGCCATTTACCTCCATCTACCTCCCGAACCTCTGTATTCCTACCTTCTGAGGCTTTGGAAGGTGCTGAGATAATCTTCTGGGGTGTGATACTTTATTTTAGAGATAATGAGGAAGCTGGGGGCTTGGGAATGTCGAACTAGGAGACATAGAGGAATGATGGGCTGGGAAGAGGAAGACAGTTACTTATTTTAAATGGTTTTTATTCTAGGCTGCTCATGATTTAAACAGTAATATTTTAGCCTGATAACGTTTTTGTTAATCATGCTCTCCCCTGAGTCATTCTGATCCCTGAGGCAAGGAGCCAGTTTTCTTCTGCAGAAAGGTTATTGCTTCTCTTAATGTTCTGAGAGAACATTAAGAGAAGGGGGATGGGGATATCTTGAGGGTTGGTATTTGAGCTTGGTGAGGAAGAAGGAAGAGCATGCCAAGGGCTAGGACAAATCATTCTCCGTTTTCTTATGGGTGTCATTCCAAGTCTTAGCAATTATCCAACAATTTCATTCAAACATTTGTTTTGAGCATATATCCATAGTGTTCCTATCCATCTGCCTATCTATATCTATCTATCTATCTGTCTGTCTGTCTATCTAACAGTCATCTATCTATCTATCTATCTGTCTAACAGTCATCTATCTATCTATCTATCTATCTATCTATCTATCTATCTATCTATCCGTACTGTGCTCTGTTAGATACCAGAATGCAAATATGAAAGTTCAAGACAGTTTCTGCCCTTAAGGACCTCATGTCATGAGCAAAAAACATGGCTATGAGCATAATGTGCTTTCAAACTACTACATGTATATAACTCTGTTTTCTTCTTTGCTCACTAAATATGAAGTAGATTTGAAAAGATGTTGGTATTGCTCCTGTGAAAAAAATTTGTTGGTTTTAGTAAATTCTGCCTGGTATTCTCAAAAGGGGACATTGCAGTGGGAGAGGTTTCTGGCTGAAGTTTGTCAGAAGTGCTGCCAAAGTGTGAAATCAGCCAAGGTTTCTTTGGTGCCCTTCCAACCTCCCTGACTACTGCCTCTCAAATCTCCAGTGCCTTAAAACTGTCCCCCACCTTTCCAAGCCCTCTTCCTATTGCATCTCACCCAGATCTGCCTTACTTGGGAAGTTCCTGCTTGGAGTTTTTCTATTTAGTCTTTTGCTGGTGAAAATGTATCTATACTCTTTTTCAGAAGACTGTGGACTTGGAGACACTAACCCTCTGGAGATAGGCACTGATTCAAGATACACTTAAATAGAGGTCAGCCCTATTTGCCTCTGGTTAATTCTACTATCCGTGCATGAAGGATGGGATTTCTCCTCCTTGTACCAGACCATTAGAAAAGTAGCCTATGCCATTTGTCTTCTTTACCATCTTTCTCTAAGTCAAATTCCACAGTAGTTATGTTTATTTTGCTTCAAGATTCTATAGCTGTTTTACTCTCTATTATGGGTGCTATAATTTAGAAAGAATGCTGTACTAATTTCAACTCTAATAATAACCTAGACAATTCAGTCATCATAGTTGAAAGGAGTTCATTTTGTACAGTGGTTCCTAATCTTTTTCACATCATGATACAAATAGAAGATAGTATTTGTATATCTCACTGGGACAAACAGGCAAGGCTGCTTGCAGCTAGAAGCAACTGGCCTGGAGGTTCCAGCTACCCAAAGCCATTTCTGATCACCTTGAGAGTTAAAGGAATTAGTATCTTATTACATGCCTATAGTGTATTTGTGGAGAACCCATGTGCCAAGAACAACACACCACTTGGGAGGTTCCAAGATTTCCAAGTACTATCAACTAAATCCCCTAAGCCTTTTTTCACATATGAAGCTCTTAAGTCAAATCTGATCCATCCTGTGTATTTGAAGGATTTTTCCATTGATCATTATCACATTTTATTTTTTTAAAAAAATATTGGGCCCATTTCAGCTCTCTTCATCCCTATACAGGTCATCAACAAAAATTTTGAACAAGCCAAGGACTACATTTCTCCCTGTATTTAATACCTTTTATCCCTTTACTTAACATTTCTTGAGCACCTTTTACGTGATGCACAAAACATCTACAGTTTCCGTCCTCATGGATCTTATGATGAATCCAGTAAGCAGAACTGTTTTGGTGTAATTGTTCAATTAGTTGTGAGCTCATCTAATTGTGTTGTTACCTTTCTAGTTTTTTCATAAGTATATCATGTGAAACTTTGTCAAATGCCTGCATTGTTCAATCCAGATATACCACATATACAGCATTCATCTTATATACTAACCTAGTAAACGTAAGAAAGAAGTGCACCATGTCTGTAAATAGGCATGAAATTGTAAGTTGCAAGCTTTGCTGTCCCTTGCCAGTAAGTACACAGGAAGATTTTGTGGGGATGTGTCTCTGGCTTGCTTGAGGAGAAAGGCTCCAAGGGAAACAAGAAATATGTTTCTGCATGGCAAGAGAAGAGGAAAATGAGGCGGGGTGTGTGTGTCATGGAATGAGAGGGGAGACGTATCAGAGTAATTGAGAGTGACTAGCACATAGCTTAAAGATATGCCAGTAACTCCAAAAGTAACAAGTAAAGTAGTCGGTTGAGGCACACCAGGGTGGGAGGGACAAGATTTTAAAAGGTATTAGGAGACACACAGCAAAGACAGTGGTTCCTAAACAGCAATATTTTCTACAACTTTGGTCATTATGAGTGAGACAAAAGACATACAAAAGACTATGAATTAGGCAATGTGGGGAAAGTGTAGCTGTCCAGCTGTATATGCCAGTTACTGACAATATGGTTATATATTGTTTTCTGTTAATTGAGCTGCTTAATGTAACATTAGGCCAAGGGTGTACACTATGCAAATTATGATGCTTTGGTAAAAGAAGGCTGCTTGCCTTGACACAACAGATATTGCTAGCTGTACCATATACCAAAATAGAGTATTCATAGTAACTTAATTTGGGCCTTTTGTTCCATCAAAAATCAGCATGGGATTTTCAGTAGGAAATTTGAGTATTGTATCAAAACTGTTGGTTCCTAGTGATCACCACTTTTTTTTCTTCTCATCAGTAATTTATTTTGGTAATCAGTTCTAAAGCCCTGACTAAACTTTACATTGAGATCACATTTTATAAGTTCTGAAATTTCCTCTTATTAATAAGGAGTATATTTTCCAGCCTCTATTTTTAATAGACTTTATATTTATTTATTTTTTGTGGTACGCGGGCCTCTCACTGCTGTGGCCTCTCTCGTCGTGGAGCACAGGCTCCAGACGCGCAGGCTCAGCGGCCATGGCTCACGGGCCCAGCCGCTCCGCGGCACGTGGGATCTTCCCGGACCGGGGCACGAACCCGCATCCCCTGCATCGGCAGGTGGACTCTCAACCACTGCGCCACCAGGGAAGCCCTAGACTTTATATTTTTAAGAGCTCTTTTAGTTTCATAGCAAACTTGAGCAGAAGATGCAGAGATTTCCTGTATAGCCCCTGCCCCCACACACACAGCCTCTCCATTATCAGCACCCTTCACCGGATGGAGCATTTGTTACAATTGATGAGCCAAGATCGATATGTTATTATTAGCTAAAGTCCGTAGTTTGCGTTAGTGTTCACCCTCGTGTTGTACATTCTATGGGTTTGGACACATGCACCATGTGATGTATCCACCATTACAGCATCATACAGAGTAGTTTCACTGCCCTAAGAATGCTCTGTGCTCAGCATGTTCATCCCTCCCTCCCCCTCCTAAACCCCTGGCAACCACTGATCCTTTTACTGTCTCCATAGTTTTGTCTTTTCCAGAGTGTCTTATAGCTGGAATCATACAGTCTGCAGCCTTTTCAGGTTGGCGTCCTTCACTTAGTCATATGCATTCAAGGTTCCCCCATGGCTTTTCGTGGCTTGATAGATCATTTCTTGTTAGCAGTGAATACTATTCCATTGTCTGGATGGACCACAGTTTATGTCTCCATTTGCCTACCAAGGTCATCTTGGTTGCTTCCAAGTTTGGGCAATTATGAATAAAGCTTCCATAAGCATTTGTGTGCAGTTTTTGTGTGGACCTAAGTTTTCAGCTCCTTTGGGTAAATACCAAGGAGCATGATTGCTGTATCATATGGTAAGAGTACTTTTATTTTGTAAGAACCTGACAAACTGTCTTCCAAAGTAGCTGCATCATTTTTTTGCATTCCCACCAGCAGTGGATGAGATTTCCTGTTGTGCTTCTTCATTGGATTTTCATCATTCTAATAGGTGTGTAGTGGTATCTTACTGTAGTTTTTTTTTTTTTCCTGCGGTACGCGGGCCTCTCACTGTTGTGGCCTCTCCCGTTGCGGAGCACAGGCTCCGGAAGCGCAGGCTCAGCGGCCATGGCTCACGGGCCCAGCTGCTCCGCGGTATGTGGGATCCTCCCGGACCGGGGCACGATCCCGTGTCCCCTGCATCGGCAGGCGGACTCTCAACCACTGCGCCACCAGGGAAGCCCCTTACTGTAGTTTTAATTTGCATTTCCCTGATGATGTGTGATAAGGAGCATCTTTTCATATGCTCATTTGTCCTCTGTGTATCTTCTTTGGTGAGGTGTCTGTTCATATCTTTTGCCCATTTTTAAAAATTGGAGTAAGAACGCTTAACATGAGGTCTAGACTCTTAACAAAATTTTGAAGTGTACAATACAGTACTGTTAACTCTAGGCACTGTGTTGTACAGTAGATCTCTAGAACTTATTCATCTTGTAACTGAAACTTTATACCCATTGAACAACATCTCCCCATTTTCCCCTCTTTTCAGCCCCTGACAACCACCATTCCACTCTCTGCTTCTATGAGCTTGACTATTTTAAATACCTCATGTAAGTGGAATCATGCAGCATTTTTCCTTCTGTGACTGGCTTATTTCACTTAGCATAATATCCTTCAGGTACATCCATGTTGTCACATATGGCAGGATTTCCTTTTATTTAAAGCTGAATAATATTCCAATGTATGTATATACTATATTTTCTCTGTCTGTTCATCTGCTAATGGACATTTAGGTTGTTTCCATGTCTTGGATACTGTGAATAATACTGCAGTGAAGACGTGAGTGCAGATACATCTTAAGGAGGCCCCTCCACACCTCCATGGAGAGCCAAGCTGAGCCTTGGGGTTGGAGCTCAGCTTCCTCCTTCACCTGCCAGGGGCTCCCACCTTCCTGGTCTCCACTCGCTTCTTCCCAAGTGCCTGGGGAGATCCGATCATGAGAGGCCCTGGGGTCGTTCAGGAGCTCACTGGCATCTGAGGAGGCCTTGCCCGTGTCTGTCATGCCTCTAGGTCCCCTCCGCATCGTGGCCCTGGTCATCACCGTGGGCCTCACCTGGCTTGTAGCCAGCATCCTCCTCGGTGGGCCTGGTGGTGGCTTTCCTCGCATCCAGCAACTCTTCGCCAGTGAGTGTGGGACTCTCCCTCACCCCACTACGAGGTCCCCGGTGTGGCCACCTGGGCCTGCAGCCTGAGGCTTGGGGTGGAAGTGGTGGTGGCCTGGGTTTGCTGTCTCTTCCTGGCAGGGCACCTGTAGCTGCCCTCGGTCCGCCTCCTGGCATCCGGCACAGCCTGCCCCCTACCACCCAGTTGCTTCAGCTGGAAACGCCAATCTCCGCTAATTAGAATCCTTTGTTTGCTGAGGCCCATGTGAGGGGCAGGGGGGCTTCTGTTGAACATTGGGGATGACTCCCGAATTGTTCCCTGCAGGCTTTCTGCTGGGTTCTGAGATGGGGAGGGGACTCGACACCTCGTTACTGGTGACACATCACCTAAGTACTTTTTTTTCAACTTTATCAATAAAAATTTCAGAATTTACTTATATGTATAAAAGATATGTATGTATTTATAAAAGACTTAAAAACCATAATCACATTTAAAAATAATTGGTTTACTTAATTTCATCAAATATACAGTGAGTGTTCAAACTTCCAAATGTCTCATAAATGTAAAAAACATTTTATGTAGATTTAAAAAAAATGAGGATCCAAATAAGCTCCACATATTGTGATTGGTTGTCTTTTAAAGTTTTATTTCTTAAATTATCATACACTAAAATTGACTTTTTGTCCTTTTGGTGTAAAGTTTTACACATGCATAGATTCATGTAACTATAATTAGAATATAGTATAGTTCCATTACCCTAAAAATCTTGTTTGTACTGTATCTTTATAGTCATAGCCTCCTCCCTACCCCTAACCCCTGGAAACCATTTATCTGTTATCCATCCCTATAGTTTTGTCTTTTATAGAATGACATATAATGAGAATTGGTATGTAATCTTTGACTTCTTTCACTTAGTATAATGCCTTGGAGAATCAGTCAAGTTTTTGTGTGTATCAATGGTTGTTATTTTATACTAAGTAATATTTCACTGTATGGAATGTATCACAATTTATCCATTCACCCATTGAAGAACATTTAGGTTGTTCAATACTTATGTACAGAATATCTTTTGGTCATGTTTTCCTTTATCCAACCTGATCATCTCTGTCTCTTAAATGGTGTGTTTAGCTCATTTACATTTAGTGTAATTATTGATATGTTTGGATTCAAGTCTACTGTTTTGTGTTTCTTTTGTTTATTTTTGAACATTTTCTAGTATTCCATTATAAATCATTTATAGTACTTTTGAGTATTTCTCTTTATACAATATTTTTAGTGGTTGCTCTAGGGATTACCAAATGTATACTTTTCACAGTCTATTTAGAATCAATAAATCTATTTCAGATCAGTGTCTTACTAATTCAACTGAAATGTAGACATCTTACTGCCATATAGATACCTTTACCTTCTACATAGTTATGCTATCGTTGTCTTATATATTATATCTACCTACATTTAAAACCCTATCAGAGATCATTATGTTTTTTGCTTTCAACCATCAAACATGTTATAAAGAACTCAAGAGGAGAAAAGTCTACTGTATTTACCCAGATATTTACCATTTCTCTTGACTTTTTTTTTATTCCTGATGCTGTAACTTTTCTTCTGGTATCATTTCCTTTCTGTCTGAAGAATTTTTCAGCAATTCTTTTAGAGCAGGTTTCTGATTTCAAGTTTTCTTAGGTTTTATTCATCTGAGAATGTAGTTATTTCACCTTCATTAGTAAAGATATTTTCACTGGATTTACAATTCTAGGTTGACAGTTCTTTTCTTTCAGCACTTGGAAAATATTGTGTACTTCCTTTTGGATCCCATGGCTTTTGATGTGAAATCTCTTTTTCCCCTATTGCTAATATATTTTTGTCTATGGCTGCTTTCAAGACCTTTTCTTTCTCTTTAGTTTTCAGCATTTGATTATGATGTATCTGGGCATGGATTCCTTTGTGTATATCCTGTATGGGGTTGGCTCATCTTCTTGAATCTGTAGATTTATGTTTTTCCCCAAACTTGGGATATTTTCAGTCATTATTTCTTCAAATATTTTTTCAATTCAGCACTCTTTCTCCTCTCCTTCTTGGATTCCAATGATGTGAATTTTAGAATTTTTGTTATTGTCCCACAGGTTCCCAAGACTCTGTTCACTTTTTTTTTCAATCTTTTCTCTCTGTTCATATTGGATGATATCTAGTGGTCTATCGTTAAGTTCACTGGTTCTTTCCTCTGTCATCTCTGTTCTACCATTGAGTCCATCAGGTGAATTTTTTTTCACTGAGTGTTTCAGTTCTAAAATGTCTATTTGATTCTTCTTTATATGTTTTATTTCTTTACTGATGCTTTCAATTTTAATATTTGTTTAAATAATGTTCACAATTGTCCATCAGAGATTTTTTATAATAGCTGCTTTAAAGCCCTCATCAAATGACTCCAACATCTCTGTCATCTCATTGTTGCTATCTGTTGACTGTCTTTTCCCATGCAAGTTGAGATTTTCCTGCTTATTTGTATGCCAAGTATTTTTTGGTTTGTATCCTGGGCATATTGAATATTACATTATAAGATTCTCAGTTTTGTTTACATCCTAGGAAAATGCTGATATTTTTGTTTTAGTCTTCAGTGGGCTGTGAGTTCCAAAATCAGTTCAAATTTTTTTTTTTTTGCAGTACTAATTGCATCTGTCTAGCATATGCGCCACCCAGTGGTCATCCTGAGACCTGAGTGAAGATCTACCTGTTAGCTCACTTCTCAAAGTCTTTGGTATATTAATTAGTATCAAATACATTCATGAGCAGGTCAGGGTTGCTCCGGAGTTCATAAACAATTTTATGGGGGTCACTCTTCCAAGTTCCTCTCTCTCAATTATCTCCAAAGTATTTTTTAGCTCCCAAGTCTCTTCTTTTTATTCTTCCACCCCAGACTGCCCACTTCTATGATTGTACCATGTCCAAAGTCAAGCAGAAATAAGACAAAGAAAGGAAGAAAAGCAATGGGATATGTTCCTACTCTCTTGGAGCGACAACTCCATCCAATGGAGGGAAATGTTCCGCTCTCTGAGTTTTGGCTCCCGCATGCCTCCATTGCCAGCCAATATCACTGCCACAGGATTGCCTGGAGGTTAGGGCACAAGAGAATGGAATAAAAGGAGGAAAAAATGAAAGATTCCCCACCCCTGACCTTTAGGTTTTATGTTTCCTGTTCCTTAAGCCAGGCTTCTTCTGAGTCCTTTTTTGCACTACAGTGTTCACTTCTGAGCTTTGTGTTGCATTGAGTTGAGGCCAGGATATACCAAAATGAAAATCATGGTACTGTTTGGGGTTCTTCAAGTTATGGTATTTTTCCATTATATATTTACAATTGAACAACATTTATAAGTTGATCAGGGAATGTTCCAAGTTCAGCCTGGCTTAGGCTCTGAGTTTCTGACCCACTTGCCTTTCACTTCTCAGTGTAGGCCAGGCTGACCTGCTGCAGGCCTCAGGATACTTCTATACTAACAGAAATAATTCTTTGTATCCATAAGACTGACTGGTATTTCAGTTAGGACTTATATTTGCAGTTGGTGAGAAACTCAATCTAAATTGACTTTAACAAAAGGGTAGTTGATTGGCTCATGTAACAGAATAGTCCAGGGATAGGTCTAGCTTTAGATAACATGACCTAATCCAGGACCTCATAATATCATCAAGGCATGAACTCTCTCCATTTCTCAGTTGTGCTTTCCTCAGTATTACATACATTTTCATATAGTTTCTTCCCTCATTATGGCGAGGTGGTTACCAATAATTCCTGGTTTACAACTTCATGACTTAAGTCCAACAGACTAGAGAACACCTCTTTATTGCTTGAACAAGATTCCTGGTATTATCTCTGATTGGATCAAAATGTTTTACTTGAATCATCTGCCCATATCCAAATCATATATTGTGGCCTAGGAGAGTGATTGCCCAGGCCTGTGTTACATGTATGCTCTTGGAACCAGAGATAGAGTCAGCTTTACCCAAAGCACACCACACATAAACAAAGCACATTGCTGATCATCAGTGATGATCTTCCTAAAGTAAAATCACGGTGGTTCTACCAGATGAAGAGGTGATGGACGATGGGAGAAAGAATTAACAAATGTATACTATACCCAGAGAACTCAATAACTTCCATTAGGGTGCTTATAAAGCCTTGCCTTCCCTCTGTACTTTTTGTTGGTCCAGTTTGTCTCTCTTCCCTTGCTGAATCCTTACCCATAAGTTTTAATTATTGTTTGTTCTTCAGAACAGAGGCTTATAGGTTGTAATTGAAACCATTTATGAGATGAAATATCCTGAAGTATATATTAAGCAGTGGCTCTAAAAGTCTTGTCTCTGGAGCAGCAGCAGCATAGCCTAGGAACATGTTAGAAGTGCCAGTTCTTGGGTCTCATCCCAGACCTAATGAGTCAGAAACTATTGTGATGGAGCTCAGAAACCAGTGTTTTAACAAGCCCTTCAGGTGATTGTGATGTTCACTAAGATTTGAGAACCACTGAACTAGAGAATAGGAAGAAAAAAGTAAAGATTGCAAAAGAGACTGCAGAGAATAACCAGGGATGTAGAAAGAAAACCAGAAGCATGTGGTAACAAGAGAAGTCAAAGAGAATGCTTTAGAATGTGTTTACTAATTTGTTGGATAGTTCCCATATTATAAGGTAAGGTCTAAGAGACCAGAGAATTTTTTTTGTCTTGCTCTCTGCTGTATCCATAGCATATAGTTGGAGACTTCAAAACTTCTCTCTCTGCAGCTGGTTGAACAAGTAAACAGAAAATTAGTAATGATATAGAATACCTGAACAATACTATCAAATAAGACTCAGTTTGTATTTACAAATACTCCACCTAACAAAAGCAGAATATAATTTCTTTTCAAGTGTGCATGGAAGATTCACCATTATAGAACATACTTTGGATCATAAAACAAGCCTCAATGAATTTGAGTATCAATCATATAAAGTATGCTCTCAGATCACAATGGAATTAAACTAGAAATCAATAAC
>NW_020171853.1:0-956 GCF_003031525.2 Neophocaena asiaeorientalis asiaeorientalis
ATTCCAAAAAAGATGTTAAATTATTTTCTTAATATATTTTACTTTAATAAATTTATTTTTTATCTTACTCTATTTTATTCTATTTTATTCTCTTCCTTTCTACTCTTTCTCCTTTTTATTCTGTGCCATGTGGATGAAAGACGTTTGGTGCTCTAGCAGTCAGTGCTCTGCCTCTCAGGCGAGAGAGCCTACTTCAACACACTGGTCCTCAAGAGACCTTACAGCTCCATGTAATATCAAATGGGGTAAATCTTCCAGAGATCTCCGCCTCAGCAACAAGATGGAGCTTCACTCAATGGCCACCAAACTACAGTGCTGAACATCCTAAGACAAACAACGAGCAAGAAAGGAATACAACACAAACCGTTAGCAGAGAGGCTGCCTAACATTACAATACGGCCACAGACACCCCAAAACACACCACCAGATGTGGACCTCCCCAACAAAAAGAAAAAATCCATCCTCATCCACCAGAACACAGGGACTAGTCCCGTCAACAAGGAAGTCTACACAGCCGACTGACGCAAATTTAGCCACTGGGGACAGACACCAAAAACAACGGGATCTATGAACCAGCAGACTGCAAAAAGGAGACCCCAAACACAGTAAGATAAGCAAAATGAGAGGACAGAAAAACACACAGCCGATAAAGGAGCATGGTAAAAGTCCACCAGACCTAACAAATGAAGAGGAAATAGGCAGTCTTCCTTAAAAGGAATTCATAATAATGATAGTAAAGATCCAAAATCCTGGAAACAGAACAGAGGAAATGCAATAAACATTCAACAAGGAGCCAGAAGAACTAAAGAGGAAAGATGCAATGAAGAACAACACAATAAATGAATTTTAAAATTCTCCAGAAGGGATCAATAGCAGAATAACTGAAGCAGAAGAACGGATAAGTGACTTGGAAGATAAAATAGTGGAAATAATTACTGCAGAGCAGAATAAAGAAA
>NW_020171853.1:19665-45759 GCF_003031525.2 Neophocaena asiaeorientalis asiaeorientalis
ATTATTCTTATTCTTCTAAAAAACCATGGGAACGGGCATTGCACCATAAACTCATCGATCAAACCCACCGTTGCATAAAACCAGTGAGTAAGGCCAAAATAGTTACAACTCTTTTCCTAGTTTTACCCTAAAATGGGGTCTTTCTTAAACTCCTATATTAAAATTATATATTTTTCCCATCACCAATAATAATCCTATAAAAATCACCATAGGCAAAAGCGAGGGAAAACAGGGGAAGCCACACAGAGGAAAGCCTTGCTTTCATACAGAAAAAGCTATGGTTCAACGTCCTGCTGTGGTGGAAGAGCAATGGCCATTGGCCAGGTCTCTGGCCTGTTGCCTGGGTTCCAATCTGGGCTGGGCGTGGGAAGCAAAGCAGCCTCGGGGACAAGAGTCGGTGCGGGTTCAGGCTCCTGCACAGTTGGGGGGGTGAGGTTCTATGCCCCACCTCTGTTGGCCCCCAAGTTCTCTCCTGATGGCCCCTCTGCGACTGTGCCTGTCTTAGGTTGTTCCTTCCCTGAGGAATCTTACCCGTCTCTGGCTAACCAGCCATCCTCCGGGGCCAAGCAGGGAGATATAAGGTGTGCGAGTGAGCGAGGTGCGTCACCTCCAGAGAAGGCCAGCTCTCTGTCACCTTAAGAGCCTATGCCCCCGTGGCCTCCACGCCCAGCACTTGCCCTGGGATTCCTTCGCCAACTGGCGGGACCCCGGTTCAGGTCACATGTTTCCAGGAACCCAGGTTTTCTCCTCCAGAGAGGGCCCAGCTTACAGCACTGGGCAAGAGAGGCCACTTACGCGGCACCAACCACCAGGAGGCAGGGAGCTTTGCAAACGAGAACCTTGCTTTTCCATATTTATACCTGATAGCACCAGCTTTGCTTGGCACTATGGGTCTCGTCCGTGCTGAGACTCAAAGGCATTTCCTATGTGGCTCCCGGCATGAACCTACATAAGGAGACAAAAGATCTGTATGCAGAATATTATATGACACTGATGAAAGCAATGACAGCTGAAACAATGTTTTGGAGCAATATACCATGTCCTTGGGTTGGAAGAATCAACATTGTGAAAATGACACTCTGACACAGAGCAATCTACACGTTCAATGCAATGCCTATCAAACTACCACTGGCATTTTAAACAGAACTAGAACAAAAAAATGTCACAATTTGTATGGAAACACAAAATACCCCAAATGGCCACAGCAAACTTGAGAATGAAAAATGGAGCTGTAAGAATCAGGCTCACTAACTTCAGACTATTCTGCAAAGCTACAGTAATCAAGAGAATATGGTCCTGGCACAAAAACTGAAATATACATCAATTTAACAGGATAGACATCCGAGAGAAAAACCCAGGCACATATGCTCACCTTGTCCTTGGTAAACGAGGCAAGAATATACAATGGTGAAGAGACAGCCTCTTCAATAAGGGGTGCTGGGAAACTGGACAGGTCTATGTACAAGTATGAAATTAGAAAACTCCCTAACACCATACAAAATAATAAGCTCAAAATGGATTAAATATCTAAATGTAAGTCCATACACTGTCAATCTCAGAGGAAAACATATGCAGTATGCTTTACGACATGAATCACAGCAAGATTCTTTCTCACCCACATCGTAGAGAAGTGGATATAAAAACAAACAAACAAACACCCAAATTGGACCTAAAGGAAGATAAAAGCTTTTGGACAGCAAAGGAAATGGACAGCAAACGAGAAATCATTTACAATGAAGCAAATGACAAAGGATTAATGTCCAAAATTTACAGACACTCCATGCAGTTCAATAAGAGAAAAATCAAAAATCCAATCCAAAAATGGGCAGATGATCTAAACAGACATTTCTCCAAAGAAGATATACAGATTGCCAACAAACAGATGAAAGAATGCTCAACATCATTAATCATTAGAGAAATGCAAATCAAGACTACAATTAGATATCACCTCACACCATTCAGAATCGCCACCATCAAAAAATCTAGAAACAATGAATCCTGGTGAGAGTGTGGAAAAATGGGAACACACTTGCACTCCTGGTGGGAATGTAAATTGATACAGCCACTATGGAGAACAGTATTGTGTTTCCTGAAAAAACTACAAGTAAACCTACCATAGGATCCAGCAATCCCACTACTGTGCATAAACCCTGAGAAAACCATAATTCAAAAAGAGTCATGTACCGAAATGTTCACTACAGTTCTATTAACAAGAGCCAGGAGATGGAACAACCTAACTGTGCATCATCGGATGAATGGATAAATAAGATATCTTACATATATATGATGGAATATTAGTCAGCAATAAAAACAAACGAAATTGAGTTATTTATAGTAAGGTGGATGGACTTAGAATCTGTCATATAGAGTAAAGTAAGCCAGAAAGAGAAAACAAATACCACATACTAACACACATATATTGAACCTACGAAAAAGTCATGCAGAAACGGAGGGTAACACGGGAATGAAAATTCAGACCTACTAGTGAATGGACTCGAAGATGTTGGGAAGGGGAAGTGTAAGTTCTTACAAAGTGAGAGAGTTGCAGGGACATATATACACTATCAAATGTAGAAGAGATAGCGACTGGGAAACAGCCTCATAGCAGTAAGAGATCAGCTCGGTACTTTGTGACCCCCTGAAATGGTGAGATAGTGGGAATGGAAGGGATTGAGATGCAGGAGGGAAGAGATATGGTAACATGTGTATATGTATAACAGATTCACTTTTTTATAAATCAGCAAGTAACACAGCATTGTAAAGTTATTATACTCCAAATAAGACATTAAATTTATTTTTTAACAATTAATATTTTATTTTAATAACTTTACTCTATTTTATTTTATCCTCTTTCTTTTAATTTTTCGCCCTTTTATTTTGTGCCATGTGTATGAAAGGGTATTGGTGCACTAGCAGTCAGTGCTGTGCCTCTGATGTGGGTGAGCCTACTTAGGACACTGGTCCTCAAGACACCTCCCAGTTCCATATAATATCAAACGGGGAAAATCTCCCAGAGATCTCCATCTCAAAACCAAGGACCAGCTTCACTCCATGTCCAGTAAGATACAGTGCTGGACATCCGATGCCAAACAACCAATACGACAGGAACACAACCCCACTCATTATCAGAAAGGCTGCCTAAAATCATAATAAGACCACAGACACCACAAAACACACCACAAGACGTGGACATGCCCACCAGAAACACAAGATCCAGCCTTATCCACAAGTACTCATGGACTATCCCCTCAACCAGGAGACTACACAACACTCTGACGGAACTTTATCGACTTTGAACAGACACCAAATACAGTGAGAACTATGCAAATGGAGACCCCAAACACAGGAAGATAATCAAACTGAGAAGACAGAAAAACACAGCAGATGAAGGAGCAAGGTAAAAGCCCACCCGACCTAACAATGAAGAGGTAACATGCAGTCTATCTGAAATGTATTCAGAATAATGATAGTAAAGATGACCCACAGTGTTAAAATAGTATAGAGAAAATGCAAGAAACATTTAACAAGAACTTAGAAGAACTAAAGTAGAAATGAGCAATGATGAACAACACAAAAAATGAAATGAAAAATTCTCCAGAAGCGATCAATAGCACAATAATTGAGGCGGAAGTATGGATAAGTGACCTGGAAGATAAAATAGGGTAAATAACCACTGCAGAGCAGAATGAAGGAAAAAGAATGAAAAGAACTGAAGACAGTCTCAGAGACTTCTGTTACAAAACTAAATTCACCAACATTCAAATTATATGGGTCCTAGAAGAAGAAGAGAAAAAAAAATGGACTGAGAAAATACTTGACTAGATCATAGTTGAAGACTTTATTAATATGTGAAAGGAAACAGTTAATCAAGTCCAGGAAGAACAGAGAGTCCCATACAGGATAAGTCCAAGGAGAAACATCAAAGACACATATTAATCAAACTATCAAATACTAAATAACAAGAAAACATAGTAAAAGCAGGAAGGGAAAAAAACAAATGACACACAAGGGAATCCCCGTATGCTTAACCATTGATATTTCACCAGAAACTCGGCAAGCCAGAAGGAAGTGGCAAGATATATTTAAAGTGAAGAAAGAGAAAAACCTACAACCAAGATTACTCTACCCAGCAAGGATCTCATTCTGATTTGATGGAGAAATTAAAACCTTTACATACAAGCAAAAGCTGAGAGACTTCTGTACCACCTAAGCACCTTTATAACAAATGCTAAACGAACTTCTATAGGCGAGAAAGACAAGGGAAGGAAAAAACTGCAATAACAAACCCAAAACACTTAGGAAAGTTAGAATAGGAACAACCATATCAATCATTACCTTAAATGTAAATAGATTAAACTCTCCCACCAATAGGCACAGACTGGTTGTAGGGTTTCAAAAACAAGACCAATATACATGCTGTTGACAAGAGACACACTTCAGATCTAGGGACACAAACAGACTGAATGTGAGGGGACGGAAAATGATTTTCCATGCAAATAGATATCCAAAGAAAGCTGGAGTAGTCAGCTACTCTGTAAGACAAAATAGATTTTGAAATAAAGATTATTAGAAGAGAAAACAAACTACACTACATAACGAACAATGGATGGACCCAAGAAGAGCATAGAAGAATTTAAAATATTTATGCACCCAACATAGGATCCCCTCAATATATAAGGCAAAAACTACCAACCATAAATGTGGTAATCGAGAGTAACACAATCATATTAGGGAACTTTAACACCCACTTTCGCCAAAGTACAGATCATCCAAAGTGAAAATAAATGAGGAAACACAAGTTTTACATGATACAATAAAGAAGATGGACTTCATTGTGATTTATAGGAAATTCCATCCAAAAACAACAGTATACACATTTTTCTCAAGTGCTCATAGACAATTCTGCAGGATAGAACATACCTTCGGTTACAAATCAAGCCTTGGTAAATTGCACAAAATTGAAATCATATCACGTATATTTTCTGACCATAAAGCTATGAGACTAGATATCAATTACACGAAAATATGTGTCAAAAATGCAAACACATATAGGATACACATTGGACTATTTAATAAGGAAGTGATCACTGAAGAAATCAAAGAGGAAATCAAAAAATACCCAGAAACAAACAAATGGACACACGACGAACAAAAAATATGGGATGCAGACAAAGCAGTTCTAAGAGGGAAATTTATAGCAGTAAAATCCTACCTGAAGAGACATGAAATATCTCAAACAAACTACATATCCTTGCACTTATATCAATTAGAGAAAGAAGAACAAGAAAACCTCAAATTTAGCAGAAGTTAGGAAATCATAAAGATCAGATCAGTAATAAATGAAAATGAAAAGAAGGAAACGAGAGGAAAGACCTATAACACTTAAAGCTGGTTCCTTGAGAAGATACACAAAATTGTAAAACCATTAGCCAGAGTCATGAAGAAAAAAGGGAGAACACACAAGAGAATTAGAAATGGAAAAGGAGAAGTAACAACTGACACACAGAAATACAAAGTCTCATGTGATATTACTACAAGGAACTCTAAGACAAAAAAATGGACAATGTGGAATGAATGGACAAAATCTTAGAAATGCACAACGTTCTGAATCTGAACTAGGAAGAAATAGAAAATATGAACAGACTAGTCACCAGCACAGAAAATGAAACTGTGATTAAAATTCTTCCAACAAACAAAAGCCCAAGATCAGATGGCTTGACAGGGGAGCTGTATCAAACATTTAGATAAGAGCTAATACCTATCCTTCTCAAACTCTTCCAACATATATCAGAGGGAGTAATACACCAAAACTCATTCTATGAAGACACCATCACTCTAATACTAAAATCAGACAAAGATGTCGCAAAGAATGAAAACTACAGACCAATATCACTGATGATCATAGATGCAAAAATCCTCAACAAAATACTAGCAAACAGAAACCGACAGCACATTAAAAGGATCATAAACCATGACCACGTAGGGTTTCTTCCGCGAATGCTAGGATTCTTCAGGATACCCAAATCCATCGACGTGAAACACCATATTAACAAATTGAAGACGAAAACCATATAATCATCTCAATATATGCAGAGAAAGCTTTCGACAGAATTCAACACCCATTTACAATAAAATCCTGGGAGAAAGTAGAAATTGAGGGAACACTGCTCAACATTATAAAGGCCATATATGACAAACACACAGCCAACATAGTCGTCAATGCTGAAAACCTGGAACCATTTCCACTAGTTTCAGGAGCAAGACAAAATTGCCCACTCTCACCACTATTATTGAACATAGTTTTGGAAGCCGCAGCCACAGCAATCAGAGAACAGAAAGAAATAAAAATAATCCAAATCGGAAAAGAAGACATAATGCTGTCACTGTTAGCAGAGGACATGATACTATACATAGAGCATCCTAAAGATGCTGCCAGAAAACAACTAGAGCTAATCAATGAATTTGGTAAAGTAGCAGGATACAAAATTAATGCACAGAAATCTCTGGCATTCTTATACACTAATGATGAAATATCTGAAAGTGAAATTAAGAAAACACTCCCATTTACCATTGCAACAGAAAGAAAACCATATCTCGGAATAAACCTACCTAAGAAGAAAAAAGACTTGTATGCAGAATATTATATGACACTGATGAAAGCAATGACAGCTGAAATAATGTTTTGGAGCAATATACCATGTCATTGGTTTGGAAGAATCAACATTGTGAAAATGATTCTATGACACAGAGCAATCTACGCATTCAATGCAATGGTTATGGAACTACCACTGACATTTTAAACAGAACTAGAACCAAAAAATTTCACAATTTGTATGGAAACACAAAATACCCCGAATAGCCAAAGCAAGCTTGAGAATGAAAAATGGAGCTGGAGGAATCAGGCTCCCTAACTTCAGACTATTCTACAAAGCTACATTAATCAAGAGAGTATGGTACTGACACAAAAACTGAAATATACATCAATGTAAAAGGATAGAAATCCCAGAGAAAAACCCACGCACATATGGTCACCTTATCTTTGGTAAACGAGGCAGGAATATACAGTGGAGAAGAGACAGCCTGTTCAGTAAATGGTGCTGTGGAACTGGACAGATCCATGTACAAGTATGAAATTAGAAAACACCATAAAACCATACAAAATAAAAAGATCAAAATGGATTAGATATCTGAATGTAAGTCCAGAAACTGTCAAACTCTTAATGGAAAACATATGCAGTATGCTCTATGACATGATTCAGAGCAAGATTCTTTTTGACCCACATCGTAGAGAAGTGGATGTAAAAACAACTGAGAGACTTCAGCACCACCTAAGCACCTTTACAAAAAATGCTAAACGAACTTCTGTAGGCGAAAATACAAGAGAAGGAAAAACCTGCAATAACAAACCCAAAGCAGTTAAGAAAATGGGAATAGGAACATACATATTGAACATTACCTTAAATGTAAACAGATTTAAAGCTCACACCAAAAGGCACAGACTGGTTGAATGGATTGAAAAACAAGACCAATATATATGCTGTCTACAAGAGACACACTTCAGACCTAGGGACCAAACAGACTGAAAGTGAGGGGACAGAAAATGATTTTCGATGCAAATAGCAATCCAAAGAAAGCTGGAGTAGCCACTCTCATATCAGAAAAGATAGACTTTAAAATATAGATTTTTATAAGAGACAATGAAGGACACGACATAATGATCAATAGATCGATCCAGGTAGAGCGTTGAAGAATTTCAAATAGTTATGCACCTAACATAGGATCCCCTCAATATATAAGGCAAATACCAAACCATAAATGTGGTAATCAACAGCGACACAATAATTGTGGGGACTTTAACACCCCACTTTCGCCAAAGTACAGATCATCCGAAATGAAAATAAGTGAGGAAACACAAGCTTTACATGATACAATAAAGAAGATGGACTTAATTGTGATTTATAGGAAATTCCATCCAAAAACAAGAGAATACACATATTTCTCAAGTGCTCATGGACAATTGTCCAGGATAGATCATAGCTTCCGTTGCAAATCAAGCCTTGGTAAATATCAGAAAATTGAAATCAAATCAAGTATATTTTCTGACCACAGGTTTATAAGACTAGAGATCAATTACACAAAAATATGTGTCAAATATACAAACATATACAGGAAACACATTGGACTATTTAATAAAGAAGTGATCACTGAAGAAATCAAAGAGGAAATCAAAAAATACCCAGAAACAAACGACAACGGGGGCACAACGAACAAAAAACTATGGGATGAGCCAAAGCAGTTTTAAGAAGGAAATTTTAGCAATAAAATCCTACCTGAAGAAACAGGAAACATCTCAAATAAACACCATAACCTTGCACTTAAATCAATTAGAGAAAGAAGAACAAGAAAACCCCAAGGTTAGCAGAAGTTAGGATATCATAAAGATCAAATTAGAAATAAATGAAAAAGAAAAGAAGGAAATGACAGGAAAGATCAATAACACTGAAAGCTTCTTCTTTGAGAAGATATACAAAACTGTAAAACCATTAGCCAGATTCATGGAAAGAAAGGGAGAACACTCAAATCAATAGACTTAGAAATGGAAAAGTAGAAGTAACAGCTGACACTCAGGAATACAAAGGATCATGGGATATTACTACAAGGGACTCTATGACAATAAAATCGACAATCCAGAAGAAATGAACAAATTCTTAGAAATGCATAACGTGCTGAGTCTGAACTATGAAGAAATAGAAATTATGAACAGACCAGTCACCAGCACTGAAATTGAAACTGTGATTAAAATTCTTCCAACAAACAAAAGCCCAGGACCAGATGGCTTCACAGGCGAATTCTATCAAACATTTAGAGAAGAGCTAATACCTATCCTTCTCAAACTCTTCCAACATATACAGAGGGAGGAATACATAAAAACTCATTCTATGAAGACACCATCACTCTAATATTAAAATCAAACAAAGATGTCGCAAAGAATGAAAACTACAGACCAATATCACTGATGAACATAGATGCAAAAATCCTCAACAAAATACTAGCAAACAGAAACTCACAACACTTTAAAAGGATCATACACCATGAGCACGTGGGATTTCTTCCATGAATGCTAGCATTCTTCAGGGTACACAAATCCATCAACGTGATACACCATATTAACAAATTGAAGACGAAAACCATATGATCATCTCAATATATGCAGAGAAAGCTTTCGAAAAATTTCGACACCCATTTACGATAAAGTCCTGGGAGAAAGTAGGCATTGAGGGAACACTGCTCAACATAACAAAGGCCATATATGACAAACACACAGCCAACATAGTCCTCAATCTGGAACCATTTCCACTATTTTCAGGAGTACAGCAAGGTTGCCTACTCTCACCACTATTATTCAGCAGAGTTTTGGAAGCTGTAGCCACAGCAATCAAAGAGAAAGAAATATAAATAATCCAAATCGGAAAAGAGGAAACAAAGCTGTCACTTTTTGCAGAGGACATGATACTATACATAGAGAATCCTAAAGATGCTACCAGAAAACAACTAGAGCTAATCAATGAATTTGGTAAAGCAGCGGGATACAACATTAATGCACAGAAATCTTTGACATTCTTAAACACTAATGATGAAATATCTGAAAGTGAAATTAAGTAAAAACTCCCTTTTAGCATTTCAAGGAAAAGAAAAATATATCTCGGAATCAACCCAGCTCAGGAGACAAAAGAACTGTATTCAGAATACTATATGACAGTGATGAAAGCAATGACAGCAGAAACAATGTTTTGGAGCAATATACCATGTCCTTGGGTTGGAAGAATCAATATTCTGAAAATTACTCTATGACACAAAGCAATCTACACATTCAATGCAAAGCGTATCATGCTACCACTAACATATTACACAGAACTACAAAAAAAATTCAAAATTTGAATGGAACCACAAAATATCCCGAATAGACTCAGCAAACTTGAGAATGAAAAATGGAGCTGGAGGAATCAGGCTCCCTAACTTCACACTGTTCTACAAAGCTACAATAATCAAGAGAGTATGGTACTGACACATAAACTGAAATATACATCAGTGAAACAGGATAGAAAGCCTGGAGATCAACACACGCACATATGGTCACTTTGTGTTTCACAAACGAGGCAAGAATATACAGTGGAGAAAAGAGAGCCTCTTCAATATGCAATGCTGTGGAACCTTGACAAGTACAGGTAAAAGTATGAAATTAGAACACTCCCTTACACCATACACAACAATGAGCTCAAAATGGATTAAAGACCTCAATGATAAGCCAGACACTATCAAACTGTTAGAGGAAAACATAAGCAGAATGCTCTATGACATAAATCACAGCAAGTTTCTTTTTGGACCACCTCTGAGAGAAATGGAAATAAAGACAAACAAAACCCCAAATTGGACTTAGTGAAAAATATTAACAAATTGAAGACGAAAACCATATGATCATCTCAATATATGCAGAGAAAGCTTTCGAAAAATTTCGACACCCATTTACGATAAAGTCCTGGGAGAAAGTAGGCATTGAGGGAACACTGCTCAACATAACAAAGGCCATATATGACAAACACACAGCCAACATAGTCCTCAATCTGGAACCATTTCCACTATTTTCAGGAGTACAGCAAGGTTGCCTACTCTCACCACTATTATTCAGCAGAGTTTTGGAAGCTGTAGCCACAGCAATCAAAGAGAAAGAAATATAAATAATCCAAATCGGAAAAGAGGAAACAAAGCTGTCACTTTTTGCAGAGGACATGATACTATACATAGAGAATCCTAAAGATGCTACCAGAAAACAACTAGAGCTAATCAATGAATTTGGTAAAGCAGCGGGATACAACATTAATGCACAGAAATCTTTGACATTCTTAAACACTAATGATGAAATATCTGAAAGTGAAATTAAGTAAAAACTCCCTTTTAGCATTTCAAGGAAAAGAAAAATATATCTCGGAATCAACCCAGCTCAGGAGACAAAAGAACTGTATTCAGAATACTATATGACAGTGATGAAAGCAATGACAGCAGAAACAATGTTTTGGAGCAATATACCATGTCCTTGGGTTGGAAGAATCAATATTCTGAAAATTACTCTATGACACAAAGCAATCTACACATTCAATGCAAAGCGTATCATGCTACCACTAACATATTACACAGAACTACAAAAAAAATTCAAAATTTGAATGGAACCACAAAATATCCCGAATAGACTCAGCAAACTTGAGAATGAAAAATGGAGCTGGAGGAATCAGGCTCCCTAACTTCACACTGTTCTACAAAGCTACAATAATCAAGAGAGTATGGTACTGACACATAAACTGAAATATACATCAGTGAAACAGGATAGAAAGCCTGGAGATCAACACACGCACATATGGTCACTTTGTGTTTCACAAACGAGGCAAGAATATACAGTGGAGAAAAGAGAGCCTCTTCAATATGCAATGCTGTGGAACCTTGACAAGTACAGGTAAAAGTATGAAATTAGAACACTCCCTTACACCATACACAACAATGAGCTCAAAATGGATTAAAGACCTCAATGATAAGCCAGACACTATCAAACTGTTAGAGGAAAACATAAGCAGAATGCTCTATGACATAAATCACAGCAAGTTTCTTTTTGGACCACCTCTGAGAGAAATGGAAATAAAGACAAACAAAACCCCAAATTGGACTTAGTGAAAGTTAAAAGCTTTGGCACAGCAAAGGAAACCATAAACAAGACCAAAATACAACATGCAAAAGGGGAGAAATCATTTGTAAATGAAGAAACTGACAAAGGATTAATATACAAAATTTACAGGAAAAACATGCAGCTCAATAACAAAAAACAATAAATCCAATCCAAAAATGAGCAGAAGACCTAAAGAGAATTACATCCAAAGGAGATAAACAGAATGCCAAGAAACACATGAAAGAATGTTCAACATCACTAATCATTAGAAAAATGCATATCAAAACTACAATTAGATATCATCTCACAACGGTCAGAATGACCATCATCAAAAAATGTAGAAAAAAGGAATGTTGGTTAGCATGTGGAGCAAAGAGAACACCCTTGCACTGCTTGTTGGAATGTAAATTGATAAATCCATTTTAGAGAACAGTATGAGGATTCTTTAAAAATCTAGGAAAAAACTACCATAGGACCCAGCAATCCCACTACTGGACATAAACCCTGAGAAAACCAAAATTCAAAAGGTGTCACGTATCAAAATTTTCAATGCAGCTCTCTTTACATGAGTCAGGAGGTGGAAGCCACCTATGTGTTCATCATCGGATGAATGGATAAACCAGATTCGGCACATATATAAAATGGCATACTTTTTAGCCATAAAAAGAAATGAAATTGTCTTATTTTTAGTGAGATGGATGGACCGAGAGTCTGTCATACAGAGTGAAGTAAGCCACAAAGAGAAAATGAAATACCGTATGCTAACATATATATATATATAAATGGGAACTATGGGGGAAAAAAAGGTCATGAAGAAACTTGCAGTAGGATGGGAAAGGAGAGGCAGACCTACTAGAGAATGGACTTAAGGATGTGGGGAGGGGGAAGTGTAGGCTGTTACAAAGTGAGAGAGTGGCATGGACATATATACACTACCAAACGTAGAATAGACAGCTAGTGGGAAGCAGCCTCATAGCACAGGCAGAGCAGCTCAGTGCTTTGTGACCAACTCGAAAGGGGAGATAATGTGCGTGGGAGGGAGGGAGATGCAAGAGGGAAGAGATATGGGAACTTGTGTTTATGTATAACTGATTCACTTTGTTATAAATCAGAAACTAACATATCATTGTAAAGTTATTATACTCCAAAAAGGGTGTTAAATTATTTTTATAAACTTATATTTTATTTTAATAACTTTTTTTATCTTATTTTATTTTATCCCCTTTCTTTCTTTCTACTGCTTCTGAGGTTATTCTGTGTCATGTGGATGAAAGGCTATTGGTGCTCTAGCAGTCACTGCTGTGCCTCTGAAGTGAGAGAGCCTACTTCAGGACACTGCACCTCAAGACACTTCCCAGCTCCATGTAATATCGAATGGGGAAAATCTCCGAGAGATCTCTGTCTCAACAACAACTCCCAGCTTCACTCAGTAAACAGAAAGCTACCATGCTGGGCATCCTATTCCAAACAACTAACAAGACAGGAAAAGAAATCCTCCCATTAGCAGAAGGGATGCCTTAAATCATAATAAAGCCACAGACACCCGAAAACACACCACCGGACGTGGACCTGCCCAACAGAATGACAAGTACCAGCCTCATCCAGCATAACACAGCGACTAGTGCCCTCAACCGGGGAAGCTACACAACCCACTGACGCAAATTTAGCCCCTGGGGACAGACACCCAAACAACGGGAACTATGAACCTGCAGCAAAAAGGATACCCCCAAACACAGTAAGGTAAGCCAAATGAAAAGACAGAAAAAGACACAGCCAATGAAGGAGCATGGTAAAAGCCCACCAGACCTAACAAACTAGGAGGATATACGCAGTCTACCTGAAAAAGAATTCAGAAAAATGATAGTAAACTACCCGAAACCTTGGAAAGAGAATAGAGAAAATGCAAGAAACATTTAACAAGGACCTAGAAGAACTAAAGAGGAAACAAGAAACGATGAACAACACAATAAATGAATTTCAAACTACTCTAGAAGGGAACAATAGCAGAATAACTGAGGTGGAAGAAAGGATAGGCGACCTGGAAGATACAATAGTGGAAATAATTACTTCAGAGCAGATAAAGAAAAGAAGATGAAAAGAACTGAAGGCAATGTCAGAGACTTCTGGGACAAAATTAAACACACCAACATACAAATTATAGGGGTCCCAGAAGAGGAGGAGAAATCAAAAGGGACTGAGAAAATATTTGAAGAGATTATATTTGAAAACTTCCCTAATACAGGGAAAGAAATAGTTGATAAAGCCCAGTAAGCACGGAGAGTCCCATACAGGATAAATTCAAGAGAAATAAACCAGGACACACATTAATCAAACCATAAAATATTGAATGCAAAGAAAACATGTTAAAAGCAGCAAGGGAAAATCAACAAATAAAGCACAAGGGAATCCCTGTAAGGTTAACAGCTGAACTTTCAGCAGAAACTCTGCAAGCCAGAAGGGAGAGGCAGGACATATTTAAGGTGATGAAGCAGAAACACAACCAAGATTATGCTACCCAGGAAGGATCTTATTCAGATTTGATGGAGAAAGTCAAATATTTACAGACAAACAAAAGGTGAGAGACTTCAGCACCACCAAACCAGCTTCACAAGAAAGGCTAAACGAACTTCTCTAGGCAGGAAACACAATAGAAGGAAAACACCTACAATAACAAACCTAAAACAGTTAAGAAAGTGGGAGTAAGAACGTACATATCGATCATAACCTTAAATGTAAATGGATTAAACGCTCCGACTAAACGACACAGACTGTCTGAATAGATTCAAAAACATACCAATATATGTGCTCTCTGCAAGAGACCCACTTTGGACAAAGGGACACGTACAAACTAAAAGTGAGGGGATGGAAAAAGATATTCTTTTCAAACAGAAATCAAAAGAAAGCTAGAGCAGCACCTTTTATATCAGAAAAGTAGACTTTAAAATGAAGACTATTACAAGAGACAAAGAAGGACACTACATAATGATCAAGAGATCGATCCAAGAAGAAGACATAACAATTGCAAATATTTATGCACCCAGTATAGGAGTACCCCAATACATAAGGAAAATACAGACATAAAAAGGATAATTGACAGTAACACAATCACAGTAGGGGCCTTTAACACCACACTCTCACCAACAGACAGATCATCCAACATCAAAATAAATGATGAAACACAAGCTATAAATGATACAATAAAAAAGATTGATATAATTTTGATTCATAGGACATTGCATCCAAAAATAAAAGAATACACCATTTTCTTAAGTGTTCATGGAAAATTACTCAAGATAGATCATATCTTTTGTCATACATCAAGCCTTGGTAATTTTAAGAAAATGGAAATCATATGAAGTATCATATCTGACCTCAACTCTATGAGACAAGATATCAATTACAGGAAAAGATGTGTCAAAAATACCAACACAGGGAGGCTAAACAATGCACTAATTAATTACGAAGTGATCACTGAAGAAATCAGAGAGGAAATCAAAAATTACCTATACACAAAAGACAATGGAGACAGGTTGACCCAAAATTTATGGGATGAAGCAAAAGCAGTTCTAAGAGGGAATTTTATAGCAATACAATCCTACCTGAAGAAACAGGAAACACCTCAAATACACAACATAACCTTGCACCTAAAGCTATTAGAGAGAGAAGAAAAGGAATAAAAGCAAAGTTAACAAAAGGAAGGAAATCATAAATATCAGGTCAGAAATAAATGAAAAAGAAATGAAGGAAACGATAACGAAGATAAATGAATGCTGTTTTTTGGGGAAGATAAAACTGCAAAACCATAAGCCAGACTCATCAAGAAAAAAGGAGAGAAGACTCAAATAAGTACTACTAGAAATAAAAAATGAGAAGTAACAGCTGACACACAGAAATACAAAGGATCATAAGAGATTACTACAAGCAAATCTATGCCAATAAAATGGACAACGTGGAAGAAATGGACAAATTCTTAGAAACGCACAACTCGCTGTGACTGAACCAGGAAGAAATAGAAAATATGAACAGACCAGTCGCAAGCACTGAAATTTAAACTGCGATTAAAAATCTTCCAACAAACAAAAACCAAGGACCAAATGGCTTGACAGGCAAATTCTATCAAACATTAAGAGGAGAGCTAACACTTATATTTCTCAAACTCTTCCAACATATACCAGAGGGAGGAACACTCCTAAACTCAATCTACAATACCACCATCACACTGAAACCAAAACCAGAGAAACATGTCACAATGAAAGAAAACTACAGAGCAATATTAGAGATAAACATAGATGCAAAAATTCTCAGAAAATTACCAGCACATTAAAAGGATCATAAACCATGCACAATGAGGTTTCTTCCACGAATGTAAGTATTCTTCAATATACGCAAAACAATCAACGTGATACACCATATTAACAAATTGAAGTAGAAAAAAACATATGATCATTTCAATTGATGTAGAGAAACTTTTCGACAAAATTCAACACACATTTATGATAAAACCCAGGAAAGCAGGGACAGAGGGATCTTTCCTCAACATACTAAAGGCCATATATGACAAACACACAGCCAACATCGTCTTCAATGCAGAAAAACTGAAACGATTTCCACTAGTTTCTGGCGCAAGAAAACGTTGCCCTCTCTCAGCAATATTATTCAACACAGATTTGGAAGTTGTTGCCACAGTAATCAGAGAAGAAAAAGAAAGAAAAGTAATAAAAATCTGAAAAGAAGATATAAAGATGTCACTGTTTGTGGAGGACATGATACTATACATGGAGAATCCTAAAGATACTACTAGAAATCTCCGAGAGTTAATCAATGAATTTGGTATGGTAGCAGAATAAAAAATTAATGCACAGAAAAGCACTAGCACCCTTATACTCTAATGATGAAAATTCTGAAAATGAAATTAAGAAAACCCTCCCATTTACCAATTCACCAAAAAGAGAACTATATTTAGGAATTAACCTAACAAATGAGACAAAAGACCTGTATTCAGAAAATTATAAGACACTGATGAATGTAATTACAGATGATACAAATAGATGCAGCAATATACCATGTTCTTGGAATGGAAGAATCCATGTTCTGAAAATGACTCTATGGCCCAAAGCAAACTCCACATTCAATGCAATCCCTATAAAACTATCACTGGTATGTTAAACAGAACTAAAAGGAAAAAATTTCACAATTTGTATGGAAACACAAAGGACCCCGAATAGCCATATCAATTTTGGGAATGAACAATGGAGCTGGAGGAATCAGGTTCCATGACTTCTGAATATACTACAAAGCTACAGTAATCAAAAGAGTATGATAGTGGCTCAAAAAATTAAATATACATTAGTGGAACAGGATAGAAAGACTTGAGGAAAACTCACGCACATATGGTCCCATTATGGTTGAACAACGAGGCATCAATATATAGTGGAGAAAAGACAGCCTCCTCAATAAAGAGTGCTGGGTAACCTGGACAGGTACATGTAAAGTATGAAATTAGAACACTCCCTTACAGCATACACAAAAATGAGCTGAAAATGGATAAAAGACCTAAATGTAAGGCCAGAAACTATCAAACTCTTTGACGAAAACATAGGCAGAACGCTCTATGATATAAATCACAGCACGTTATTTTTTGATCGAAATCTTAGCGAAATGGATATAAAAACAAACAAGGAGAAACCTGCATTGGACCCTCTGAAATTTAAAAGCTTTTGCACAACAAAGGAAACCATGAAAGAGACCAAAAGACAACTCTCAAAATGGGAGAAATCTGTTGCAAATGAAGCAACTGACATAGGATTAATATACAAAATTTACATTCAGCACATGCAGCTCAATAACAAAAAAACCAAAAATCCAATTCAAAAATGAGAACACCTAAACAGAAATTTATCCAAAGAAGATATACAGAATGCCAACAAAGAGATGAAAGAATGTTCAACATCATTAATCATTAGATAAATGCATATCAAAACTACAATTAGATATCATCTTACACCAGTCAGAATGGCCATCATCAAATATCTAGAAACAAGGAACGGTGATGAGCGTGTGCAGAAAAAGGAACACCCTTGCTCTTCTTGTGGGAATGTAAATTGATACAGTCTCTATGCAGAAAAATATGGGGGTACTTTAAAAATCTAGAAATAATACTACCATAAGACACAGCATTCCCACTACTGGGCATATACCCTGAGAAAACCAAAAATTCAAAAAGAGTCATGTATCAAAATATTCAAGGCAGCTCTATTTACAACAGACAGGACGTGGAAGCAACGTATGTCTCCATCATCGGATGAATGAATAAAGCAGATGTGGCATATATATACAACGGAATATTATGCAGTTATAAAAAGAAACGAAATTAAGTTATTTGTGGTGAGTTGGATGGACCTAGAGACTGTCATACAGAGTGAAGTAAGCCAGTCAGTAAAAAGCAAATACCGTATGTTAACATGTATATAGGTACCTAAAATAAATAGGAGGTCATGAAATACCTATGTGTATGACGGGAAAGGATACACAGACCTAATGGAGAATGGACTTAAGGATGTGGGGACGGGCAAGCGTGGGATGTGATAAAGCGAGAGATTTGCACGGACATATATACACTAGCAAATGTAGAAGAGATAGCTAGTTGGAAGCAGCCTTATAACACAGGGAATTCAGCTCAACGCTTTGTGACAAACTAGAAGGGGGAGATAGGGAGGATGGGAGGGAGGGAGATGCAAGAGGGAATACATATGGGAACATGTGTACATGTATAACTGATTCACTTTGTTATAAAGCGGAAGCAAACACACCATTGTAAAGTTATTATACTCCAAAAAGGATGTTAAATTTTTTTAAACTTTTATTTTATTCTTACTTTATTTTATCCTCTTTCTTTCTCTCTTTCTTTCTTTCTTTTTTTCTACGTTTTCTCCCTTTATTCTGTGCCATGTGGATTAAAGACTATTGGTGCTCTAGGAGTCACTGCTGTGACACTGAGGTGGAAGAGGCTAGTTCAGGTCACTGATCCTCAAGACACCTCCAAGCTCCATGTAATATCAAATGGCGCAAATGTCCCAGAGACCTCTGTCTCAACACCAAGACCCAGCTTCACTCAATGACCAGCAAGCTCCAGTGCTGGACATTGTAAGCCAAACACGTAACAGGACAGAAACAGAAACAACCCATTAGTAGAGAGGCTCCCTTAAATCATAATAAGGCCACAGACACACCATAACACACCACCACACCAGACGCAGACCTGCCCACCAGAAAGACAAAATCCAGCCTCATCCACCAGAACAAAGGGACTAGTCCCCTCAACAAGGAAGCAGACACAACACACTGACGTAACTCTAGCCACCAAAAACAACGGGAACTATGAACCTGCAGCCTGCAAAAAGGAAACCCCAAACACAGTAAGATACGCAAAATGAGAACACAGAAAAACACACAGCCATTGAAGGAGCATGGTGAAAGGCCACCAGACCTAACAAATGAAGAGAAAATAGGAAGTATACCTGAAAAAGAATTCAGAATCATGGTAGTAAAGATCATCCAAAATCTTGGAAATAGAATGAGAAAAGGCAGGAAATATTTAACAAGGATCTAGAAGAACTAAAGCGGAAACAATCAACAATGAAACATATAATAAATGAAATTCAAAATACTCCAGAAGGGATCAATAGCAGCATAACTGAGGAGGAAGAACGGATAGGTGATTTGGAAGATAAAATAGTGGAAATAACTACTGCAGAACAGAATAAAGAGTAAAGAATTAAAGAAAAGAAGACAGTCACAGTGACTTCTCGGGGTTAAAATCAATAACATTAAAATTATAGAGGTCCCAGAAGAAGAGGAGAAAAACAAGGGGACTGAGAAAATATTTGAAGAGATTATAGTTATAATCTTCCATAATTCAAGAAAGGAAATATTTAATCAAGTTCATGATTCATTTAATCAAGTTCATGAAGCACAGAGAGTCCCATACATGATAAATACATGAACAATGACCAGCAAGCTCCAGTGCTGGACATTGTAAGCCAAACACGTAACAGGACAGAAACAGAAACAACCCATTAGTAGAGAGGCTCCCTTAAATCATAATAAGGCCACAGACACACCATAACACACCACCACACCAGACGCAGACCTGCCCACCAGAAAGACAAAATCCAGCCTCATCCACCAGAACAAAGGGACTAGTCCCCTCAACAAGGAAGCAGACACAACACACTGACGTAACTCTAGCCACCAAAAACAACGGGAACTATGAACCTGCAGCCTGCAAAAAGGAAACCCCAAACACAGTAAGATACGCAAAATGAGAACACAGAAAAACACACAGCCATTGAAGGAGCATGGTGAAAGGCCACCAGACCTAACAAATGAAGAGAAAATAGGAAGTATACCTGAAAAAGAATTCAGAATCATGGTAGTAAAGATCATCCAAAATCTTGGAAATAGAATGAGAAAAGGCAGGAAATATTTAACAAGGATCTAGAAGAACTAAAGCGGAAACAATCAACAATGAAACATATAATAAATGAAATTCAAAATACTCCAGAAGGGATCAATAGCAGCATAACTGAGGAGGAAGAACGGATAGGTGATTTGGAAGATAAAATAGTGGAAATAACTACTGCAGAGCAGAATAAAGAGTAAAGAATTAAAGAAAAGAAGACAGTCACAGTGACTTCTCGGGGTTAAAATCAATAACATTAAAATTATAGAGGTCCCAGAAGAAGAGGAGAAAAACAAGGGGACTGAGAAAATATTTGAAGAGATTATAGTTATAATCTTCCATAATTCAAGAAAGGAAATATTTAATCAAGTTCATGATTCATTTAATCAAGTTCATGAAGCACAGAGAGTCCCATACATGATAAATACATGATAAATCCAAGGAGAAACATGCCAAGACACTTATTAATCAATCAAAAATTAAATACAAAGAAACATATTAAAAGCACCAAGGGAAAACCAACAAAAAACACACAACGGAATCCCCATAAGGTTGGCAACTGATCTTTCAGTAGAAACTCTGCAAGCCAGAAAGGAGGTGCAGGACATATTTAAGGTGATGAAGGAGAAAAACCTACAACCAAGATTACTATATCAAGCAAGGATATCATACAGATTTGATGGAGAAAGTAAAACCTTTACAGACAAGCAAAAGCTGAGAGAATTCAGCACCTCCAAACCAGCTTTACAAGAAATGCTAAACGAAGTTCTCTAGGTAAGAAACCCAAGGGAAGAAAAACACCTATAAAAACAAACACAAAACAGTTACGAAAGTGGGAATAGGAACATACATATTGATCATTACCTTTAATGTAAATGGATTAAATTCTCCCCAAAAAGACACAGACTGGCTGAATGGATTCAATAACAACACCAATATATATGCTCTCTACAAGAGACCCACTTTAGATCTAAGGACGTACAGGCTGAAAGTGAGGGGATGGAAAATAATATTCCACTCAAATGGAAATCAAAGGAAAGCTGGAGTAGCAACTCTCATATCAGAAAAAATAGACTTTAAAATAAAGACTATAACAAGAGCCAAAGAAGTACACTAAATAAAGATCAAGGGATCGATCCAAGAAGAAGACATAACAATTGCAAATATTGATGCACCCAGCATACGAGCAGCACAATATATAAGGCAAATACTAGCAACCATAAAAAGGATAATCTACAGTAGCACAATCATAATAGGGGACTTTAACACCCCACTTTCACCAACAGACAGATCATCCAAAATGAAAATAAATGAGGAAACACAAGCTTTAAATGATACATAAAACAAGAGGAACTTAAGTTTGATTTATAGGACATTCCATTCAAAAACAGCAGAATACAAATTTTGCTCAGGTGCTCATGGAACATTCTCCAGGATAGATCATATCTTGGGTCACAAATCAAGCCTTGGTAAATCTAAGAAAATTGAAGTCATATCAAATATCTTATCAGACCACACGCTATGATACTAGATATCAATTATGGGAAAAGATCCGTAAAAAGTACAAACACATGGAGGCTAAACAATGCACTACTTAATAACGAAGTGATCACTAAAGTAATCAAACAGCAAATCACAAAAATCTAGACAAAATCGACAATGGAGACACGACAACCCAACACCTATGGGATGCAGCAAAAGCAGTTCTAAGACGGAAGTTTATAGCAATACAATCCTACCTGAAGAAACAGGAACCATCTCAAATAAAAAACATAACCTTGCACCTAAAGCTATTAGAGAGAGAAGAAAATAAATACCCCAATGTTAGCAAAAGGAGGGTGATCAGAAAGAAATGAAAAAGAAACGAAGGAAACGATATCAAAGATCAATAATAATTTAAGCTGGTTGTTTGAGAAGATAAACATAATTGCAAAACCATAAGCCAGACTGATCAAGATAAAAAGGGAGAAGACTCAAATCAATAGTATTAGGAATGAAAAAGGAGAAGTAACACCTGACACACAGAAATACAAAGGATCATGAGAGATTGCTACAAAGAAAGCTATGCCAATAAAATGGACAACCTGGAAGAAATGAACAAATACTTAGAAATGCACAACGTGCTGAGACTGAACCAGGAAGAAATAGAAAATATGAACAGACCAGTCACAAGCACTGAAATTTAAACTGTGATTAAAATTCTTCCAACAAACAAGAACCCAGGATGACATGGCTTGACAGGTGAATGCTACTAAACATTAAGAGAATGGTTAACACCCATACATCTCAACTCTTCCAACATGTATCAGAAGGAGGAAAACTCCCAAAATCATTCTACAAAGCCACCGTCATACTAATACCAAAACTGGACAAACGTATCACAAAGAAAGAAAACTACAGAGCAATACTTCTGATGAACAATGATGCAAAAATCCTCAAACAAATACTAACAAAGAAAATCGAACAGCACGTTAAATTATCATACAACATGATCAAGTGGGGTTTCTTCCACGAATGCAAGGATTCTTCAATATATGCAAAACAATCAACATGATACACCATAGTAAAAATTTGAAGTAGAGAAAATATATGACCATCTCAATAGATGCAGAGAAGTCTTTTGACATAATTCAACACCCATTGATAATAAATCCCGGATAAATACGGCATAGAGGGAACTTTCCTCAATATATTAAAGGCTATATATGACAAATACGTAGCCAACATCATCCTCAATGTTGAAAAACTGAAACGATTTCCACTACCTTCAGGAGAAAGACAAGGTTGCCCACTCTCACTACTATTATTCAATGTATTTTGGAAGTTGTAGCCACAGCAATTAGAGTGGGAAAAGAAAGAAAATAATCCAAATCAGAAAAGAAGATATAAATCTGTGACTATCTGCAGAGGACATGATGCAATACATACAGCATCCTAAAGATGCTACTAGAAAACTACTAGAGCTAATCAATGAATCAGGTAAAGTAGTAGGATACAAAATTAATGCACAGAAATCTCTGGCATTCTTATATACTAATGATGAAAAATCTGGTAGTGAAATTAAGAAAATACACCCATTTACCATTGCAACAAAAAGAATAATAGGTCTAGGAATAAACCTACCCAAGGAGACAAAAGACCTGTATGCAGAAAATTATAAGACACTGATGAATGTAATTACAGATGATACAAATACATGAAGCAATATACCATGTTCTTGGATTGGAAAAATCAATATTGTGAAAATCACTCTATGACCCAAAGCAATCGACACATTCAATGCAATCTCTATCAAACTACCATTAGCATTTAAAACAGAACTACAAAAAAAATTTTCAAAAATTTTATGGAAACACAAAAGACCTCGAATTGCCATAACCATCTTGAGAATGAAAAATGGAGCTGGAGGAATCAGGCTCCGTGAATTCAGACAAAGCTACAGGAACCAAGAGAGTATAATACTGGCACAAAAACTGAACTATGTCTCAGTGGAACAGGAATGAAAGCCCAGAGATGAACCTGTGCACATATGCTCACTCTATGTTTGACAAAAGATGCAATATACAGTGAAGGAAAGACAGCCTCTTCAATAAGGAGTGCTGTGTAACATGGACAGCTACATTTAAAAGTATGAATTTAGAACACTCCCTTACACCATACAAAAAAATGAGCTCAAAATGGATCAACGACCTCAAAGGAAGGCCAGACACTATCAAACTCTTAGAGGAAAACATAGGCAGAATGCTCTGTGTCATAAATCACAGCAAGAACGTTTACGAACAATCTCTTACAGAAATGGAACTAAAAACAAAAACACAAATTGAACCTAATGAAAGTAAAAGCTTTTGCACAGCAAAGGAAACCATAAACAAGACAAATCTCAAAATGGGAGAAAGCATTTGCAAATGAAACAACTGACAAAGGATTAATGTCCGAAATTTACAGGCAGCTTATGCAGCTCAATAACAGAAAAATAAAAAATCTAATCCAAAAGTGGGCAGAAGATCTAAACAGAAATTTATCCGAAGAAGATATACAGCATGGCAGCAAACAGATGAAAGAATGCTCAACATCATTAATTATTAGAGAAATTCATATCTAAACTACAATTAGATATGAGCTCAAACCAGTCATAATGGCCATCATCAAACAATCTGGAAGCAAGGAATGCTGTTGAACGTGTGGGGAAAAGCACACACCTTCACAATGCTTGTGAGAATGTAAATTGCTACAGCCACTATGGAGCACGCAAAGGAGGTTCCTTAAAAATCTACAAATAAAAGTACCATAGGAACCAGCAATCCCATTACTGGGCATATACACTGAGAACACGAAAATTCAAAAAGAGTCATGTATCAAAATATTCAAGGCAGCTCTATTTACAAGAACCAGGAGGTGGAAGTAAACTAAGTGTTCATCATCGAATGAATGGATAAAGCAGATATGGCACATATAAACAACGCAATATTACTCAGCCATAATAAGAAACGAAACTGAGTTATTTGTAGTGAGATGGATGGATGGAGAGTCTATCATAGAGAGTGAAATAAGCCAGAAAGGGAAAAGCAAATACCGTATCCTAACATATATATGGAACCTAAGTTAAAAAAGTTTATGAAAAATCTAGGGGTAAGATGGGAAAGAAGACGCCGACCTACTGGACAATGGACTTAAGGATGTGGGGAGGGGGAAGTGTAGGTTGTTACAAAGTGAGAGACTGGCTTGGAAATACATAAACTACCAAATGTAGAATAGATAGCTAGTTGGAGGCAGCCTCATAGCACAGGGAGATCTACTCAGTGCTTTGTGACCACCTGGAAGGGGAAGATAGGGAGGATGGGAGGGAGGGAGATGCAACAGTAGAGATATGGGAACATGTCTTTATGTATATTTGATTCACTTTGTTATAAAGCATAAACTATCATATAAATGTAAAGTTATTATACTCCAAACAAGACATTAATTTCTTTTAATAAACTTATATTTTATTTTAATAACTTTACTTTTTATCTTACTCTATTTTATTTTATTTTATCCTCTTTCTTTCTTTCTTTCTTTCTTCATACTTTTTCTCCCGATAATTCTGTACCATGTGGATGAAAGGCTGTTGGTGCTCTAGCAGTCACTGCTGTGCCTCTGAGGTGGGAGAGCCTTTTTCAGGACACTGGTCCTGAAGCCATCTCCCAGCTCCATGTAATATCAAACTGGGAAAATCTCCCAGAGATCTCTGTCTAAACACCAAGATCCAGCTTCATTCAATGAACGACAAGCTACAGTGCTGGACATCCTATGCAAAACAACTAGCAAGACAGGAACGGAAATCCTCCCATTAGTAGCGAAGATGCCTTAAATCATAATAAGGTCATAGACACCCCGAAACACACCGCAAGATGTAGCCCTGCCCACCAGATAGACAAGATCCAGCGTCATCCACCAGAACAAAGGGACTAGTCCCCTCAGCAAAGAAGACTACACAACCCACAGACGCAACTTTAGCCACTGAGGACAGACACCAAAACAACGGGTACTATGAAGCTGCAGCCTGCAAAAAGAAGACTCCAAATACAGTAAGATAAGCAAAACGAGAAGAGAGAAAAACACACAGCCGATGAAAGAACATGTTAAAAGCCAACCAGACCTAACAAATGAAGAGTAAATAGGCAGCATACTTGATAAAGAATTCTGAATAATGATAGTAAAGATAATCCAAACTCTTGGAAATAGTATTGAGAAAATGCAAGAAACATTTAACAAGGACCTAGAAGAACTAAAGAGGAAACAAGCAACGATGAACAACACAATAAATGAAATACAAAATACTCTAGAACGGAACAATAGACAAATAACCAAGGTGGAAAGCCAGATAGGTGACGTGAAATATAAAATAGTGGAAATAACTACTGCAGAGCAGAGTAAAGAA
>NW_020171854.1:0-16323 GCF_003031525.2 Neophocaena asiaeorientalis asiaeorientalis
CTCTATGGATTACTTCCTCATAAATATTTACTATTATAAATACTTTACTGATTCCAGTACTGCTATAGGTTTGTGCATTACAGGAATTCTGATAAAATACTCATTCACACCATTGCATTACACACATTATTGATCGAGTATATTCTTTTATTTATTTATTTATTTATTTTTGGCTGTGTTGGGTCTTCGTTGCTGTGTGCAGGCTCTCTCTAGTTGCAGGGAGTGGGGGTTACTCTTTGTTGTGGTGCACAGGCTTCTCATTGCGGTGGCTTCTCTTGTTGCAGAGCACGGGTACTAGGCATGCAGGCTTCAGTAGTTGTGGTTCGCAGGCTCAGCAGTTGTGGCTCACAGGTTCTAGAGCACAGGCTCCGTAGTTGTGGCACACCAGCTTAGTTGCTCCGTGGCATGTGGGATCTTCCCAGACCAGGGCTCGAACCCTTGTCCCCTGCACTGGCAGGTGGCTTCTTAACCACTGTGCCATCAGGGAAGCCCCTGGAGTATATTCTTGACAGAAGAAAATTTCTGTTTTGACTAAGCATTGATGAGAACTGAATCTTTGACTTATCTTTCACATGCCTGATGTTTGAAATAATTTTCCACAGAATAGCTTCTGGTTTTGTACTTTTCAGTTCTTTTTTTCTTCTTCAAACGTACATGCTTTGAGAGCTGTGAAGTGCAAGACATGGCTATATTGTAAGGTAGTTTTTGTCCTTATGCTTCTGTGTCTTGTGCTAGTTAAGTCAGTAGAGTAGTCAGTATGAGTACTGGAAGTTATTCCTGTAATGAGATAGTATATAGTCAATTACATATGGTGGTGTCTGAAAATCACATAATAGCCTCACTTAAAACATCTCCTTAGGGCTTCCCTGGTGGCGCAGTGGTTGAGAGTCCACCTGCCGATGCAGGGGACACAGAATCATCTTCAGGAAACATACTGTTTTCTATGTACCTGGTATATATCTCAATTAGTTTGAAGAATTTCCCAGATACCTCTTAATATGTAGAGCTGCAATTCCAATCTTGCCATGTGACACAGCACACAGGAGTTTCTTTATTTCTCTGGTTTGTTCAGAATCCAGTGAAAGAACAATGGAATGGGATCAAAGAGATCAGGGTTCTTGTCCCATATTTACAATAAAATAATAGTGTCCTCTTGGGAAAATGATAGTCATTCTAGGTCCCTTTCCTTTTCTTCACTTTGACAGAGCTGCACTAGATGACCCAAAATAACATTGCACTTTTTGCAGTAGTAGCTTAGATGTTATTGGTATTCTGAAACAAATGAAGACGATGACACGTGAAGCTGTGCCACATCTCTGTAACTATGTTTTCTTAGAGTTGCCTCCATTTTACAGATGATAAGATGGCTGAGCACAGAAGTAGATGTTTGGAACCAGCGTTTCCAAAGTAAATGGAACGAAACCACAAGTTTCCTTCCTTCCTGAAGCTCACTTAGCTAAAACATAGGCTTCTGAATATTAAGCTGTAAAGCATATTATCAGTACATTTAAAAAGAAGCTATTCTTCTAGGATTTCCAATTAAGAGCAGGAGGTTTTGAAGTTCTTAAAAGATCATCTAATTCTGTGAGATTTACACCTCTATTTTCCTGTCAAGCAAGTTGTATTAGTGCCAGACAATCATCTGGGCTTCTGGATGCTTCTCTGAACCTCTTGAAGTTTTCTTCTTGCTATCTGAAATTCATGCCTTTTTATACAGAGTATGTACAGACTTGTCTATTTTCATATAAGAAAGCGATGCAGTGAGTCAGGACGGGGGTTAAGCCCTCCTTCTCAGAGTGGTATTGAGCTCCTGGTGAAATTTCATCATCATTTCCTCAGAATAGAAAAGCAGTTATCTCAAGTTTTTAATGCCATTAACTATTTATACATTTACGTATGATACACGTATTTATTGTACCTACGAGGTGTGTTCTCTTTGGGAAGTACAAAGCTCTTTGAGACATAGGTTGTTCATTTTTTTGTTTTCCCACAAATACTGTGACCCTTTCAGCAGGAAGGTCAATATTTTACTAACATCTAGAACCAACAGTTAACATGGTGTCTAAGATGTAGTCAATAAATATGAAATAGATAAATGAACACATTTTTAAGGAAGGGCCAGGACACGAACAAATAGAAATTTTTCATTTTCAGTCACAAAGCAACAACAGACATAAAAATGATACAGACAACAAGTGCTACAGTCATTCAAAGAAGGCACAGAATAGATACAAGGATCTCCTCTATGGCACAGGGAACTATACTCAATATTTTGTAATAACATCTGTATGGGGCACCTACTCCACACCAGGCCCTGTCACAGGTGCTTACATACTTTCCCTCTCCCCAACCCTATGGGGAAAGTACCTCTGCTATAGATTTAACATTTGCCTCCCCCAAAATTCATATGTTGAAATCCTAAGCCCCAAGGTGATGGTATCAGGAGGTGTGGCATTTGGGAGGTGATAAGGTCATGAGGGTAGAGCCCTCATGAACAAAATTAGTGCCCTCATAAAAGAGACCCCACAGAGGTCCCTCGACTTTTCTCACATGGGAGGTTACAGAGAAAACATGCCAGCTGTGACCCAGGGAGAGGATACTCACCGGACTGTGAATCTGCTCGCACCCTGACCTTAGACTTCCAACCTCCGGAACTGAGAAATAAATTTCTGTTGTTCATAAGCTACCCAGACTCTGGTATTTTGTTATAGCAGCCCAAATGGATTACGATAACCTCTGTCCTTAGGTTTCAGACCTAGAAACTCAACTTCGTAGAGGTTACAAGAACCCTAAAGCCACTCAACCAGGCAGAGGCAGATTTGAAATTTAAGTCTCCAATTCCACATGTAAGTCTATCAGACCCTGTCTCCAGACATGATGTCATGAACAAGAGCTAATGCAACAGAACAAAGACTTTACACGCAGCAAAACAATTAGCAAACAAAGTAAGAATATAGTAGACCGACTGTCTTTGTCACCCAATAGCCATTCACCACTCTTCCAGTTGAACAGAAGCCATGCCCCGTGGGCACATTCAGCCCTGCTGTTTTCACTTCCCAGATTTGAGAGATAGGAAATTATTATCCCTCCCGGCCATCAGCACCCTGACCTCTACCACCCACCGGGCCAGCTTCAAGAGCAGCTGGATCCACCTGTTCAAATGAAACAGGTCTGCTCTCTGTGGTGTTGGCTTCTAGTCCAAGCAGCTCTCTCCACATGATAGCAAAGCTGGCTCCCAGCGGTTGCAAGCATGAATCCTACCAGCCTAGCAGTCCCAACAGATACCTTTTAAGTATTTTTTCCCCAAAGCTCCAGTTAAAAGTCCTAGGCTGATTCCAATTTGACCTGCTCTGGACAAACATTTTCTTTAGAACCAAGAAGGCTGCCAGACAAAATACAGGATGCCCGCCTCGTTAAGGCTGAACTTCAGATAAACAGTAATTTTTTTAGTAGAAATATGTTGCATGCAATGTTGAAGACACCCTAAAAAGTCGTGGTTTTCACCTAAGGTTCATCTTTAACTGGGAACTCCGTGTGGGCTTTGCCGGCTGTGGTGGGGGCCAAGCGGGGTTGGCGGGGACGGTGGGGGACTGTGGCCTGAGCAGGGTTGCACACCCAGCCCACAGCGTGCAGGGAGAGAGGGGCAGCTTCGTCTCTGCTGCAGGAGCTGAGACGGGGAGAAGGGGAGCGCCCCAAAAGGAAACCAGCTGCCCCTCCCAGGAGAGAGCAGATGGCTGTTCAGCAGCCAGAAAGAGCAGAGGAGCCCGAGCACCGAAGTGGCGGCCTCTGAGGACGCGGCGCACATGTTTCTGTTGGGCAAGGGGCCCGTGGGCCGGTCCGTGGGAAAGAGGGGAGCCCGCGCCAGCCCCTCCGCCTCCCGAGCCTGTGCGTTTCCCTAAAAGAGCAGCAGCTGTGCAAACTGACGTTTCACAGTTGTGATAAATTGCCTTAGGAAAGCACTTCGATTAAAGTCACATCTAACTAGAAAGCAAGAAGTCACCCCTGAACAAATCAATTGCGAGAGGGGCAGCTCTGGGCGCGCACCCACCCCGCTGCTGTTTTGCTTTCCCCGCAGGATGAGGGCCGCTCACTGGGTCGCGGGGACAGCGCATGCAAAACCCAAAGTGTGAAAGGAGGCCTTTATTCCATTCCTTTGGGGGATTTCTTAATGACGTAAAGCCCAACTTGGTTTCAGATCTGCCTGTTGTTTCCGTGACAGAACCTTCCTGGGGGGTCCACCAGCAGCGGGGTGGCCAGGCGCCACAGGGCTGTGCTCTCCTTCCCAAGCCAGTTCATCTCCATCTGTAGCATTTTCAGAGAAACTCTCGGATAGACTTTCTCCAACAGGCTCTTTTTCCTTCACTTTATAAAGTCATTCTCCTGCACAAAATGAACGGCCTGAAGACATCACTGAGCCTCTTTTTCTCCCAGGTTCAGGGCCAGCACGGCCCCCAGACCACAGGCGCGCAGGGCCTCACAATGGGCTTCAGGCCTTCCCCTCTCCTCCCGCCCCTCCCACCCCGCCCTACCCCTCCCCTCCTAGCGAGTTAGTAATTCAGGACTAATTAGGTGATTGCTTTCATTTATGGTAGCACTTGAGGGGGGGATGAAATGGCTTTGCCCCTATTCTTGTTGGAAACATAAATTACACCCACTGTCACTTGAGATCTTATTTCCCCCCAATCAAGCAAATTAGCAGCGTGGTTCATTTTCCCAGCATTCACTCCTGAACAGACGGCAGTGCCCTGGAACGTGGCTTAGAGCTGTGTGGTCAGTGCAATTGTTTGGGGCTGTTTGTGCCGACAATGACAGGAGACGCCTGTCTCCAAAGATGAGTGGCCCTTGTCTTACTTAGGCCAAGGAGCTGCCCGCAGCGCGGCCCGCCTGGCTTCTGAGGAAGATGTACACCGCCATCTAGTGGAGATGGGGGCTCACTGCAGTGTACTCGTTCTCCCGCCTTTTCTTCTGGCCGGTAAGGACAAGCAATAATGCTTCTTGTAAGTTCCTAAAAATAGGGAGGTCTTATATCACCAGGAGTGAAATGTTTGCCTCAATGTCTGTAATGAAAGTGCAACCCCATGTTTGCACAATGTCTGTCTTGTCAGTAGCCCTCTTTCATCCCGATGTTTAAGTCCAAGACAGGATCGTCATTGTCTGAGCAATGGGTATCTCTCTGAAGCTGGGTTGTTCTCCCCTGTCCCAAGTAGTGTGGGAGGAGACAGTCAGCACCTTCACAGGCGGCTTCATCTCTGCAGCCTCGCCATCACTCCTCATCTCGCCCACAGCAAGCCCGATTCCAAAGTGCACAGGGTAGAGGCGTTCGAAAGTTGGCTTGTTCAACCAGGGGCATTGCCACTTCCCAGAGAGAGCCACAAACATACTCACATCCTAAGTCTCTTTTCAGTCTTGGCGTTGAGGGGGTTCCCACTCTGTCTCCTGACTACACACAAGTCAGTGTCTTTTTCCTTTCTGCTCATTCTACCTACATGAAGAGCACATTGATCTCCCCAGTTTTAACACAGGAACCATGATTTTCTTGAGTTTTGTGTACTGGGGAGGCAGGGGGAGAGATTGGGAGAGAGAGCAAGTACATCCCAATATGGAAGGGCTTGGGGCCGTGGTTCTCAACCAGGGGCAATTTTGCACCCAGGAGACATTTGAAAGTGTCTTGGGACACTTTGGATGGTCACAGCTTATGCGAGGCTAAAAGTCCTTCCATCACAGGACAGGCCCACAGCAAAGAAGCATCCAACCCCACCCAGAAGTCGTGCTGAGGCTGAGAAAGCCTGGTTTAGGCTCACAGATATCACCCTCCAGCAAGCTGGTTAGAACACTGATTGTCCTCAAATGGGCCACACTGCAGAGGCTGTGGATAGATAATTCATTCTCTCCCAAGTCAGTACTGACCGCCGTTTTTCTTCTTTTAGACTCTTCCATTTTAAACATAATTTAGCTGTCTCTTTTTTCCCCTCTGCCCTGCTGGGAAGAGAAAGGATTGGAAAAGGGGAGGGGAAGGCGACAGCAAAGGAGGATTAGAGGCCTGACCTGTTTCTCCTGGAGAAGCTGGGCACATTCCTCTCTCACACGTGCTTTGTGACTGAGCAGGGTACAATTAAAAGCACAATAATTTGCTTGTTATTCAAGTCAGGCATTAGTCCGGGTAATGGCGTGCTTGGTGGAGAGATGGATTTCCTTGTTCGGAGATAAGCACAGGACTAGCTGAATTCTCCATGGAGAAATCTTGATTTGTTCAGTTCTTTCATGTTCTCTACAGAGAAGGGATTATGTCTTCCTAAAGAGGGGCCTTGCTTAAAATGCTACAAAGTATAAGAAAAGGATTTAGGGCAGAGGGGCCTGTGGTTATGTAGCTGAGGGGTACAGGGAATTTCAGAGCCAAGGATTATTTAAAGCCATAGAGTTAAAAAAAATAATTGGTTTAGGGACTTCCCTGGTGGCGCAGTGGTTAAGAATCCGCCTGCCAGTGCAGGGAACACGGGTTTGAGCCCTGGTCCGGGAAGATCCCACATGCTGTGGAGCAACTAAGCCCGTGCGCCACAACTACGGAGCCTGCGTGCCACAACTACTGAAGCCCATGTGCTTAAAGCCCGTGCTCTGCAACAAGAGAAGCCACCCAGTGAGAAGCCCATGAACCACAATGAAGAGTAGCCCCCACTCCCCACAACTAGAGAAAGCCCAGATGCAGCAACAAAGACCTAATGCAGCCAAAAATAAAAATAAATTTTAAAAAATTTATTAAAAAAAATAATTGCTTTAGCACTAGTGCATCAGTGCTGGCGAGTATGCTGTAAAGGCAATTAAGCATGGGTTAATATTCATTTTACTTTGGCTAATTACTGCATGGATCCAGGAGAGGGAGGGGAAAGAAAACATGCCCCCTCCCTGGCAATCAGGGAGGACATTGGTTTTGGTTTCTTTGCCTTATAGACACGCTTATTAGTTGGGGTGCCCAGAATCCAGCCATCACAAGGGCCTTATTAGTTAAAACACAGGAAAATTGTTCTCTCAAGGCAGAACAGTGAATGCTCTGCTGTCCCAGTGACCAAGCAGAAGCCACTATTTGTTTTAACTCCATCGATTATTGTTAGCCAGAGAGGACACGATATACACAGTCCTGACTTCACCCATGTGCCTGCTGAGCCTGGGTCAGGGGCTCTCAACCCAGAGCAACTCTGCCCCCCTCCCCCCAGCTCCCCGCCCCTGGGACAATTGACAAGTTCAGGAGGTATTTCTGCTGTCACAGCTGGGGAAGGACTGCTGGCGTCCGCTGGGCAGAGGCCAGGGATACTGTAAGAGTATCCCACAATGCCCAGGACAGCCCACAGCAAAGAATTATCGGACACAAAATGTCACCTGTGGCAAAAGTAAGAGGTCTTGGTCTAGACAGAGGCAATTTCCTCTCCTTGAGTAGGTGAAGGTCTTCAGAATCTCCACTTCCTCAAATACATAATGGACAAGTCATCAGATGACCATATTTCATGCTAACTAACACGCTGTTCTTCCCCCTTTTCTACACTGGGTATTCATTCTCCCACTTCAGGAAATCGAGTGATGCTAAGAAAAACTTGCCCTGGAAGAATGGTCCGCGGGGGCGAACCAAGACCCAAGTCGGTGCCCACCCTCTCCTTCTCCGATTCACACACACACAACCAAGTGAGAAGACAGCGAGCTTCTCTGCAATCCCCTGGTTCGGAATTTTGAGAAGTTTTATTCCATTTTCTGAGATTACCCATTCTTCCCTGCATGAAGCAGGTTCAGCGCCAGTCATTTGTCCTGCAGCTTTACAGGAGTTAAGAGCCCGCAGCTGCAAACTATCCATTTCCTCCCTGGAGAATGAAGACTCCCCCGAGGGAGGTTAATGCTCAGGACAGGGGCATCCCTGGAGCTGGTGACAGCCAACGGGCTGTGACTCAGGACTGTCCCAGGCAGGCCATCAACTCTCTGGGAGAGCCTCAAGGATGCACTTAGCCTCCGTTTACAGGAGGTGAGGAGGGCAGAGTGCTGCAGATGGGGAGCGGGGTGGCCACACCCAGACTAAACCCTACCGGGCACCCTGCAAGAGACAGAAAACCTCTCCCCTCAGGTCCCACCAGCCCTGCTCTCCCCTTCTGTGCACCCCTTTCAAATGCGTTTTTCTGCTTTGCCCCCTCCCATTAAATCCGTTCTAGGTACAGTGGTCATGGTGATCCTGGTAAGTCCCAAGTCAGATCGTGTTGCTCGGAGCTCAAAACCCTTCAGAGGCTCCCATCTGGATTCTAATAAAAGCAGTCTTCTTCCTCTCTCCCCCTTCCCATCTCCCCGCTTCTCTTTCTCTGTCTCTCTCTCACACACACCGTCCCTCTCCTTCCCTCAAGCCCTTCCAGACACACTGGCGTGCTGTCCCTGGCTGTTCCTGGCAGCTCCCTCCCCATAGCCTCCGGCACTTACTATTCTCTCTGCCTAGAATGTTCTTTCTCTCCGTATCTCCGGGCTGCTCTCTCCGGTCAGTCCACATGTCCCCTTCTAATTAGGGTAGCCCTCTTCCCCTTTGATGCTTTATTGTTCCCGTAACCTACATCATCTGGTAACATGCTAAAAACTTCCATGCTTTTATTTGCGGGTCCTTCCCTACCTTACCTCTCACTGCCAGATTTCAAGGATCTCTGTATAATTTTTTCACAGCTGTCTATCTCGAGGACCAAGTACAGTGCCTGGCTCCAGCAAGCACTCAGATATTCGCTGAAGAAATTAGGAAATGAACCAGGCTACTTAGCTTCAGAAACTCTTTCATGGAAGTTCCCATCCCCTCTGTACCAGGTCTCAGCTAGTTGACTGAAGACTAGCACCCTGACAATGAGGCAGCTCTAAACTGTGAATGACAAAAATATTTACTGTGTCTCCAAGGGCCACTTGTGTTTGGTATTTTACTTTTTAAATAGTTTTTTAAATTAATTTTTAAATTTATTTATTTTTGGCTGCGTTGGGTCTTCGTTGCTGTGCATGGGCTTTCTCTAGTTGTGGCGAACGGGGGCTACTCCTTGTTGCGGTGAGCGCGCTTCTCACTGTGGTGGCTTCTCTTGTTGCAGAGCATGGGCTCTAGGTGCATGCACTTCAGTAGTTGTGGCACATGGGCTTCAGTAGCTGTGCCTCGCCGGCTTTAGGGTGCAGGCTCAATAGTTGTGGTGCACGGGCTTAGTTGTTCCACGACATGTGGGATCTTCCTGGACCAGGGCTCGAACCCATGTACCCTGCATTGGCAGGTGGATTCTTAACCACTGCGCTACCAGGAAAGTCCATGTTTGGTTTTTACTTGTAGTGAAATGCACATGAAACTGTATCATCGTATCACTTATGAGTGTAGAGTTTAGAAACGTTCAGGACATTCACGTTGTGCGGCAGCCAATCTCCAGAACTCTTTTCTTCTGGAAAAATTGGAACTCTCTGCCCTCCAGCAACCGCTACCCCCAGCCCCTGGTGCCCACCATTCGACTTTCTGTATGAACTTGACCACTCTAGGTGCCTCATACAAGTGGAATTGACAACATTTGTCTCTCTGTGACTGGTAGGTTAGCATCATGTCCTCAAGATTCATCCATGTTGTAGCCTGTGTCAGAACATCCTCTTTAAGGCTGAATAATATTCTGTTGTGTACACACCCCGTTTTGCTCATCTATTCATCTGTCAGTGGGCAGTTGGGTTGCTTCCACAGTTTAGTTATTGTGAACAATGCTGCTGTGAACATAGGTATACAAAGTATCTTGCAAAACCTGCTTTCAGTTATGTTGGGTATATACCCAGAAGTGGAATTGGATCATATGGTAATCCTACTTTTAGTTTTGAGGAACCACCATGATATTTTGCACAATGGCTGTACCATTTTACATTCTTACCAGTAGTGCACAGGGTTCCAATTTCCTACATCCTCATCAACCCTTGTTATTTTTTGTTTTCACAGTAGCCACCCTAAAATGTGTAAGGTGATATCTCACTGTAGTCTTGACTTGCATTTTCCTAATGATCAGTGATGCTGAGCATCTTTTGATGTGTGTATGGGCCATTTATGTATCTTAGCAGAAATGTCTAATCAAGTCCTTTGCCCATATTTTAGCCAGGTTATTTGCTTTGTGGTTGAGTTTTAGGAGTTCTCTATACACTCTAGATATTAATCCCTTATCAGATATGTGATTTCCAAACATCTCCTCTCATTCTGCGATTGCCCTTTTCCTCTGTTGATAGGGTCTTGATGCACAGAGTTTTAAAATTTTTCATAAAGTCCAATTTCTCTATTTTCCTTTTGTTGCCTGTGCCTTTGGTGTCATATTCAAGAAATCATTGCCAAAATCTAATGCCATTAAACTTTGGGGCACTTGTGCTTTTTAAAAGGACCTTTTAATGACAAATTCCCCAGTTTGGTGAGTTCAGAGTCCTGAAACCTGACTATAAGTGTTCCCAATGCAGAAAATACATACGAACCAGAGTGATTAGTCAACATTTCTGTTGGCAAGCGAGGAATGTTTAGGAATGTTCTCTGCCACCTTTGTTTCCTCCCTCTTTCACCATATATCCCTCCCATTTTTCCTTCCTTCCTTCCTTTCAGATAACATGTCTGGGGCAGGATATGGTGAGGAAAATGCTTTTACCTCACTCCCCTATAACAACACTGACCACCCCATGAGCCTTGGAGAAACAATTTGCCTAATTTGGAAAGAAAAACTCCATTCAAGCCCTGTTGGGATGCAAGTTCAAATCTGCATGACCACAAAACCCACGTTCATGGACCCACTTGCCTCTATTGCTTTTTTAAGCTATAGGAATGCTGGATGAGGAATGTTGTCTGTTATTAACTAGAAAAACATGATCCCTCTTTGAGACTTCATGTCATTATCTATAAGATGAAAATGGACAAGCACAGCACATTTCCAGTGTTACTTTTGAAATTTTCAGTGCTATCTTACATGAAAATAACATGAAGACACAGAAGCAAACCTGCCTGATTCCCCCTTATGCCTTGACTTCTTGGCCTGCAGAGAGGCCTCCAAGACCCTCCTTGGATGATCCAGGGTTCAGCCCAGCTCTGCGTTAGACGACCATAGGCTGCCTTCCAGCCCAGTGAGTGTTTGCATGACTGTTTTGGGTTTTTTCCCTAGATTCCCATTTCTTAAAAGTTTAAGAGGAGAGCCAATCACAGATCTCCATTTCACCTGAGGGCTGGCATGCCATGAGGTCACCAATATTTGTTTTATGTACTGTTAATAGATTAAGTGGCAGTATAATTTCAGAGAAAAGTTAGGTTCCCTGGAAGTCAGGAACCCCAGCATCCTGCCCTTAAACACTCGAATGACCTTGAGCAATGAAAGGTCTCCAGACCTTCATTTCTCATCTTCAAATGAGAAGACAAATTGGACTACATCACTGTTTCCTAAAGTGTGGTGTGTACACCGCTGTGGAAAGTAAGCAATAGGTAGAAAAAAGTTAGGTGCTTTTATCTTATGTATATATCTATAAGTACTTAAATAGCCTCTCAGCTCTACAGTATCTTAACTATTATTGCTACAGCAAGGCTAAAGTCGGTGACACACACACAAGCAAGACCCAATGCTAGTACATGCAGTGAAGGTATCGCACCTTCAGGAATTGTCCTTTCCACCCAAACTGTCCAGAAAGATTGACACCGATGAAATGGATCGCTATTGTGGATCCTCATATACCAAATTCCCATGAGCTTTGCTGAGAAGATCTCAGCAGTGCATCAAAGCATCCCTTTCAAAAAGTTATTCATGTGGTTAGTAACTGACTGCAGTTTGGGAAATCCCACACTTGATTTCCTGATTTCTTCCACATCTAGCTGTCTTTGACGTGTGATGTGCTTAGACGAAAGTCAGTGTGCTCTCTTCAGGTCAGTCTTAATCTATAACCTGTGTTATACATGTGCCTAATTAAGGACGAACTTTCTAGTCCCAGATGGGGAATTTGGAGCAGGCTCTTTTTTCTCTAAATGAATGGGCCTCTACTCCAAGAACACAGTCTTCACATATATGGGTATAAACACATACATACACCAAAGTCAAGTCACTTTCTATCCCCCTATTCACTGCTTAGTTCCTGAAGGTATTGTTTACAGCCCGACACTTGGCTTGCAGGGAAGAATCTCATCCACCTGAGATCTTAGGCACAGTGCCTCCAACCCCCTCCTCTCTTTCTGTTAAATTTCTGCAAAGGCAGGAAGTACCAGAGTAATGCAGAGGTTGACTGGAAAGTTGAGAAGAGGCCCCAAAGATGTAAGGCTTAGGATGACCCTGAAGAACAGATGGGGTTTGGACAGTTGGCACGCAAGCTAGAGGAAATTCCAACTGGGCAAGGAAGGAGTGGGCACTAAAAATGGGGGTCAGGGAAAAGACTGGAACATAGGGTTTGGACTGGGAAGCAGAGAAAGAAGATGCTATAAGGCAGGTTCGAGGGGTGGGTTAAAGACAGCATGGTGGCCCGCTAAATCTTTTAAGCTCCACTCTGTGCCACTCACTCTGTGCTACAAAAGGATTTATTTCAGTGTGAGGTAAGATGTGAGTGCTGTTTTAAGAATTTAACTGAACCAGAATGACCTGGGGACCAGGATGCCAGTCTACTATTATAGGTACTGTTCTCCTGCGGGAAAAAAACAACATAAAATGGTGCATTTAGTGTGCTTGGGCTGCCATAATAGAATACTAGAGACTGGAGGCTTAAACAACAGAAATTTAATTTCTCGCAGTTCTGGAATTCTGCAGTCTAAAATCAAGGTGCCAGCAGAGTTGCTTTCTTCTGAGGCCTCTCATCCTGGCTTGCAGACAGCTGCCTTCTCACTGAGTCCTCACATGGTCTTACCTGTGTGTGTGCATGGACAGAGAGAGGCCGCTGATGTCTCTATCTTCTTATAAGGACACGAGTCCAGTCTGATTAGGGCCTCACCATTATGACCTTATTTAACCTTAATTACCTCCTTAAAGACCCTATTTCCTAATACAGTCACATTAGAGGTGAGGGCTCTAACACAGGAATGGGCAGGGGCAGGGTGGATACAATTCAGTTCCCAATAAATGGTGTGAACTTGAACCAAAGCACATGATCACAATGGAACTGCAAGGGCAGGACAAGAGGGACTTTGGAAGGACGAAGAGAAGATATTTGTGAAGGGTAGAGAGGACTCAAAGACAGCACTAATGGTACCAACCCAAGCACACGGGGGCTGGAGACGCCTTCCGGAAGAGCCCCTCGTAGGGCTTTATATGCATTACCCTCCTCCCCATCACTCTCTCCTGCAGGGTGACTCATGCCTTTTCCAATGTAAGAGCAGCCTGTCTTTTATCAAACGAGAATCGTTAGGACCAAGTATAAAGAGTTTTTAGGGTGGTGCAATAGACTATAACTAAGGAAAGTGGGACGGCGTTAAATGAAGGGGATTTAGACTTCAGCCAAAAAAGAAGACCGTAATATTGAGCTCTGTTAGACAGGATAATATTCAGTTTCCCAAAGGAAGAGCTGACACATTCATTCAGCGATCCAAAGTCAGTTTCACAATTGCACTCAAGTGTGTTCGGCAAACCACTGTCAGAAGCTGTTAAGGCTCTTCCCTTTTTCATCTACCTCCCAATGTACCTGAGATCCAATATCACCAGCCAGACCATCGTAACGTCCCATCTGACTAGCAGTCGTGCTAACCCTTAATCATTTCCATTAAATGTTTGTGCCATCAGAAACCTGAAGATCGTTCACAAGCTGGCTTTGATTGCACTCCCTAGAAGCAGACTCTGAGATGAGGATTCGTGCACATGTTCCCAGGGAGACTGGCAAACGGAGGGGGGAAGCAGAACAGAGACGAGATGAAGCCACGCAAAGACACACACCCAGCAGGTCCTGCAGAGGGTAGTTTCACCACTCTGAAGTGCAAGTGGTGCCTCAGAGCTGGGGCCAAGGAACTGGGCTTTCCTACCCCCTCATCTACCCATCACTGGCTACAGGCTACGCCAGAGTGATCTCCAGGCACCACAGTCAACCTTCAGGCACTTCCGTTTCTCCAGGTGTTCAGACAAACTCCAGTAGCCCAAGCACAGTTTTCCCAAAAAGAGTCCCAGGTACCTACTGTGGCAGTGAAAGCACATCAAAGCCAGCGGGAACATAAAAACTGTAAAAAGGAATTCAAGGGAATCTGGCCAAACACACACACCCTAATTGCACAATTCTACTAAAATATAGGCAAAGGAAAAAATCATGAATGGGCACAAAGATTTAACTGGGTATGTTTGTTGCAGTGCTGTTTTAAATGGATGTGTCAATTAGGATGATTTTGGTTTCAGGAAACAGGAACCTCAACTCAAACTGGGCTCAGTAAAACAGGGAGTCTGCTGGTTCACCCACTGAAAGGTTCAGTCGTAGTTCGAGTTTCCACCATGGTTCTACCTGGGCTTCTCTGCCAGTTCTCCCAGCTCTGCCTTCTTCCATGTGCAAACTTTGTTCTTAACTTGGCTTCCACGTGCCTTTCTTTTTAATGGCTGTAGCTGTTAGAGGAGAGGAATTTTTTCCCCTTTTCCTAGCCACAGAACACATAGAACGTACTGAGCTTCATTCCAGCAGAATTAACTGCGGTTCCGTACTTACTCCTGAACCAGTCCCTGTGGCAAGAGGGCATGGGGCCACCTTGGGTTAGTTTACACCAAGCAGGGCTGATTTGGGGTGGGGAGGGAGAAGGGAAATCCTACCCTGACCACGCAGGTGACAGGCAGCAGACAAGGGGAAGTTCTAAATAGCCACTAGAGCCAGGCAAACTGAAGATAACCTAAAATAACTGTAAACTGGACACTGGTTTTACCATTTATCTTCATTCGGTGGAATACCACACATCCATTTAAAGCACGTAACAAAACAAAAAATTGTTGAAAATATACTTTTTATAGAAAGAGTAGATTATAAAACTCTTGGAAAGACATACACCCATTCATTAACAGCCATTATCTCTTTGTGGTGGCATTCTGTTTGGTTTTAAGATTTTCATGTTGAAGTTTTACTTACCCATATTCATATTTTCCAAAATTTTATAATAAAATATTTTTCTTTGTAACAAGAAAAATATCCATTCCACTACCTTCATGCTTTTTAAGGGGCTGCATTTCTCTCATCTGCTTTTCCCATTAAACTTCCAAAGTAGTGTAGCATTTATTCTTTTTTTAATAAAAGAAATAGGTCCAACAAATTTATGTGACATGCCCAAGTTCTCACAGCAAGTTATTATATGAGTTGATGTTAAAAATCAAGGAATCTTGGTTTCTATGGCAATTCTGTTCCAGTTCTCCATGTTCAGTGATTCCTTTCCCTGAGCTGATAAGGAATAATCACAGTCTTGACACCCTTGTTCCAAACAAAATCAGCGCTGACAAAGGGACTTCTCCACTCGGCACCAAAAAGCGTTCAACATTTCCAAGAAATGCCAGTTCCTTTCGTGTCACCCCAAAAGCTCTCTAGTGGACCCAGCCCTGATGAACAGGACACACAGTGACACACAGTGACACACAGTGAATGGGGTTCTCCGGCCAGCCCCCATTAGTGGCGCATGGCTAACTGCTGACTGCTGGGGCCAGTCCTGTTGGAATGGGAAACCTGACTCTACGTCCATGGGTTATTTTGTACTTTGTTAACTGTCAGTGCTGGTGTCACAGAGGATTGATCCAAACATCGGGGCGCAGGGACTTCTCCCAGTTCACAGGCCCAAAGATGCACTGGGCTGTCTTTCCAGCCTCTCAATCAATAGCAGTGCCAAGCCCTCCCTTGGGAAAATAACGCTAATAGAAAGATCAAAATACCAGATCCACGTCCTTAGTGAACCATGCCACGTGGGATTTGGATAAATAATCATCACACCCGCACCCTCATTACCAGCACCAAATCTCTCAGAACCACTACAAATCATCTCATTTTATCCTTGAAATATCAGCCTTATTCTAAATTTAGGCCATTATTTGAGACTACCCAGGCCATATGGAACCCTCAATTCTGAAGACAAATGAAAAACATAAGGTCTCCTTAAGGCCTAATGTAAAACTTCAAACTTCTGTGGCTCCAACATCAGCCAACTTCCCGGAGGACATTTGCCTGGTATATGGCTGCACTGTGTACTGTGACATTTTCTTCATCTATGGCGACATCGAGTGTGGGGCTCATCCCCTTCTGGACACATGGGAAGATTACATCCTTGCTTCTTTTACCTTTGGGTCCCATGACTAGTTCTGGTCAACTGCTTCTAAGGGGCAGTGATATATGTCATTTCTGAGCCAAAGCACTTGACAGTGAGACCCTCCA
>NW_020171855.1:0-8332 GCF_003031525.2 Neophocaena asiaeorientalis asiaeorientalis
TTTACTATTAAAATCTCTTTAAAAACTAGCAAAAGAGAAAACTTAACTTTCATGCTCTTCTGGAAAATAACATTGAAAGTGCCATGTTTCACTGCTGTATGAACTCAGTATGCTTTTGTCACTCTGCAATTGTAAGTCATTTCAGATATAACATTTATTATCATTGTGGACCTAATTGTCAGTTATTGACTTCTTTGAAGAAATTAATTTTTAGGAGGTATGGGAGGAAAAACTACATTTTAAGAATGTTACACTGAGGCTCACAATTGAGCTTTGACTAGTAGAAACTTTAAGATTATTATGTTGTTAGAAATCCACACTGAACAATTAACAGAACTACAAGAGAGTGAAAGGAACTTGTGAGGAGTTAAGATGATGCGTAGGACGACCTGGAGTTTGGGCTTCCTAACAAGTACAAGAATGCATTGGAGCAGTCCTCACAGAGCACCTACTGGGCAACAAAGCCTCTTCTGGTTACATGAGTCTAAAGCCTGAGCCCCCCACCAAAGCCCCCTCAGGTCACAGAGGTCCCAGGTGTGAGGTCCACCCCTGTCAAGGCCTCTTCTTATCATGCAGGTCCTGGGCCTGAACCCCCACAGACAGCCAGAGCTCACTCCAGCCTCGCAGGTCCAGGGTCTGAACCCTACCACTGGCAAAGCTTCTTCCAGCTGTGTGAGTCCCAAACTTGTGCCCCACCTCTACCAAAGCCTCCTCTGGTCAAGTGGGCCCTGGCAGCCCAAGTCCCACCATGGACAGGGCCCTTGGCTTTGCCTGTCCCGTTGGATGAAGCACCACCCCTCTCAAAGGCCTCCTCCAGCTGTGATGGCCCCTGCAGGCACATGTACCCCTGTGGAAGCCTGCATCCCAGCTGGCCTGCATGGGCACTTGTGATCTGCCAACTTCAGAAGAAGATACTGGTGAGAGAAACACTCACAGAGGTTGGACAGCAGAGTGGGCCCAGAGACGTACCTAGAGGTCTTGGAGAGCCTACTGAGGAAGAAAGGATTGGCTGTAGCTCACTGTGGGGGCAAGGACACTGATAGAATAGGCATCAGAAAATTTTTTATTTTTCTATATTTAAAATATTTTATTCTCACATTTTAATTTTTATACTTTTTAAGTTTGTTTATTCTTTTTATTTTTCTTTTATCACTGTAGCTCTCTTTGTTGTTGTTTCAATTTTTTATTTTTTCTAATATATATTTTGTTTTTCTAATTTTATTTGATTTTTAATGCTTTGTTATTGTTTGGCTCCTTTTTGTTTGTTGCCTTTTTTTGCCTTCTCTGTGCAGCTTGTTGGGTCTTGGTTCCCAGGTCGGGGGTTGGGACTGAGCTCCTGTTGAGTCCAAACCACTGGACTAACAGAGAAACTCAGTCCCCAGGGAATATTCATTGAAGTGAGGTCTCCAAGAATCCTCATCTGGGCACCAAGACCCAGCTCCACCCAGCTGCCTGCAAACTCATGTTGGACACATCAGGCCAAAAAACCAGCAAGACAGGAACACAGGCACACCCATCAAAAAATAATGAGACAACAAAAATATAATTATAGACAAAGGAACAAGACAAATTCCTACAAGACAAAATAAATGAAGAAGAAACACACAACCTACCTGAAAACTAATTCAAAGAAATGATAGTAAAGATGATCTTAAATCTTGGAAGCTGAATGGAGGCTAGGTTGAGAAAATACAAAAAATGTTTAACAAGAACCTAGGAGAACTAAAGAACAAACAAACAGATGAATAACACAATAACTGAAATTAAAAACACACTAGATGGAATCAATGGCAGAATAACTGAGGCAGAACAATGAATAAATGAGCTGGAAAATAGAATGGTGGAAATAACAGCCAAAGAGCAGAATAAAGAAAGAGAATGAACAGAAATGAAGACAAATTCAGAAAGCTCTGGGACAACATTAAACACATGACCATTTGAATTATACATGTCCCAGGAGGAGAAAAGAAAAAAAAAGGTCTGAAAAATATTTGAAGACATTAGAGTTAAAAACTTCCTTAACATGGGAGAGAAAATAGCCATCCAAGTCCAGGAAACACAGAGAAGACAGTCCCATACAGGATAAACCCAAGGAGAAACATGCCAAGACACATACTAATCAAACTAACAAAAATTAAATTCAGGGCTTCCCTGGTGACGCAGTGGTTGAGAGTCCACCTGCTGATGCAGGGGACATGGGTTCATGCCCTCGTCTGGGAACATCCCACATGTCACGGAGCAGCTGGGTGCATGAGCCATGGTCACTAAGCCTGCACCTCCAGAGCCTGTGCTCCACAACTGGAGAGGTCACAACAGTGAGAGGCCCGTGTACTGCAAAAAAAAAAATAAATAAAATAAAATAAGTTCAACCAAATAATGTTAAAAGAAACAAGGGAAAAACAAAACATAGCATATAAGGGAATCCCCATAAGGTAGTCAGCTGATTTTTCAGCAGAAACTCTGCAGGTCCGAAGGGAGTGGCAGGATATATTTAAAGTAGGATGTAAGGGAAAAACATACAATCAGCATTACTCTACCCAGCAATGATATCATTCAGATTTGACAGAGAAATCAAAGCTTTACAGGTAAGGAAAAGCTAAGACAATTCAGCACCACAAAACCAGCTTTACAACAAATGCTAAAGGAACTTCTCTAGGCAGGAAACACAAGAGTAGGAAAAGATTTACAATAACAAACTCAAAACAATTAAGAAAATGGTAATAGGAATATCCATATAGAAAATTACCTTAAATGTAAATTGATTAAATGCTCCAACTAAAAGATACAGACTGGTGGAATGGATACAAGAACAAGACCCATATATATGCTGCCTACAAGAGACCCACTTCAGACCTAGGGACACACACAGACTGAAAGTGAGGGGATGGAAAAAGATATTCCATTCAAATGGAAATCAACGGAGTGGTTAGGCCCATGAGCCATGGTCGCTGAGCCTGCTCATCCGTTGCCTGTGCTCCGCAACGGGAGAGGCCATGACAGTGAGAGGCCCGCGTACCGCAAAAAAAAAAAAAAAAAAAAAAAAAAAAACATACAATCAACATTACTCTACCCAGCAACGATATCATTCAGATTTGACAGAGAAATCAAAGCTTTACAGGTAAGGAAAAGCTAAGACAATTCAGCACCACAAAACCAGCTTTACAACAAATGCTAAAGGAACTTCTCTAGGCAGGAAACACAAGAGTAGGAAAAGATTTACAATAACAAACTCAAAACATTTAAGAAAATGGTAATAGGAATATCCATATAGAAAATTACCTTAAATGTAAATTGATTAAATGCTCCAACTAAAAGATACAGACTGGTGGAATGGATACAAGAACAAGACCCATATATATGCTGCCTACAAGAGACCCACTTCAGACCTAGGGACACACACAGACTGAAAGTGAGGGGATGGAAAAAGATATTCCATTCAAATGGAAATCAAAAGAAGCTGAAGTAGCAATTTTCATATCAGACAAAATAAACTTAAAAATAAAGATTATTACAAGAGACAAAGAATGACACTACATAATGATCAAGGGATCAATCCAAGAGGAAGATATGACCATTGTAAATATTTATGCACCCAACATGGAAGAACTTCAATATATAAGGCAAATGCTACAAGCCATAAAAGGGGAAATCAACAGTAACACACTAATCGTAGGGAACTTTAACACCCCACTTTCACCAAAGGACAGGTAATCCAAAATGCAAATAGATCAGGAAACACAAGAGAAGAAAAAGACCTAAAAAAACAAACCAAAACAATTTAGAATATGGTAATAGGAACACACATATAGATAATTACCTTAAATATAAATGCATTAAATGTTCCAACCAAAAGACACAGACTGGATGAATGGATACAAAAACAAGACCCATATATATGCTGTCTACAAGACACCCACTTCAGACACAAAGACAAATACAGACTGAAAGTGGGAGGAGGGGAAATGACATTCTATGCAAATGGAAATCAAAAGAAATCTGGAGTAGCCATACTCGTATCACATAAAATAGGCTTTAAAATAAAGACTGTTACAAGAGATAAGGAAGGACACTACATAATGATCAAGGGATCAATCCAAAAAGAAGATATAACAATTGTAAATATTAATGCACCCAACATAGGTGTACCTCAATACACAAAGCAAGTGCTAACAGCCATGAAAGAGGAAATCAACAGTAACTCAATAATAGTAAGGGACTTTAACACCTCACTTACACCAATGGAAAGATCTTCAAGACAGAATGTTAATAAGGAAACAAGCTTTAAAGGACACAATATATGAGTGCACTTAATTGGTATTTATAAGACATTCTATCACAAAGCAGCAGAATATATTTTCTTCTCAAGTACACACAGAATATTCTCCAGGCTAGATCACAACTTGGGTCACAAATCAAGCTTTGGTAAATTTAAGATAATTAAAATCATATCAAATATCTTTTCTGGCCACAACACTATGACACTAGTTATCCATTGCAGGAAAACACTGTAAAAAAAATACAAACACAGAGAGGCCAAACAATATGCTACTAAATAACCAAGAGATAACTGAAGAAATCAAAGAGGAAATCAAAAATTACCTAGACACAAATGACAAGGAATACACAATGACCCAAAACCTCTGACATGCAGCAAAAGCAGTTCTAAAGGGAAGATTATAGCAATACAACACTACCTCAAGAAACAAGAAAACAAGAAACAAGAAAAATCTCAAATAAACAATTTAAACTTACACCTAAATCAACTAGAGAAAAAGAACAAAAACCTCCCAAAATTAGCAGAAGGAAAGAAATCATAAGGATCAGAGCAGAAATAAATGAAATAGAAACAAAGAATACAATAGCAAAGGTCAATAAAACTAAAAGCTGGTTCTTTGAGAAGACAAACAAAATTCCTAAACCATTAGCCAGACTCATCAAGAAAAAGAGGGAGAGGACTCAAATCAATAAATTTAGAAATGAAAAAGGAGAAATTATAACTGACAGTGGAGAAATACAAAGGATCATGAGAGACTACTACAAGCAACTATATGCCAATAAAATGGACAACCAGGAAGAAATGGACAAATTCCTATAAAACTACAACCAAGACTGAACCAGGAAAAAATAGAAAATCACAAGCACTGAAATCTTTCAACAAACAAAGGTCCAGGGCCAGATGGCTTCACAGGTGAATTCTATCAAACATTTAGAGAAGAGTTAACACCTATCCTTCTGAAACTCTTCCAAAATATAGCAGTGGGAGGAACACTCCTAAATTCATTCTACAAGGCCACAATCACCCTGATACCAAAGCCAGACAAAGATGTCACAAAAAAAGAAAACTACAGGCTAATATCACTGATGAACATAGATGTAAAAATACTCAACAAAATACTAGCAAACAGAATCCAACAGCACATTAAAAGGATCATACACCATGATCAACTGTGGTTTATCACAGGAATGCAAGGATTCGTCAATATATGCAAATAAGTCAATGTGACACACCATATCAACAAACTGAAGGATAAAAACCATATGATAATCTCAATAGATGTAGAAAAGCTTTTGAAAATTCAACACCCATTTATGATAAAACTCTCCAGAAAATGGGCATAGAGGGAACCTACCTCCACATCATAAAGGCCATATATGACAAACCCACAGCCAACATCGTTCTCAGTGGTAAAAAATTGAAACCATTTCCTCTAAGATCAGAACAAGGGTGCCTACTCACACCACTATTATTCAACATGGTTTTTGAATTTTTAGCCATGACAATCAGAGAAGAAAAAGAAATAAAAGGAATCCAAATTGGAAAAGAAGAAGTGAAATTGTCACTGTTTGCAGATGCCATGTTACTATACATAGAAAATCCTAAAGATGTTACCAGAAAACTACTAGAGCTAATCAATGAATTTGGTAAAGTAGCAGGATACAAAATTAACGCACAGAAATTTCTTGCATTCCTATACACTAATGATGAAAAATGTGAAAGAGAAATTAAGGAAGCACTCCCATTTACCATTGCAATAAAAAAACTAAAATCCTAGGAATAAATGTACTAAGGAGAAAAAAGACCGGTATGCAGAAAACTATAAGACTCTGAAGAAAAAAATTAAAGATGTTACAAACAGATGGAGAGATATACCACATTAACACATACACACTCACACAAAAAAAATAATAATAAATCTTGCTCTCAAAGTCCACCTCCTTAATTTGAGATAATTCGTTGTCTATTCATGTATTCCACAGCTGCAGGGTACATCAAATTGATTGTGGAGCTTTAATCCGCTGCTTCTGTGGCTGCTGGGAGAGATTTCCCTTTCTCTTCTTTGTTCTCACAGCTCCCAGGGGCTCAGCTTTGGGTTTGGCCCTGCCTCTGCATGTAGGTCGCCGGAGGACGTCTGTTCTTTGCTCAGACAGGACAGGGTTAAAGGAGCAGCTGCTTCTGGTGCTCTGGCTCACTCAGGCTAGGGGCAGGGAGGGTCACGGAGTGCAGGGCGAGCCTGCGGTGGCAGAGGCTGGTGTGACGTTGCACCAGCCTGAGGCGTGCCATGCATTCTCCCGTGGGAGTTGTCCCTGGATCCCAGGACCCTGGCAGTGGAGGGCTGCACAGGCTCCCCAGAAGGGGGGTGTGGATAGTGACCTGCGCTCGCACACAGGCTTCCTGGTCATGGCAGCAGCAGCCCTAGTGTCTCATGTCTGTCTCTGGTGTCCGCGCTTTTAGCTGCGGCTCGCACCTGTCTCTGGAACTCCTTTAAGCAGCGTTCTTAATCCCCTCTCCTCGTGCACCAGGAAACTAAGAGGGAAGAAAAAGTCTCTCGTCTCTTCAGCAGGTCCAGACTTTTCCCTGGACTCCCTCCCGGCCAGCCGTGGCACACTAACTCCCTGCAGGCTGTGTTCACGCAGTCAACCCCAGTCTGCTCCCTGCGCTCCGACCAAAGCCTGAGCCTCAGCCCCCAGCCCCGCCCACTCTGGCGAGGGAGCAGAAAAGCCTCTCGGGCTGGTGAGTGCTGGTCGGCCCTGATCCTCTGGGCGGGAATCTCTCCGCTTTGCCCTCCACACCCCTGTTGCTGTGTTCTCCTCCGCGGCTCCGAAGCTCCCCCCATCCGCCACCCGCAGTCTCCACCCGTGAAGGGACTTCTTAGTATGTGGACACTTTTCCTCCTTCACACCTCCCTCCCACTGGTGCAGGTCCCGTCCCTATCCTTTTGTCTCTGTTTATTCTTTTTTCTTTTGCCCTACCCAGGTACATGGGGGGTTTCTTGCGTTTTGGGAGGTCTGAGGTCTTCTGCCAGCGTTCAGTAGGTGTTCTGTAGGAGTTGTTCCACATGTAGATGTATTTCTGGTATATCTGTGGGGAGAAAGGTGATCTCCGCATCTTACTCTTCCGCCATCTTCCTGGAAGTCCTACACATTACTTTTTGATGGAATATCTTTTCCATTCATCTACTTTAAACCTTTTTATGTCTTTGAATATAAACGGAGTCTCTTGTAACTAGTAGATAGTTGGATTGTGATTTCTATTTATTCATGTTGTTAATCTCTGCCCTTTTGATTGGAGAGTTTAAGCCATTTGTATATATGGAAAGATTATTTGGTAAGGAAATATCTATTTCTGCCATTGTGATATTTGTTTTCTCTGTGTCTTTTGACTTTATTATCCTTTTCTCTCTCCATTAGTGCCTTTCCCCCACCTCTTTACTTGAATTTTGTACTGAGCTGTTTTTGCTTCCCTTCTCATTTTGTTTTCTGTATATTCCATAGATGTTTTCTTTGTGGTTACCATAGGGCTTCCATTTTTCATCTTAAAGATATAACATCTAATTTGAATTGGTAGCAATACCAACAACTGTAATTACATACAAAAAATCTCCTATATGCCTCTGTTCCCCCGTTTATGTTATTGCCACAAATTAAATTTTAGGCATTATATGCCAGCAAAATATGTATTTTGTGTGTGTGTGTGTGTGTGGTAGGCAGGCCTCTCACTGTTGTGGCCTCTCCCATTGCGGAGCACAGGGTCCGGATGCACAGGCTCAGCAGTCATGGCTCACAGGCCCAGCCACTCTGCAGCATGTGGGATCTTCCTGGACCAGGGCACGAGCCCATATCCCCTGCATCATCAGGCGGACTCTCAACCACTGCACCACCAGGGAAGCCCTCCCTCTTTTTGTTGATGAGCCTGGCTAATGTTTTATCAACTTTATTTATCTTCTCAAAGAACCAGCTTTTAGTTTTATTGATCTTTGCTATTGATGGTCATGGCAGCAGCAGCCCTAGTGTCTCATGTCTGTCTCTGGGGTCCGCGCTTTTAGCTGCGGCT
>NW_020171856.1:0-1469 GCF_003031525.2 Neophocaena asiaeorientalis asiaeorientalis
TTGTAACATCATCTCTTTCATTTCTGATTTATTTGGGCCCTGTCTTTTAAAAAAAAATACTACTGTTGTCTTTTATTCTTTATAGAAGTTTAGTAAGTGTTTGATCTTCTACCCTTACTCTATGTATACTTTTTGCCGTGAGATTTTTACTTTTGTTTGTTTTCTTGTTACTGTCAATAATTAGTGAGAATTCTTTTAAGCTACCTTCAACATTGCTTATAAAGCTGCTTTATTAGTGATGACAGAGCTTTAATGGAAGTCGTGTTCTGGTTGTAAATTAGAATGCAATGTGCCAGCAAAATCCCCTTAAGTGTATGTCTCATTACTTTTTGTTCTTTTTTTATCTCCTTTTTTTCTTGTTCTTTTTTAAATTTTTATCAGAGCAAATTTGATTAAAATGTTTTGTTTGTTCTAGGTGTGTAAGATGTGGTTCTTTTACACATATACATGTATCTATACTTCTTCAGATCGTTTTCTCATGTAGGTTATGACACAATGTTGAGTACTGGTACTAGGGAAACAGAGCTTCCGGCCAGTGGTCTTCCTCGGTTATAAATTAGAGTGGAATGTGCCCAGATAAACCCTCAAAAGCTGATGTCTCCTTATTTTTGTTTGTTTTTAAAATTTAACTTATATTTTTATCGGAGTAATATTCCATTGTGTATATGGACCACTTCTTGGTGCATTCCTCTGTTGATGGACATTTTCGTTGCTTCCAAGTGTTGGCTATATTACATATTGCTGGAGTGCAAGATTGCCAGACTGTGACTTTTTTTTTCAGCCTGTGACTTTCTGATTCTCATTTTCTCAGGTGATAGGCCCAGCAGTGGGCTGATTGACTAGTAGCTCAATGTTTACCTTTTCAAAGCACCTCCATTGTGTTTTCATTAATGGCTCTTACCATGTCTCCCTTAGAACCGAGGGTACGAACTTCTCCACAATCCCTTCAGCATTTATAGTTTGCAGTATTTTTGCCAATGGCCAATCTGACTGCTGTGACCTGATAGGTTTTTGTAATATTGTGTTTTCATTAATGGCTCTTACCATGTCTCCCTTAGAACCGAGGGTACGAACTTCTCCACAATCCCTTCAGCATTTATAGTTTGCAGTATTTTTGCCAATGGCCAATCTGACTGCTGTGACCTGATAGGTTTTTGTAATTTGGGTTTGCATGACTTAAAAAATTCCTAAAATTCATCATTTTCCACACCTTTTTCCTTTCTGTTAAAAATAAAGTGTGAGTACAATATATCTCTTGAAGCTGTCTTCTTGGAAGGTTGTCCTCTTTTGAATTTTTGGTCGATATTCGACCCCAGGATTTTTTTGGAGGGCAGATGTCATTACAGAACTGCAAGTTTGGAGAATATTTAGTGACCATTAGCACTGGGTTTAAAGCTGCTGTTGTGGGAAACGGCCACAAGGAGGCAGCATTTGTCCTTTCCCAAATCTGGGTACTAGGGCAGCAGAGC
>NW_020171856.1:1536-8795 GCF_003031525.2 Neophocaena asiaeorientalis asiaeorientalis
CGGAGCACAGGCTCCAGACGCTCAGGCTCAGCGGCCATGGCTCACGGGCCCAGCCGCTCCGCGGCATGTGGGATCCTCCCAGACCGGGGCACGAACCCATGTCCCCTGCATCGGCAGGCGGACTCTCAACCACTGCGCCACCAGGGAAGCCCTGGTTTTTAAAATTTATTTAATCGGGGTAATGATTAGATATTGTTTGTCCAGATGTACACAATCTAGTTCATTTGTACAATATATATGTCTATTCATGTTCAGATCCTCTTCCCATGTAAAATATTACAGAGTGTTCCATAGACCTCCCTTGCTATATGGTCCGTCTTTTTGATATATGTTTATAATATGTATTTGTATACGTATGGTAACGCTAATCTTAATTTATCCATTCTGCCCACCTTTCCTTTTAGATAAACATACTTAATTTCTAAGTCTGTGAGTGTCTTTCTCTGTGGAAATATATTCATTTGTGTTAGTTATTAGATAACGCCTATAAGTGATATCATAGGATATAGGTCTTTTGCTTTCTGACTTACTTCATATTCTGTGTTTATCTCCAAGCTCATCTATGGCGCCTCAAATAGTAGTGTTTCATTGTTTTCCATGGCTAATATTCTGTTGTGAACGTGGACCACTTCTTCTTCATCCATATATATGTTGATGGACATTTTGGTAGCTTCACCGTCTTGGCTATTGTGAAAAAGGCTGCAGTGCAGCTTTTGCAGCCCGCGTCTTCTCGATTCTGGTCTTCTCAGGTGAGAGGCCCAGTGGTGTGACTGCGGCATCGAATGGTACCTCAATTTTTACTTTTAATCGTAGCTCCTTTCTGTTCTCATTATTGGCTGTTACCACTTTACATCTCACCAGCAGCTAGAAGGTATACAGTTCTCTAAAACCCTTTCAGAATTTATTGTTTGTAGACCTTTTGCTGATGGTCAGTCGACTGGAGCGAGTTGAAACCTTTCTGTAGATTAGATTTGCATGAGTCTAATAATTCCTGAGGTTGAGTTTTCACCCATTTTCCTTTTTTTAAACAAGAGAGTGAGTCAAACTTACCTCTTCATACTATCGTCTTGAAAAATATGCCAGTTTTGAATTTTATTGTCCATTCCCTACCTCAGCACAGTTGTTTAGGGCAGGTGTCCTTTGCAGCCCTGAGTCTTTGTGAATGTTAAGAGACCATTATCTGTGGGCTTAACGCCGCTCTTGCGGAAAACGGCCACAAGGCAGCAGAATTTCTACATTTCCAACTCTGGGTTTTTGGGCAGCAGAGCCTTCCTGGAAATCGTTTTAGTAGGCTGCAAATTAGAGTGGAATGTTCCAGAGCACATCCCCAAGAACTTATATCTTCTTACTTCTTGTTTGTTTTATAAATTTATTTTTATTAATTATTAGAGCAAACTTGATAAAAATATTTTGTTTCTCCTAGGTGTACAGAATCTGGTTCATTATGTCAATGTATCTGTCATTTATCTTTGCATTCTTTACCGTGTAGGTTATTACAGAGTGTTGCCTAGACCTCTCTTGGTATTCCATAGGTATTTTGTGATTATATATTTCATATGTATTAGTACATATCTGTTAACCCCCATATCCTAATTCACACATTCCTTACACTTTTCCATTTGGTTAAACATAATTTTTTGTTCTTAATCCATGCTTTTCCTTCTCTTGGAAATAAGTTCATGAGTATCAACTTTTAGGTAACACCTAGAAGTGATGTCATAGGATATCTGTCTTTCACTTTCTTTCTTACTTCAAGTTGGGTGATTATCTCTAGGTCTTTATATGGTGGTGCAAATGGCACTGTTTCATTGTTTTCCATGGCTAATATTCCATTGTTTACATGGACCACTTCCTCTTTGTACATTTTTCTGTTGATACACTTTTCCATTTGGTTAAACATAATTTTTTGTTCTTAATCCATGCTTTTCCTTCTCTTGGAAATAAGTTCATGAGTATCAACTTTTAGGTAACACCTAGAAGTGATGTCATAGGATATCTGTCTTTCACTTTCTTTCTTACTTCAAGTTGGGTGATTATCTCTAGGTCTTTATATCGTGGTGCAAATGGCACTGTTTCATTGTTTTCTACGGCTAATATTCCATTGTTTACGTGGACCACTTCCTCTTTGTGCATTTTTCTGTTGATGGACATTTTGGTTTCTTCCAAGTCTTGGCTATGTTAAATGTTCCTGCAGTGCAGGATTGCCAGCCTGTGTCTTTTCCATTCTACTCTGCTCAGGTGATAGGTGCATCAAAGGACCTACCAGATCACATGGTAGCTCAATTTTTACCCTTAAACGCACCTCCATTATGTTCTCACTGCTGGCTGTTACCAGTTTACATCCCCCCAGCAGCTAAATTAAGGGTATGCATTTCTCCACAACCTCTTCAGCATTGATCGTTTGTAGTTTCTTTCCTGATGGTTATCCTGAATGGTGTGAGCTGGTACCTCTGTGTGGTTGGATTTGCATGTGTCTCATAATCCTTTGAAATTGAGCGTTCAGGCATGTCCTTTTATTTTTCAAACGGTTATTACAGCTTAGTTCTTCAAATTGTTTTCTTGAAATATGTGCCACACTTTGAAATACTTTGGTCTTTACCTCCCTCAAGACATGATGAGGGCAGGTTTCCTTTACAGCCCTGCAGGACTTGTTCATATGAGGTGACAATTAGCATAGGTTTTAAAGCTGCTTTTGCAGGTAATGGCCAGAGGGTGGAGCATTTCATAATTCTATGAAATGTAACTGAACACACAATATATATTTTTTCTTTTAAATTTCCACTGTTATTTTTTAAAGTACAATTATAATTGAAGTTCTTTGTAACAAGTGAAATTTTAAAAATTAAAGGAAAAGATAATATTTTACCACTTGCCATCCTTTTCCATTTACTGAAAAGACCAGCATAATGTGTAGATTTCTAACTTTATCCAGGTGTTCTATACATCTGGAATATCATTATTCTCACTGTAGAAAAACAGATTTAGCTCTCACACTTTTTATAGGCTACATAACAGTCCATAGAACAGAAGTACCAACTATTTCAGACATAGCTTTTTGAGGGACACTCAGGTTACTTTCTGTTTTATTTTGTTGTTCTTTTTCTGGGGGGGAGTAGGAGTTTATTATTTATTTATTTATTTTTGTTGTGTTGGTCTGAGTTTCCGTGTGAGGGCTTTCTCTAGTTGTGGCAAGTGGGGGGCCACTCTTCATCTCGGTGCACAGACCTCTCACTATCACGGTCTCTCTTGTTGCGGAGCACAGGCTCCAGATGCGAGGGCTCACTGGTTGTGGCTTATGGGCCTAGTTGCTCCACGGCATGTGGGATCCTCCCAGACCAGGGCGCGAACCTGTGTCCCCTGCATTAGCAGGCAGATTGTAACCGCTGCACCACCAGGGAAGCCCCCTATTTTGTTGTTCTGCTAGTTTGTTTTAACCCAAGAAAATATTTTTTTAAATACAAAAAACCAAAATTAAGCTAGGGGTAAGGATTAGGGTTTAGGGTTAGGATACGGGTTAGGATTATTGTACGGCTTAGAGTATGGTTTAGGGTTAGGGTTATGGTACAGGTTAGTGTTAGGGTCCAGTTTAGGGTATGAGAAAATATATTTTTAAATACAAAAAAACAAAATTAAGCTAGGGGTAAGGATTAGGGTTTAGGGTTAGGATACGGGTTAGGATTATTGTACGGCTGAGAGTACGGTTTAGGGTTAGGGTTATGGTACAGGTTAGTGTTAGGGTCCAGTTTAGGGTATGGCTATGGTTTAGTGTTAGGGTATGGGTTAGGGTATGGGTTAGGATTAGGGTATGGTTTACGTTCAGGGTTATGGTTAGGTTTAGTGTATGGGTTAGTGTTAGGTACGGGTTAGGGTAAGGGTTAGGGTTAGGTTTAGTGTTAAGGAATGGGTACAGTTTAGGGTACAGGATAGGGAACAACAAAGGGTTAGGGTTAGGGTTCGTGTTAGGGTACAGTTTAGTGTTAGTGTATGGGTTAGGATTAGGGTATGGTTTAGGGTAAGGTTTAGGGTTAGGGTTAGGGAACGGGTATGGTTTGGGGTACAGTTTAGGGTATGACCACGGGTTAGGAGTAGGGTAAGTGTTAGGGTACGGTTTAGTGTTAGTGTACAGGTTAGGCTTATGGTACGGGATAGTGTAAGGGTTAGGGTTAGGGTTAGGGAATGGGTACGGATTAGGTTACAGGTTAGGGTATGACAACGGGTTAGGGTTAGGGTACGTGTTAGTGTATGGGTTAGGATTAGGGTACGGGTTAGGTTATGGGTTAGTGTTAGGGGATGGGTTAGGATTAGGGTACGGGTTATGGTACGGTTTAGGGAAAGGGTTAGGATATGGGGTAAGGTTAGGATAAAGTTTAGTGTATGGCAATGTGTTACTGTTAGGGTACATGTTAGCGCACAGGTTAGTGTTTGTGTGCAGCTTAGGGTAAGGGTTAGGGTTAGGAAACGGGTACGGTCTCAGGTACAGGTTAGGGTACGGTAGCGGGATAGGGTTAGGGTACGTGTTAGGATGAGACTTCTTTGTAGTGCAGATTTGAATTTCCCGCTTGCTTGGTTGGCCAAAAAGTGCGTATGTGTTTTATCCTGAATATATTCAGGAAAAAACGCATACGCCCTTTTTGGCCAAGTGCATCATTGCCGAAGATCTGCCACTTTTCATATGCTTTAAATGCAATTCCAGTCTACCTCCTGAAATCTGTTTCCTGCAATTGTGCCTTGCTTTCAAGTCCTCTTCGCAGCCTTACCTCAATATATTTTTGGACGATAGTTGTCCTTTATAACTCTGCAGGTTTGTGAAGTGCAGTGAACCTGAGCTCCTTTTTTCAACTCGCTTTCTGTGAGCTGGCCGCAAATCAACAGGATTGCTTCAGGCCCTATTCTGGTTCTGGCGTGGCACGCTGAGTCTTTGGTTAATTCTACATCCTTGTGGGAACTTAGAGTGAAATGTGCCCGTCCAGACACCTACAGCTAGTCTCTCATTGGTTCTCCCTATTCCCGTTCTTCCTCCGCAGAAATTGCACAGTTTGCCAAACAGGAGCTTAAAGGCACTGACTCTCCAAGTGGGGAGAGTGTTAGTAAAGCGTCTGGAATGGCGAACCCGAGTACCAGAGGACGAATAATGAGATGCGTTTTAGAAACCTTGCCCGATCCCACTGTGGACCATCCTCTGGGTTTCCCACGCATGTTTTAGCTGTAGGAAGAATCCCTTAAACCAGGAGAGTTGGGACCCATGGAATGGGTAGCACGCAGTACTACTTCAAAGGGTCTGAATTTGCTCACCGAACCTCACCAATCCTCTCAGCCCCAAGTGTCCAGCTTTATATCTCACCCAGCTGTGGGTGTAGATGTGGTAAATCCAGGTTGCATCACAAGACCTGAACGAATTATTTAAGAATTTCTCTCTCTTTCACTCTCTTTGTGTTTTGATTTTGAAATTTATTTTTATAATGGGCCTTAGCTGATTTTCACTGCTGTGTTTATGCCACTCGATGCACACTTGATCCTCTTACGGAGACCTATAAATACATAGGTTTTAAGATTCTTACTAGTCAGATATATTCCTCTGCGGTGAATAGGGGGTGTTGAGTCCACTTCATTGAACAAGGAGTATATCTTGTCTATTACTGGCTTATGGAACGGTATCTGTGCTAATTTCAATCTCTGGTTTTATGCAGCACCCCAACTCACCTTTCCCCTTAAGCAAGCAAACGTTTGTTTTCTAAATGTGAGACTCTGTTCTGTTTTGTAATTCAGTTCATGTGTAGCCAAGTTTCCATTCCCTATATGTGTTTTATCCTGAATATATTCAGGAAAAAACGCATATGCACTTTTTGGCCAACTGCATCATTGTCGAAGTTCTGCTGCTTTTCATGTGATTTAAAGACGACTCCAATTGACATCTCGAAATCAGTTTCCTGCAATTCTGCCTTGCTTTCGAATCCTCTTCTTTGCCTTAACTCAATATATTTTTAACCAATAGTTGTCGTTTATGACTCTGCAGGTTTGTGAACTGCAGTGCCCCTGAGCTCCATTTTTCAACTCCCTTTTCTGTGAGCTGGCCACAAAACTGCAGGATTGCTTCAGGCACTATTCTAGTTCTGGGGTGGCAGGCTAAGCCTTTGGTTAATTCTTCTTCCTGATGGGAAATTAGAGTGAAATGTGCCCGACCAGACACCTACACCGAATCTCTAATTTGCTCCCCCTGTTTCCTTTCATTCTCTGCACAACTTGCACACTGTGAGAAATAGGAAGTTAAAGGCGCTGACTCTCCAAGTGGCGAGGTTTTTAGTAAAGAGGCTGGAACGGTGAACCCGAGCACCAGGAGAGGAAAAACGACGTGCATTTTAGAAACCTTTCCCGATCACACGGAAGACCATCCTCTGGCTTTCCCATGTATGTTTTAGCTGTAGGAAAATTCCCTTAAACCTGGAGAGTTGAGACCCATGGAATGGGTAGCACGCGGTATTACTTTAAAGGGTCTGCATTCGCTCAACCAGCCGCACCAATCCTCTCAGTCCCAAGTGTCCAGCCTTATGTCTCACCTGGCTGTGTGTGTAGATGTGGTCAATCCGGGTTGCATCACAACCCCTGAACGAATTTTGTAAAAATTTCTCTCTCTTTTGCTGTCTTTGTGTTTTTTTTTTTTTTTTCCGATACGTGGCCCTCTCACTGCTGTGGCCTCTCCCGTTGCGGAGCACAGGTTCCAGACGCGCAGGCCCAGTGGCCATGGCTCACGGGCCCAGCCACTCCGCGGCACGTGGGATCTTCCCGGACCGGGGCACAAACCCGCGTCCCCCGCGTTGGCAGGCGGACTCTCAATCACTGTGCCACCAAGAAAGCCCCTGTGTTTTGTTTTTGAAATTTATTTTTATAATGGGGTTTAGCTGATTTTCACTGCTGCGTTTATGCCGCTCTGCACACCCTTGATTCCCTTACGAAGACATATGATTACATAGGTTTTAAGATTCTTACTAGTCAGATATATTCTTCTGCGGTCAATAGGGGGTGTTGAATCCAGTTCGTTGAGCAAGGAGTAGGTCTTGTCTATTACATATTTGGCTTATGTATCTGAGCTAATTTCAAACTCTGGTTTTATGCGTCACCCCAACTCACCTGTCCCCTTAAGCAGGCATAAGTTGTTTTCTAAATGTGAGACTCTGTTCTGTCTTGTAATTCAGATCATGTGTAGCCATGTTTACATTCCCTCTATAAGTGATATGTTATGACAAGTTCCTTTTTCTGTGGGA
>NW_020171856.1:9060-13777 GCF_003031525.2 Neophocaena asiaeorientalis asiaeorientalis
GGATTTCCATTGCACGCTTGCTTGTTTGGACAAAAAGGGCTTATGTGTTTTTTCCTGCATATATTCAGGAAAAAACCGCATATGCCCTTTTTGGCTAAGTGCATCATTGTCGCAGTTCTGCCGCTTTTCATATGCTTTAAATGCAGTTCCAATCTACCTCCTGAAATCTGTTTCCTGCAATTGTGCCGTGCTTTCAAGTCCTCTTCGCAGCCTTACCTCAATATATTTTTGGACGATAGTTGTCCTTTATAACTCTGCAGGTTTGTGAATTGCAGTGCCCCTGAGCTCCTTTTTTCAACTCGCTTTTTTGTGAGCTGGACGCAAAACGGCAGGATTGCTTCAGGCCCTAATCTTGTTCCGGCGTCGCACGCTGAGCCTTTGCTTAATTCTTCTTCTTGGTGGGAATAGAGTGAAATGTGCCCGTCCAAACCCCTACAGCTAGTCTCTCATTGGTTCTCCCTATTCCCGTTCATCCTCCGCAGAAATTGCAAACTGTGCCAAACAGATGTTAAAGGCACTGACTCTCCACGTGGAGAGATTTTTAGTAAAGCGTCTGGAATGGCGAACCCGTGTACCAAGGGACCAAAAATGAGATGCGTTTAAGAAACATTGCTGGATCACACGGTGGACCATTCTCTGGGTTCCCCATGCATGTTTTAGCTTTAGGAATAATCCCTTAAACCTGGAGAGTTTTGACCAATGGAATGGGTAACATGCAGGATTACTTCAAAAGAAGTGGAGAGATTTTTAGTAAAGCATCTGGAATGGCGAACCCGTGTACCAAGGGACCAAAAATGAGATGCGTTTAAGAAACATTGCTGGATCACACGGTGGACCATTCTCTGGGTTCCCCATGCATGTTTTAGCTTTAGGAATAATCCCTTAAACCTGGAGAGTTTTGACCAATGGAATGGGTAACATGCAGGATTACTTCAAAAGGTCTGCATTTGCTCACCGAACCTCACCAATTCTCTCAGCCCCAAGTGTTCAACCTTATGTCTCACCCAACTGTGGGTGTAGATGTGGTAAATCCAGGTTTCATCACAAGCCCTGAACGAATTATTTAAGAATTTCTCTCTCTTTCACTGTCTTTGTGTTTTGTTTTTGAAATTTATTTTTATAATGGGGTTTAGCTGATTTTCACTGTTGTGTTTATGCGTCTCTACACACACTAGATTCTCTTACGGACACATATAAATACATAGATTTTAAGATTCTTACTAGTCAGATATATTCCTCTACAGTGAATAGGGGGTGTTGAGTCCACTTCGTTGAGCAAGGAGTAGGAGTTGTCTATTACAAATTTGGCTTATGGAATGGTATCTGTGCTAATTTCAATCTCTGGATTTATGCAGCATCCCAACTCACCTTTCCCCTTAAGCAAGCATAAGTTTGTTTTCTAAATGTGAGACTCTGCTCTGTTTTGTAATTCAGTTCATGTGTAGCCAAGTTTACATTCCCTCTGTAAGTGATATCTTATGATAAGTTTCTTTATCTGTGTGACTTATTTCCTTAGAATCATTGTACTTAAATCCACTCATTATGCTCCTACGGGCCTGATGATATTGATTTCATTGCTGAGTGATATTCCATTGTACATAAGTACCACAACTTCTTTTTTTTTTTTTTTTGCGGTACGCGGGCCTCTCACTGTTGTGGCCTCTCCCGTTGTGGAGCACAGGCTCCGGACGCGCAGGCTCAGTGGCCATGGCTCACGGGCCCAGCCGCTCCACGGCATGTGGGATCTTCCCCGACCGGGGCACGAACCCGTGTCCCCTGCATCGGCAGGCGGACTCTCAACCACTGCTCCACCAGGGAAGCCCCACCACAACTTCTTTATCCATTTTTCTCTTTCTGGGATATTTAAATTGTACCATAGTCGAAGTTCTTGTAAACACAGCAGCCCTAAATTTTGGGGTGGATGTGTCTTGCTGATTTTAATTTTCCTAAGCTATAGGGCCATAAGTGGACGCACCCTAGGCTCTGTAGCTTTGTTTTTTAGATGTTTCATGAAACACCATACACTTCTCCAGAGTGGCTGTTGGCCATTTACATCCCGCCCATCAGCATAACAAGGCTCCCTGTTCTCCATGGCCTGTCCTGCCTTTCTGGTTTTTACACTTTTTTCAGATGGCCCTTTTGCTCAGTGGGAAGTGAGACTTCATTGTAGTGCAGATCTCTGTTGCAGGCTTGCTTATTTGGACAAAAAAGCATATGCATTTTTCCCTGCATATATTCAGGAAAAAAACGCATACGCCCTTTTTGGCCAAGCGCATCATTGTCGAAGTTCTGCTGCTTTTCATATGCTTTAAATGCAGTTTCCATCTATCTCCTGAAATATATTTCCTGCGATTGTGCCGTGCTTTCAAGTCCTCTTCGCAGCCTTACCTCAATATATTTTTGGACAATAGTTGTCCTTTATAACTCTGCAGGTTTGTGAATTGCAGTGAACCTGAGCTCCTTTTTTCAACTCGCTTTTTTGTGAGCTGGGCGCAAAACCGCAGGATTGCTTCAGGCCCTATTCTGGTTTCGTCAGGGCATGCTGAGCCTTTGGTTAATTCTTCTTCCTGGTGGGAAATTAGAGTGAAATGTGCCTGTCCAAACCCCTACAGCTAGTCTCTCTTTGGTTCTCCCTATTCCTGTTCATCCTCAGCAGAAATTGCAAACTCTGCTAAACAGGAGTTTTAAGGCACTGACTCTCCACGTGGGGAGATTTTTAGTAAAGCGTCTGGAATGGCGAACCCGTGTACCCAGGGACAAAAAATGAGATGCGTTTTAGAAACGTTGCCCGATCACATGGTGGACCATTCTCTGGGTTTCCCATACATGTTTTAGCTGTAGGAAGAATCCCTTAAACCAGGAGAGTTGGGACCCATGGAATGGGTAGCATGCAGTATTACTTCAAAGATTCTGCATTTGCTCACCGAACCTCACCAATCCTCTCAGCCCCAAATGTCCTGCCTTATGTCTCACCCAGCTGTGGGTGTAGATGTGGTAAATCCAAGTTTCATCACAAGCCCTGAACGAATTATTTAAGAATTTTCTCTCCTTCACTGTCTTTGCGTTTTGTTTTTGAAATTTATTTTTATAATGGGGTTAGGTGATTTTCACAGCTGTGTATGCTGCTCTACACACATTTGATTCTCTTACAGAGACATATAAATACATACGTTTTAATATTCTTATTGTCAGATATATTCCTCTACGGTGTTGAGTCTAATTCGTTGAGCAAGGAGTAGGTCTTGTCTATTATGTATTTGGCTTATGGAATGGTATCTGTGTTAATTTCAATCACTGGTTTTATGCAGCACCCTAACTCACCTTTCCCCTTAAGCAAGCATAAGTTTGTTTTCTAAATGAGAGACTCTGTTCTGTTTTGTAATTCAGTTCATGTGCAGCCAAGTTTACATTCCCTCTATAAGTGATACCTTCTGATAAGTTTCTTCTTCTGTGTGAATTATTTCCATAGAATCATCGTACCTAAATCCATTCATTATGCTCCTATGGGCCTGATGACATTCATTTCATTGCTGGGTGATATTCCATTGTACGTAAGTATGAAAATTTCTTTATCCATTTTTCTCTTTCTAGGATATTTAATTTGTACCGTAGTCGAGGCTCTTGTAAACAGAGCAGCCCTAAACATTGGGGTGGTTGTTTCTTGTTATTTTAATTTTCTTGAGCTATAGGGCTATAAGAGGGTTTAGGGTTAGGGTTAGGGTTAGGGAACGGGTATGGTTTAGGATACGACAAACGTTTAGGACTAGCATACGTGTTAGGGTATGGGTTAGTGTTAGGGTATGGATTAGTATTAGGGTACGGGTTAGGGTAATGCTTCGAGTTAGAGTTATGGTTAGGGAATGGGTATGGTTTAGGGTATCACAACGTTTTAGTGTTAGCATAAGTGTTAGGGTACAGGTTAGTGTATGGGTTAGAATTAGGGTACTTGTTAGGATAAGGCTTTGGGATAGGATTAGGGTTACGGAATGCGTACGATTTAGGGTACAGATTAGCGAACGACAATGGTTTAGGGATAGCATATATGTTAGAGTACGTGTTAGTATTAATGTATGGGTTAGAATGAGGGTACATGTTAGGGTAAGGCTTGGGGTAAGGTTTAGGTTTTGGGTTAAGTTAGGGTTAGGGAACGGGTACAGTTTAGGGTACAGGGTAGGGTATGTCAAAGGTTTAGGGTTAACGTACGTGTTAGGGTATGGGATAGTGTTAGTGTATGGGTTAGGATTTGGGTACGGGTTAGGGTAAGGCTTTGGGCAAGGGCTAGGGCTAGGGCTAGAGTTAGGGTTAGGGAAAAGGGACGGTTTAGGGTAGAGGTTAGGATACAAGAACAGATTAGGGTTAACGAACGTGTTATGGTACGGGTTAGTGTTAGCATACAGTAAGGATTAGGGGACTGGTTAGGTTAAGGCTTCGGGTAAGGGTTACAGATAGCGTTAGGGTTATGGTTAGGGAATGGGGAAGGTTTAGGGGACAGGTTAGGGTACGACTATGGTTTAGGGTGAGCGTACGTGTTAGGGTATGGGTTAGTGTTAGCATACAGTAAGGATTAGGGGACTGGTTAGGTTAAGGCTTCGGGTAAGGGTTACAGATAGGGTTAGGGTTATGGTTAGGGAATGGGGAAGGTTTAGGGTACAGGTTAGGGTACGAAAACAGTTTAGCGTGAGCGTATGTGTTAGGGTACGGGTTAGTGTTAGCGTAC
>NW_020171856.1:13996-14503 GCF_003031525.2 Neophocaena asiaeorientalis asiaeorientalis
GGATTAGGGGTCGGGTTAGGGTAAGGCTTCGGGTAAGGGCTAGGGTTAGGGTTAGGTTTAGGGTTAGGGGACGGGGACAGTTTAGGGTACAGGTTAGAGCATGACAATGGTTTAGGTTGCGAGTACGTGTTTGGGTACGGGTTAGTGTTAGTGAATGGGTTAGGATTAGGGGACGGGTTAGGGTAAGGCTTCGGGTAAGGGTTAGGGTTAGGGTTAGGGGATGGGGACGGCTTAGGGTACAGGGTAGGGTAAGAAAACAGTTTAGGGTGAGCGTATGTGTTAGGGTACAGGTTAGAGCATGACAATGGTTTAGGTTGCGAGTACGTGTTTGGGTACGGGTTAGTGTTAGTGAATGGGTTAGGATTAGGGCACGGGTTAGGGTAAGGCTGCGGGTAAGGGTTAGGGTTAAGGTTAGGGTTAGTGTTAGGGTTAGGGTTAGGGGACGGGGATGGTTTAAGGTACATGATAGGGTACGACAATGGTTTAGGGAGAGCATACGTGTTAGGG
>NW_020171857.1:0-15519 GCF_003031525.2 Neophocaena asiaeorientalis asiaeorientalis
ACACACACACACACACACACACACACACACACATATTAGAACTGATAATCAGAATCCTTATATTCTCATGGTGAAGATACAAAATAGATCCCATCATGGTCCTGGTAGGAGAAGGGGGAGAGAAATTATTGTGAAATATTCACAGAACCTTCTCAATAACAAAGGCCTACTCTCCAGGGGAAATGACTTTGCAAGGGCAAAATTCTGAAACTTGATTCCAGATAGGGGAAATGGTGTAGAAAGAAACTCTAACCACCGCAGTATGGACAGCAACACTCGTGAAGCCCACAGCCCTGAGACAAGAGGTCCACTAAAAGATTGAGACTAATACAGAAAAGTATAGAATGTCCCCCCCCCACCACCTACCACACCAAGGAAGCTCCAGTGTAACTGGGTTACAGCTTAAACAGTTACAAGACAGACACTCTGGAAGACAGCTGATTCTAGGACTAGGGAGGGAATATACAGGATGAACCTGGAGAATCCTGCAATGCCAGAAAATAAGAAAGCAAAAAAAATAAACAGATAAGCAAACAAATAACAACAAAAACCCACAATGGAGACATGACAACTAAATATTATGTGATATCCTAAATGGGATCCTGGAACAGGAAAATGACATAGAACTCACTGTTTTATATATTCTATAGGGAAATATTAAAAAAAAGTATGGGCTTCAGCCAATGTTATGTATCAGTACTGGCTCATCACTTGTGACAAACGTACCATGTGGGTGTAAGATGTTATCAAAAGTGGAAACTAGGTGCAGGATATATGAGAACTCACTGTGCTATCTTCATGACTTTCCTGTAAATCTAAAACTATTCTAAAAACGTATTTATTTTAAATGGCAACAAAATTGGAGATAGTATGACCCTACTAATATTTTGTAGAAGATATTATATAAAGTTGAAGAGATTGTATGAAGTCATCTAAAGAAACCATCTGTACCAGGAGATTTCTTTTTGGGGAACTTTGTAATTACAAATTCAATTTCTGTAGTAGTGTAGGGATATTCAGATTGCCCTTTTTTTTTTTTTTTTTTTTTTTTTTTTTTTTGGCGGTACGCGGGCCTCTCACTGTTGTGGCCTCTCCCGTTGCAGAGCACAGGCTCCGGACGCGCAGGCTCAGCGGCCATGGCTCACGGGCCCAGCCGCTCCGCGGCATGTGGGATCTTCCCGGACCGGGGCACGAACCCGCGTCCCCTGCATCGGCAGGCGGACTCTCAACCACTGCGCTACCAGGGAAGCCCCAGATTGCCTTTTTAATCCTGGCTGAGCTTTGGTAGTTTGTAGTTTTCGAGGAATTAGTCCATTTCTTAAAGTTGTTGAAATTATGAGCATAAAGTTGTTTACAATACTTCCTTATTACCTATTTAATAGCTGCAGGATTTGTGGTGCTATCTCTAATCTCATTCCTAATAATGGTGATTTGCATCATTTCTCCTTTTATTTTTGTCAGTTTTGCTTATAAATTTTATTGCTGTTTTTGAAAAAAGAAATTTTCTTTTATTGATTTTCTCCATTGTTTTCCAACTTCACCTTGAAATGATTTCTGATCTTATCATTGTCTGCATTGTCTTGTCTTGCCTTCTTCTGTTTGCTTTGGGTTTATTTTGCTTTGGGTTTATTTTGAAGAATATGAAAAAATTTCTTGTAGTAGGAATTTAAATTACAGATTTGAGATAAACAACAAGGTCCTACAGTATAGCATAGGGAACTATATTCAGTATCCTGGAATAAACCATAATGGAAAAGAATATGAAAAGAATATATATATATAATTGAGTCACTTTGCTATACAGGAGAAATTAAACACAACATTGTATATCAACTATACTTCAATAAAAATTTTTTTTAAATTACTGATTTGAAATCTACCCTCATTTCTTTCTTTCTTTTTTTTTTTAACATCTTTATTGGGGTATAATTGCTTTACAATGGTGTGTTAGTTTCTGCTTTATAACAAAGTGAATCAGTTATACATATACATATGTTCCCATCTCTTCCCTCTTGCATCTCCCTCCCTCCCCCCCTCCCTATCCCACCCCTCCAGGCTCATTGTATATATGTGCCACATATTCTTTATCCATTCATCCAATGATGGACACTTAATTTCTTTCCATCTCTGGGCTATTGTTAATAGAGCTGCAATGAACATTTTGGTACATGACTCTTTTTGAATTTTGGTTTTCTCAGGGTATATGCCCAGTAGTGGGATTGCTGGGTCATATGGGAGTTCTATTTGTAGTTTTTTAAGGAACCTCCATACTGTTCTCCATAAGTGCTATACCAATTCACATTCCCACAAGCAGTGCAGGAGTGTTCCCTTTTCTCCACACCCTCTCCAGCATTTATTGTTTCTAGATTTTTTTATGATGGCCATTCTGACTGGTGTGAGATGATATCTCATTATAGTTTTGATTTGCATTTCTCTGATAATTAATGATGTTGAGCATTCTTTCATGTGTTTGTTGGCAGTCTGTATATCTTCTTTGGAGAAATGTCTATTTAGGTCTTCTGCCTATTTGTGGATTGGGTTGTTTGTTTGTTTGTTATTGAGCTGCATGAGCTGCTTGTAAAGTTTGGAAGTTAATACTTTGTCAGTTGCTTCATTTGCAAATATTTTCTCCCATTCTGAGGGTTGTCTTTTGGTCTTGTTTATGGTTCTCCTTGCTGTGCAAAAAGTTTGAAGTTTCATTGGGTCCCATTTGTTTATTTTTGTTTTTATTTCCATTTCTCTAGGAGGTGGGTCAAAAAGGATTTATGTCATAGAGTGTCCTACCTATGTTTTTCTCTAAGAGTTTGATAGTTTCTAGCCTTACATTTAGGTCTTTAATCCATTTTGAGCTTATTTTTGTGTATGGTGTTAGGGAGTGATCTATTCTCATACTTTTACATGTACTTCTCCAGTTTTCCCAGTACCACTTATTGAAGAGGCTCTCTTTTCTCTACTGCACATTCCTGCCTCCTTTATCAAAGATAAGGTGATCATATGTGCGTGGGTTTATCTCTGGGCTTTCTATCCTGTTCCATTGATCTATCTTTCTGTTTTTGTGCCCATACCATACTGTCTTGATTACTGTAGCTTTGTAGTATAATCTAAAGTCAGGGAGCCTGATTCCTCCAGCTCCACTTTTCTTTCTCAAGATTGCTTTGGCTATTCGGGGTCTTTTGTGTTTCCATACAAATTGTGAAATTTTTTGTTCTAGTTCTGTGACTTGTTAAATGTTTCTTGCATTTTCTCTATTCTATTCCCAAGATTTTGGATCACCTTTACTATTATTATTCTGAATTCTTTTTCAGGTAGACTGCCTATTTCCTCTTCATTTGTTAGGTCTGGTGGGTTTTTATCTTGCTCCTTCAACTGCAGTGTGTTTTTCTGTCTTCTCATTTTGCTTATCTTACTGTGTTTGGGGTCTCCTTTTTGCAGGCTGCAGGTTCGTAGTTCCCATTGTTTTTGGTGCCTGTCCCCAGTGGCTAACGTTGTGTTGGCTTCCTGGTGGAAGGGGACTTGTGCCTGTGTTCTGGTGGATGAGGCTGGATCTTGCCTCTCTGGTGGGCAGGTCCACGTCTGGTGGTGTGTTTTGGGGTGTCTGTGGACTTATGATTTTAGGCAGCCTCTCTTCTAATGGGTGGGTTTGTGTTCCTGTTTTGCTAGTTGTTTGGCTCAGGGTGTCCACCACTGTAGCTTTCTGGTCGTTGAGTGAAGCTGGGTGCTCCCGTTGAGATGGAGATCTCTGGGAGATTTTGGCCATTTGATATTATGTGGAGCTGGGAGGTCTCTTGTGGACCAGTGTCCTGAAGTTGGCTCTCCCACCTCAGAGGCACAGAACTCACTGCTGTCTGTAGCATCAAGTGCCTTTCATCCACAAAAAAGAGGAAAAGGGGAAGAAATCATAAATCTTGCTCTCAATGTCCACCTCCTTAATTTGGGATGATTTGTTGTCTATTCATGTATTTCACAGATGCAGGGTACATCAAGTTGATTGTGGAGCTTTAGTCTGCTGTTTCTGAGGCTGCTGGGGGAAATTTCCGTTTTTCTTCTTTGTTGTCACAGCTCCCGGTGGCTTAGCTTTGGATTTGGTCCCGCCTCTGCGTGTAGGTCGCCAGAGGGCTTGTTTTTTGCTCAGACAGGATGCGGTTAAAAGAGCCGCTGAGCTGATTCGGCGGCTCTGGCACACTCAGGCCATGGGGAGGGAGGGGCACGGAGTGCCGGGCGAGCCTGCGGCGGGAGAGGCTGGCGTGATGTTGCAGCAGCCTGAGGCTCGCTATGTGTTCTCCCAGGGAAGTTGTCCCTGGATCCCGGGAACCTGGCAGCGGCGGGCTGCACAGGCTCCCCAGAGGGGATGTGTGGATAGTGACCTGTGCTCGCACACAGGCTTCTTGGTGGTGGCAGCAGCAGCCTTAGTGTTTCATGCCCATCTCTGGGGTCCGCGCTTTTCACCGCGGCTCGCGCCCATCTCTGGAGCTCCTTTAAGCAGTGCTCTTAATCCCCTCTCCTCGCACACCAGGAAGCAAACAGGCAAGAAAAAGTCTCTTGCCTCTTCAGCAGCTTCAGACCTTTTCCCGGTCTTCCTCCTGGCTAGCCGTGGTGCACTAACCCCTTCAGGCTGTGTTCACGCTGCCAGTCCTCTCCCTGCGCTCCGACCGAAGCCCGAGCCTCAGCTCCCAGTCCCAGCCCCCGTCCACCCCGGCGGGTGAGCAGACAAGCCTCTCAGGCTGGTGAGTGCCGGTCGGCACTGATCCTTTGTGCGGGAAACTCTCCACTTTGCCCTCCGCACCCCTGTTGCTGTGCTCTCCTCCGCAGCTCCGAAGCTCCCCCCTCTGCCACCCGCCGTCTCCGCCTGTGAAGGGGCTTCCTATTGTGTGGAAACCTCTCTTCCTTCACAGCTCCCTCCCACTTGTGCAGGTCCTGTCTCCATTCTTTTGTCTCTGTTTATTCTTATTTCTTTTGTCCTACTCAGGTACGTGGGGAGTGTCTTGCCTTTTGGGAGGTCTGAGGTCTTCTGCCAGCGTTCAGTAGGTGTTCTGTAGGAGTTGTTCCATACGTAGATGTATTTGTGGTGTATCTGTGGGGAGGAAGGTGATCTCCATGTCTTACTCTTCCGCCATCTTCCCCTCGTCCCTCTACCCTCATTTCTAGTATATTTCTTCCTATGAATTTCCCTCTCAGCACTGCTTTAGCCTTATCCCACATATTTTGATATGTTTTTATTTTTATTCAGTTTATGTATTTTTTTAAATTTGAAAGTCTTCAAATTTTTTGATGCATGGATTATTCAGAACTGTGTTGTTCATTTCCATTTGCTTAGAGATTTTCTTGTTGTCTTTCTGTTATTGATATCTAGTTTGCCTTATGGTCACAGAACAAACTCTGTATGATTTAAATTCTCTTAAACTTGTTGAGGTTTGCGTAAATCATCTGTCTTGGCAAATGTTTTATGAGTACTTGAAAAAAAATGTGTATTCTGCTCTTGTTGGTGGAGTGTTCAATACATGTCAATTAGATCCTATTGCTTGATTTTGCTGATTGGACCTTTTGCATACTTCCCAAGTATAACTGTGGATTTATATATTTCTTCTTTCAGCTTTGTAAGTTTTTGCTTCATGTATTTAGAAGCTCTATTGACTGATGCACACATTTAGGATCATTATGTCTTCCTGGTTGATTGATCCTTTTATCATTATGTAAAGTCCCTCTTTATCTCTAGTAGTTTTCTTTGTTCTGAATTCTACTTCATCAGATATTAACATATCTCTCCTGCTTTATTTAACATTTGCATGGTACAAATTTTCCATTCTTTTACTTTGAACCTACCTATATTGTTGAATTTGAAGTGAACTTCTTTTAAGCAGCATATAGTTGAATCATTTACATTAAAAAAATTTAATCTACTCTGCCTATCTCTGTCTTTTAATTGGTGTATTTTAACTGTTGACTTAAAAAAATGCACAACAGAATTGTGAGTTAAATTTTATTTGGGGCAAAATGAGGTCTGCAGCCCGGGAGACAGCGTTTCAGATAGCTCTGAGAAACTGCTCAGAGGAGGTGAGGGGTGGAGCCAGGATATACAGGGTTTTGTATAAAGGGCAGGTAGTTGGGACGTCAATGAATTATTGTTATTTAAAGAAAACCAGACATCTAAAGTTAAGGAGTTTAGTCCTTTACTATGGGAAGATGCAAGAGTCTGGGCTCACTGAAATCATTCCTTTGATATGCACCTCAGCTCTCTGGTGCCAGTATCCTGTGCTTTCACATCCTGAGTTTCCTCAGGGCTCACCGCAGGGAGTGGCTGCAGTCTGTTGGCTGCTAGATGGCAGGTATACTTTTCAGCCCTGAGTTTCCTCAGGGCTCACTGGCTCACCTCACGTTGAAGGGCTGCAATCGTTGATGAGTGTGCATTCTTTGTTTACTGATATGGCAGGAAATATGCCATATATAAATATTCCATTCCATTTATAAATATTCCATTTATCATGACTGTTTACATTTTAAGATCATTATTGATATATTAGAGCATAAGTCTGTCATTTAATATTAAATTTTCTATTTGTTTCCTCTGGCTCCCCTAATTCTACTTTTAAAATTTAAAAATTTGTACTTACACATAGAAAGCATTGGCAAGAAATGATGCAATTTGTTACAATGATTTTCTCTTTATGATTCTAGTTACTTGTATTTCAGTATATTACATTTTCCATTTCCTATTCAAATGAGGAGATGGAGAGCACCTGGGCTTTTCTTCCTATCCAGGCAGACTAACCCAGTTATGAGAAAAAAAGCTATGGCAAAATGCCCACTGAGGCTAGTTTAACATCTCACAGGAAACATAAGTCATGCCTAACTGGTGTCTGTATAACAAATGCATAAAACAGCACCAGCTGTCTGGGTAGTCCTCAGTGTTTCTCAGTGAGTAAATTTGTAAGTGACAGAAAGGTTTAATACAACCCATAAACAAAACTACAACAAACAAGCCAGCTGGCAAACATTAAAATACTCTCAAAATTCACATCTCACTAAGACTGAGTAAGCAGCACCCACATTCATACTCAAAAGCCAGGACATCTTGGCTCTTAGTGGGCCATGCTTGTGACCGTACAAAAGCCTCTGGAAAGCAAGAGCACTCAGCCAGTTTGAATTAGTCTGTCTTTGCTTATACATATGATTCAGTCAAGTGCCATGGGCAAAAAGTTAGAAAATATATCATAGAGAGAAAATTACTGAAATCATTGTTTTGAAGTAGAACAAATAGCTGAACATTCTACAAATAGTAGTTAACAAGGGTTATTTTTCATGTAACTTCACATTTCATTAGGAGTAGGATTTTTCCTTTCCCAAACACAATAAGGCAAGGGACCTTCATTCCCTGTGACTGCTATATGCATGTATATTGCAGTGTAACTGCTTCAACTTGGTATTTTACACATACTGAGCTGCACAGTTCCATAGGGTTCTGGCTGAGCTAGGCTTTTGTTCATGAAAACAAGTGCTTATTTATTTCCTCACTAACCATTAAAGAAAGCCTTAACCATGAAAGGCAGCTATGTCAAAGGATCATTTAAATGGAAGTCATTTAAAAGGCATATATTCTATATTTGAATGCTTTTATAGAAGCCAGGAGAAAACTGTGGGCAGACATACCCCATGCTATTGATGTTGGTCACTTCAGGTAGGTGGGAAAGAACAGAGAACAGAAAGGAGAGTTAACTGTTTTTAACACATTGTTGTACTGTATGCTTGTTACAACGGATATGTAAAACCTTTGTAATTTACAAGAGGGAATGAATAAAGACTTAAAGGGAAAGGGGAAGCAATTCCTTTTGCGTTTCTCTTCTCTGGGCTCCTTGCCCATACTTTGGTGTTTATAAATACTGGTCTGTTGCTTCTGATTCCCTCCCCTGCAGGGCATCCCTGTCTCATCCCAGTGGGCCCTGCTGCGAGCCACCCAGGGCGGGCAGGAGCTCCCACATTAACTATGTCTGAGTGGAGATCTTTGGCAGCAAAGGAGTTAACTTTTAAGCATTAAACAGAGCTAATGTGACTTTATTAACACCTGAAGGAAAGGGGATCAGTTCCAAGGAGTGGCTTTTCAGTGCAGACAAATGTGTATAGACTTATATGCCAGAGAAGAGGCAAGGACTCCAGGAGGCCTGGAATCTCCTGAGACTGGTTGTGAGGTGTCACTGAGGGTATCACTGTATGATGAAGACAGCACACAAACACCTATTAAATCTTCCACATTCATTTCAAGGTGAGAAAGATTATGAATATAACTATGAAATAATAAAAAAATATATATATCGGTCTCTGTCCCCAGTTCCTGGAACAAAGCTGCTAAAACCTTGTAATTTCCTAAGTGATAAGAGCATTAGGAACATCTTTTGTTCTAATATTTGATCTTTTACCCAACTTCCTGACACAGAGCTCCTAAATCCCTTGGAATTTCCTGGATGATAACAATGTCTCTTGTACTACTGAGGCAACTCTTGGTCAGCATCTGACAGATTCAGGATGAGTGCTGGTCACCAGAAAGGTGAAGCCATGACTAGAATATTAGAATTTTCAGGCACAGCCCCCACCCCATCCTCCAGGAAGAAGAGATGGGTGGAAATGGAGTTAATCACCAATTATGTTTGTATGATGAAGCCTCCAGAAGGATCCCACTAGTACGGGGCTCGGAGAGCTTCCAAGTGGGGGAACATATCCCTGTGCCAGAAGGGCAGTACATCCCAACTCCATGGGGACAGAAGCTGCCACGGTTGGAACCCTTCCAGACCTCACCCTATGTATCTCTTCATCTGGCTGTTCATCCATATCCTTTATGGTAGCCTTTATTATATAATGAGCCAGTAAACATAAGTGTTTCCCTGAGTTCTGTGAGCTAACCTAGCAAATTATCCAACCCAGAAGGGTCATGGGGACCCTTGTTTATAGCTGATTGGTCAGAAGTACAGGTGACAATCTGGGACTTGTGATTGGTATCTGAGGTGGGGACTGTCCTGTGGGACTGAGCTCTTCACCTGTGGGATGTGAAGCTCTCTCCAGGCAGTCAGGATTGAGTTATACTGCAGGACACTCAGCTGGTGTCACAGAATTGTTTAGTGTGGGAAAAGTCCCCACATCTGGTGTCAGAAATGTTGTGAGTGTGGGAGAGTAAAGAAGAAACACAAGAGTGTTTTTCTTGTCCAATGACTAATACTTATTTCATAATTCACCACTCTGAATGCTTGGCAATCATCAAGGTTTTTAACTTTTGAAAGAATAATAATCCAAAAATAATTATAGGAAATATTAGCTAGAAATCGTGCTGCATCATTTCTATCAGTGGCAGTTTTACTTGTTCTTCCTGGGATTTTCAATATTTGACACATGGTCAATTTTTAATATAGTACCCTTGGGAGAACTGTGGAAGAAAAAATACAAACACACACCCAGATCACATATTTATGTTGAGAAATCAGATATTAGCAAACACACATACTAAATTTGAATATTAAAATGTATTCCCTGTCAGCACTTTTATTGGGAGAAGTGAGCTCATTAGTTAGTGTGGGGGAAATTCTGTGATTTAATTCATAGCATCACATCCCTGAAGCACACATTACAGAAAAAAACTTGTTCATGGTTATATGACCATAGCACTGCCTTCAGCCAAAGATTCTATAAATTGACCAAAATACTTTTTGAATAACAATGCTCCCCCACCATGTGAGATCCCCCTCTCCTAGAAAGCCTATTATTATTATTATTATTTTGGAGCCAGGTCATTTATCTGATAACTTACCAGGGGGAGGAATATGCCTTCAAATCAATTTTTAGAGCCAAATTTGAGTTTCTAACTCCTCGGTGGAACTTCTGATTAGTTATTCCAAAATCCTCAAATAACCAGACCAAGGAATAAACAGGCAAGTCATAATAAAACACAAAGACTTACACTTCCAAAACTGTGTGGAAAATGGCAGTTTTCAGGATTTTATATTTTTAAGATTAAAGTGAATTAACTGGTTCTATGAGCTTATAATATTGACAGCAGCTAACGTATTTAACTGGACATATGGCCCTTGCTAAGCCGAGCCCAGGAGGTAGACCCACTTTTGAAGAGCTCTGACACCAGGAGGCCTTGTTCACACTTGAGTGGCCTGCAGCAAGGCTGTGTGGGTTCTCAAATTACATACTCAGCCGTATCTGCTGTGAAGAGCCACCCTAAGACCAGAATTCATGGACACTCCAAAGTCTTCACTGGATACAATTATGTTCAAATTGTTCTTAACACATCCAGATACATACATGCAAAAAGCATGCTCTCTCTGATAGGCATTTTAACTTTCTTTTTGAGATCATTGCTGTAGGTTCACATTCAGTTTTAAGAAATCATGCAGACAGTACCCATGTACCCTTCACCTGGTTTTCCCCAATGGTAACATCTTGCAAAACTATATTACTAATTCACAATCAGGATTCATTGACTTGACTTTATTCATTGACTTTACCAGTTTGCCTGCACTCATTGTGTGTATGTGAATTTAGTTCTATGCTATTGTATCATGTGTAGACACATGTCACCTCCATCACAGTAAAGACAGAGCTGCTCCATTACAAGGATCTCTCATGCAACTCTTTTATATAATCATCTTTCTTTTGCCCCCAACACCTGGCAGTCCCTAAACTGGTCTCTGTTGCTGTAATTTCATCATTTCAATGTTATATAAATGCAATCAAATTATATAATCTTCTGAGTAGCTTTTTTTCATTCAGAATACTTCCCTTGAGAACCATCCAAATTATTCTGTGTATCAATAGTTCCTTCCTTTTCATAGCTGAGGAGTATTCCATGGTAGAATGTATCAGTTTGTTTAACCATTCTTGTCAACTGAAAAAGATTTGGCTATTTCCAGATTCAGAATTACAACTACAATTGTTATTTGGAATTACAAAATAAACCTGCTATGAACAGGTTTGTACATGCTCTTGTGCAGACATGAGTTTTCATCTCTTAGGGACAAATGTCCAAGAATGCAATGGGTTAGATTATAAACACATGCTGAGCTTTGTAAGAAACTGCCAAACTATTTTCCCAGGTAACTGTTCCATCTTGCATTCTTACCAGAAACATATGTGTTCCAATTTCTCCACATCCTAGCTCCAAATGCCAGCATTTGGCATTATCACTATTCTTTCGTTTTTGTCATTCTGATAGGTCTGCAGTGATACCTTTTTGTGGTTTTAATTTTTCTAATGACTAACGATGTTAAACATCTTTTATTTGCCATCTGTTTATCTTCTTTGGTGAAATGTCTCTTCATGCTTTTTGCCCATATTCTAATTGGATTGTTCGGTTGGTTCATTTTTTACAGTTAAGTTTTGAGATTCCTTTATAAGTTCTAGATATCAGTGTTTTGTTAAGTATGTGGTTTGCAAATATTTTCTCTTAATCTGTAAGTTGTCATTTCATCTGCTTTAAAAGGTCTTTGGCAGGGTCTTAATTGTAATGAGGTCAGCTTGTTGGTTTTTCTTTTTATGAATCTGGATCAAGTATAAAAATTACTTTTACTAGCCCCAGATCCTCAGAATTTCTCCATTTGAAAAATAAAAGCTTATAGTTTAACATTTTATTTTGAGTTAGTTTTTCACATAAAGTATGAAGTGAACAATGAGATATCATCTCACACCAGTCAGAATGGCCATCATCAAAAAATCTAGAAACAATAAATGCTGGAGAGGGTGTGGAGAAAAGGGAACACTCTTGCACTGCTGATTTTTTGTTTGTTTGCCTGTCAAAAATCAGTTGAACATAATTGTGTGGGTCTATTTCTGGATTCTGCATACTGTTTCACTAAGTTATCTGTCTATTCCTCTACCAGACTACATTTTCTTTATTAGTATACCTATATGAAACGTCCTGAAATCAGGAAGACTAATTCCTCCAACTTTATTCTTTTTCAAAATTGTTCCAGCTATTCTTCGTCCTATACCATTCCATATAAATTTTAAATAAGCCTGTCTTATATTCACCAAAACCTTGATACTATTTTGATAGGAATTACATTAAATAGATCAAGTAGGAGAAAAGTGACATCTTTATTTTGTTGAGTTTTGCAATCCAGGAATAAAATATTTTTCTATTTACTTAGGGCTTCTCTGATCTCTTTCATCAGCATCTTGTCATTTTCAGCATATAGAATTTGCACATACTTTGTTAGATATATCCCTAAGAATTTCATGTTTTGGAGCAATCATAAACACCCTTTGTTTTTAATTTTGACTTCCACATGTTCTTTGTTATTATATACAAATGTGACTAAATTTGTGTGAAGATCTTTTATCCTAAGACCTTGCTGAATTCATTAGGTCTAGGTGTATTTTGTAGATTCCTTGTGATTTTTACATAGACAGTCAGGTTACCTGTAAACTGACAGACTTTTATTTTACTCTTTCCAATCTGTATGCCTTTTATTTCTTATTCTTGCCATATTGCCATGGCCTGAACCTCCAGTACTATGTTGAATAAGACTTGTGAAAGCATACATCCTTGTCTTGCTTCAATTTTCAGTCTTTCACCATTAAGTCTAATATTAGCTGTAGGTTGTTTTGTTTGAATATTTTAGATGCTTTCTATTTTAGAAAGCATCTATTTTAGAAGCTTCTATCAATTTGAAGAAATTTCCCTTTATTCCTAGTTTGCTGAGTTTTTATCATAAATAGGTATTGGGTTTTATCAAATACATTTTATGCATCAAATGATATGATCACATGAATTTTTTCTTTAGCCCATTGATTTAGTGGATTGCACTGACTGATTCTGAAAGTAAGTTGAACCAGCCTTCCATACCGAGTATAAATCTCATTTGGTCATGGTGTATAATTCTTTTATACTTTGCTAGATTCTGTTTGCTAATATTTGTTGAAGATCTTTGCATCTAAGTTCATAAAAGAATCTAATCTGTAGCTTAGTACATTGCCTTTATCTGGTTTTGCTATCAGATAACTAGCTTCATAAAAACAGTGGAAGGGTGTTCCCTCCTTTCCTATTTTCTGGAAGAGGCTGTGTGAAATTGCTATTAATACTTCTCTGTTTGACAAAATTTTCTAGTAAAACTATATGGAACTCAAGACTTCTTTGGGGGAACTTTTAATTACTAATTACTTAATGGTTGTAAGAATATACAATTTTTCTATTTCATTGTAGTTTTGTTTTTCTGGTCAGTAAATTTTTTAATGGTTCATTTATGCTAATTCATAGAATAATGTCAAATTTATAAGCTTAAAATTGATTTTAGTATTATCTTATTAACCCTTTAATTACTGTAGGATCTACAGTAGTACACTTTGTTTCATTCCTAATATTGGTGATTTGTGGGTTTTTTCCTGGTTTTTATTTTTCCTCTGTTTCACAATCTTCTATTTCTCTCATCTCTCTAGGGGTTCTTGAGCATTTTTAAGAATTCTTGCTTATCTTATAGTGGGTTTTTGGTATATTATCTGTATAGTTTTCCCTGTGGTTACTCTAGATATTACAATAAGCATATGTAACTGTAATGGGCTAAATTATGTCCCAACTAAAATTCATATATTGAAGTCCTAATCCCCTGTACTTCAAAATGTGACTGTGGTTGGAGATAGGGTCTTTAAAGAGGTAATTAAATTATTAAAAAGAGGTCATTAGGGTTTGACCTAACCCATTATAACTGGTGTCCTTCTAAGAAGGTGAATAGGACACAGACATGCACAGAAAGAAGACCATATGAAGACACAGGGAGAAGACAGCCATCTATAAGCCAAGGAGAGAGACCTCAGGAGAAACCAAACCTCCAGACACCTTGATCTTGGCCTTCTAGCCTCCATAACTAAGAAAATAAATTTGTTGTTTAAGCCACCAAATCTGTGGTACTTTGTTAATGGCAGCCCTACCAAACTAATGCAGTAACACATTATTTAATGCATTACTGTAAGTAACACATTACTGTAAGTATCACAGTCTACTGGTACTGACATGTTATCACTTTGAGGGAAGCATAGAGAACTTTTTTTGTTTAGGTCCTTTTATCTTCCCCACGTTCAAAATATAATTGTCTATGTATTTCCCAACTATACTACATTCTCATTTATCTTGTTGTTGGCATCTGTTCATTTTCTCTTCTCATTCACATTGTGATTTTCATGTTTCATTGTAGGAGGAAGTTTTTGTTGTATCCGTGGCATTTGGGATATCATATTATGACACTGGGGCTAACTCACTGCTGTCTTATTCCTTGTTCTAAGGTCCCTAGGCAGTTTGCCTTCTTCTTACCACCTTTCAGTACTCCTACACTGGACTGTTGTATTATGTCCAGCGATATTTAGAAGGACGTGAGAACAATGGGGATGCTCCACCTTGACTGGAATCTCAACATTTTTAAACATTCTGTCTGGTACAATGAGTGTTTCTATCTTTTTGGTCATTTCTTATTGCCATTTTCTTATGGAAATTTGCCATATCTGATTTTTATAAGATTTTCTGATTTACTTTCATGAATAGAGACTCTGCTTGCCCTATCAGACTTGGGAGACTTCTAGTTCTAAATCCTGGAAACAGACTGGGGAAAGGCTCAAATTATCTAAAGAATAACCATATTTTTTAACATTTTTATTGGAATAAAATTGATTTAAAATTTGATTTTCTGCTTTATAACAAAATGAATCAGTTATACATATGTTCCCATCTCTTCCCTCTTGCAACTCCCTCCCTCCCACCCTTCCTATCCCACCCCTCTAGGTGGTCACAAAAAACCGAGCTGATCTCCCTGTGCTATGTGGCTGCTTCCCACTAGCTATCTATTTTATGTTTGGCAGTGTATATATGTCCATGACACTCTCTCACTTTGTCACAGCTTACCCTTCCCCCTCCCCATATCCTCAAGTCCATTCTCTAGTAGGTCTGTGTCTTTATTCCTGTCTTACCCCTAGGTTCTTCTTGACATTTTTTTCCCTTAAATTCCATATATATGTGTTAGCATATGGTATTTGTCTTTCTCTTTCTGACGTACTTCACTCTGTATGACAGAATCTAGGTCTATCCACCTCATTACAAATAGCTCAATTTTGTTTCTTTTTATGGCTGAGTAATATTCCATTGTATATATGTGCCACATCTTCTTTATCCATTCATCCGATGATGGGTACTTAGGTTGTTTCCATCTCCGGGCTTTTGTAAATAGAGCTGCAATGAACATTTTGGTACATGACTTTTTTGAATTATGGTTTATTCAGGGTATATGCCTAGTACTGGGACTGCTGGGTCATATGGCAGTTCTATTTGTAGTTTTTTCAGGAACTTCCATACTGTTCTCCAAAGTGGCTGTACCAATTCACATTCCCACCAGCAGTGCAAGACTGTTCCCTTTTCTCCACACCCTCTCCAGGATTTATTGTTTCTAGATTTTTTGATGATGGCCATTCTGACTGGTGTGAAATGATATCTCATTGTAGTTTTGATTTGCATTTCTTTAATGATTAATGATGTTGAGCATTCTTTCATGT
>NW_020171857.1:18106-41097 GCF_003031525.2 Neophocaena asiaeorientalis asiaeorientalis
TGGTAGTTTGATAGGGATTGCATTGAATCTGTAGATTGCTTTGGGTAGTAGAGTCATTTTCACAATGTTGATTCTTCCAATCAAAGAACATGGTATATCTCTCCACCTATTTGCATCAACTTTAATTTCTTTCATCACTTTCTTATACTTTTCTGCATACAGGTCTTCTGTCTCCTTAGGTAGGTTTATGCCTAGATATTTTATTCTTTTTGTTGCAATGGTAAATGGGAGTATTTTTTGATTTCACTTTCAGATTTTTCATCATTAGTGTATATGAATGCCAGAGATTTCTGTGCATTAATTTTGTATCCTGCTACTTTATCTAGTAGCTTTCTGGTAGCATCTTTAGGATTCTCTATGTATAGTATCATGTCATCTGCAAACAGTGACAGCTTTACTTCTTCTTTTCCGATTTGGATTCCTTTTATTTCCTTTTCTTCTCTGATTGCTGTGGCTAAAACTTCCAAAACTATGTTGAATAAGAGTACTGAAAGTGGGCAACCTTGTCTTGTTCCTGATCTTAGTGGAAATGCTTTCAGCTTTTCACAACTGAGGACGATGTTGGCTGTGGGTTTGTCATATATGGCCTTCACTATGTTGAGGAAAGTTCCCTCTATGCCTACTTTCTGGAGGGTTTTTATCATAAATGGGTGTTGAATTTTGTCGAAAGCTTTCTCTGCATCTATTGAGAAGATGACCATATGGTGTTTCTCCTTCAATTTGTTAGTTTTATTGATCTTTGCTATTGTTTCCTTCATTTTTTTTCCATTTATTTCTGATGTGATCTTTATGATCCCTTTCCGTCTGCTAACTTTGGGGTTTTTTTGATCTTCTTTCTCTAATTGCTTTATGTGCAAGATTAGGCTGTTTATTCGAGATGTTTCCTGTTTCCTAAGGTAGGATTGCATTGCTATAAACTTCCCTCTTAGAACTGCTTTTCCTGCATCCCATAGGTTTTGGATCACTGTGTTTTCATTGTCATTTTTCTCTAGGTATTTTTTGGTTTCCTCTTTGATTTCTGCAGTGATCACTTCGTTATTAAGTACTGTATTGTTCAGCCTCCATGTGTTTGTATTTTTTACAGATATTTTCCCTTAATTGATATCTAGTCTCATAGCACTGTGGTCGGAAAAGATACTTGATACGATTTCAATTTTCTTAAATTTACTAAGGCTTGATTTGTGACCCAAGATATGATCCATCCTGGAGAATGTTCCATGAGCACTTGAGAAAAATGTGTATTCTGTTTTTTTTTGCATGGAATGTCCTATAGCTATCAATTAAGTCCATCTTGTTTAATGTATCATTTAAAGCTTCTGTTTCCTTATTTATTTTCATTTTGGATGTTCTGTCCATTGGTGAAAGTGGGGTGTTAAAGTCCCCTACTATGAATGTGTTACTGTCGATTTACGCTTTTATGGCTGTTAGTATTTGCCTTAATGTGTTGAGGTGCTCCTATGTTGGGTGCATAAATATTTACAATTGTTATATTTTCTTTTTGGATCAATCCCTTGATCATTATATAGTGTCCTTCTTTGTCTCTTCTAATAGTCTTTATTTTAAAGTCTATTTTGTCTGATATGAGAATTGCTATTCCAGCTTTCTTTTGGTTTCCATTTGCATGGAATGTCTTTTTCCATCCCCTCACTTTCAGTCTGTATGTGTCTCTAGGTCTGAAGTGGGTCTCTTGTAGACAGCATATATATGGGTCTTGATTTTGTATCCATCAGTCAGTCTGTGTCCTTTGGTGGGAGCATTTACATTTAAGGTAATTATCAATATGTATGTTCCTATTCCCATTTTCTTAATTGTCTTGGGTTCGTTATTGTAGGTCTTTTCCTTCTCTTGTGTTTCTTGCCTAGAGAAGATCCTTTAGCATTTGGTGTAAAGCTGGTTGGTGGCGCTGAACTCTCGCAGCTTTTGCTTGTCTGTAAAGGTTTTAATTTCTCCATGAAATCTGAATGAGATCCTTGCTGGGTAGAGTCATCTTGGTTGTAGGTGTTTCTCCTTCATCACTTTAAATATGTCCTGCCAGTCCCTTCTGGCTTGCAGAGTTTCTGCTGAAAGATCAGCTGTTAACCTTATGGGGATTCCCTTGTGTGTTATTTGTCGTATTTCCCTTGCTGCTTTTAGTATGTTTTCTTTGTATTTAATTTTTGAGTTTGATTAATATGTGTCTTAGTGTGTTTCTCCTTGGATTTATCCTGTATGGGACTCTCTGTGCTTCCTGGACTTGATTAACTATTTCCTTTCCCATATTAGGGAAGTTTTCAACTATAATCTCTTCAAATATTTTCTCAGTCCCTTTCTTTTTCTCTTCTTCTTCTGGAACCCCTATAATTCGAATGTTGGTGCGTTTAATGTTGTCTCAGAGGTCTCTGAGACTGTCCTCAGTTCTTTTCATTCTGTTTTCTTTATTCTGCTCTGCAGTAGTTATTTCCACTATTTTATCTTCCAGGTCACTTATCCGTTCTTCTGCCTCAGTTATTCTGCTATTGATCCCTTCTAGAGCATCTTTAATTTCATTTATTGTATTGTTCATCATTGCTTGTTTCACCTTTAGTTCTTCTAGGTCCTTGTTAAATGTTTTTTGCATTTTCTCTATTGTATTTCCAAGATTTTGGATCATCTTTACTATCATTATTCTGAATTATTTTTCAGGTAGACTGCTTATTTCCTCTTCATTTGTTAGGTCTGATGGGGTTTTATGTTGCTGCTTCATCTTCTGTGTTTTTTCTGTCTTCTCATTTTGCTTATCTTACTGTGTTTGGGGTCTCCTTTTTGCAGGCTGCAGGTTCGTAGTTCCCGTTGTTTTTGGTGTCTGTCCCCAGTGGCTAAAGTTGTTTCAGTGGGTTGTGTAGGCTTCCTGGTGGAGGGGACTAGTGCCTGTGTTCTGGTGGATGAGGCTGGATCTTGTCTTTCTGGTGGGCAGGTCTGGTGGTGTGTTTTGGGGTGTCTGTGGACTTAATATGAGGGTGAGAAGATGGGAGCAGAGGAAAGAGCGAGGGAATAGGGGAAGGAGGGAGGGAGGGAAAGGAAAGAAAGGTAAAAATAACTGGAAAAAAAGTCTCCCTGCCTTGGGAAAAATTGTGAATGAGGCGAGCTGTGTCTGTAGGAAAGATGTTCTTTCTTCCGAACCCTTTCCACCCATGTGGCTATGCCCCAGGTAAATAGGTCCTAAGCTTCATGTACTCAAGATTCCCACTAGTCCATACCCCTTCCTTCAAACCACTTTATGCCACTCATCCCAGGCTTTCCCTGCAGCTTCCCACATCATTCACACTTCTTATGTGCCAGGCAGTGGGAAGAGTCCCGAAGCACTTGCTTGCCAGAGTTCAGAACCTAGTAGAAGTGAGTGAGGTGAATAACACATCAGCATGTGTTTTATGTAGAGAAGGACATGGTACAGCAACAGAAAAACAAAAGGGAGAATCTAAACCTTGTCCTATTCCTGACTCCGTTCAAATTTATTTGCTATTTAGAAAGTGGTTCTAGATTTGAAAATTAAGTTTACAGAAAGATTAGTGTCTCATAGTTATTTGCCCTTCTCAGAAAACATACAAATAAAATGTATGCACAGAGCAACTGACAACTGAATGCAAATGCCAGTTCTGAGTTCACGCTTTGTCTAGAATTGCCTATTTTTGACTAGACAGTCTTGTCTTAACAGAGCCCTGCAGCTCTGCCTTAAAAGTCCAAAGATGCAAGAACCATTAGCACAAAGGTGAGTCACCAATGCATTGTCTCTCTGCTGAAATATCCAGTTTTTCCTGACTTCCCAAACACAACAGAGATATGCTTCATCTAGTTTCCCAGATGTCTGCATGTAGATTTTAGCCACTCATCAGACTAGATACTCCTGAAGCGCAAGATTTTCTCTGACCAACCTCAGTACCCTCAGCAACACTGAGCCCAGGACCTCTATACAGTTGTTCTCAATAAATATTTGTTAAGTTGAATGATAAACGTGTAAAAAACACATGGAAACTAGAACCCTGCTTTGTGTGACAGCATCTACTGTGAGTCTGTGGAAGAACAATTTGTCATGATTTAGTATGAGCTGATTGCCTATATTTTACTGGGAACAGTGTGTGATGAATTGGAGCATTTCTGAATATAAGAATCTACAGCCTGCCAGGCTGACAATATGGTGGCTGTTTATCAGATGTGATAATCCAGGTCAAACTGAACTGCTGGAAACTGAAGAGCTGTCATGGGGACATAGGAGGGGAAAGTGGACCCCCAGGAAATTCTGCTGCCAGGAGGAATTTGGTCTCAGAACTCAGGCAGACATTGATCGGGTACCCATGTCCAAAGACTAGAGTAGTGTGAAGAGAAAAGCCAGAGAGCAGAGAGAGACAGGGGGGCTGTGTGCTCTCTCCGGCTTCCAGTTAAGGGCCAGAAGGCAGAAGGTGGGTAGACACAAGGGTCTGGGCTCTCTCCTCATGGCAGGCCCTAGAGTCTCCTCTCCGAAGAGGCTAAATTCCCAAGCGCTTGCTCCACAGAACACAGCATCCTAAGTGAAACACCTAAATTTAGTCAAAGATGGGGGAGCAGGTGATACTTATCTCCATTCTCCAGATTTGGTAACATTCTCTGCTAGCAAATGATTAGTACAACCTCAACTGTGAGAACTCTAGGGAGGTCTTGTGAACTATAATGGGAAACACCCATATGTGATTCTAGAAGGAAGGGATTCCACTTCCTTCTCCAGCACATCACCAAATATCTAAAGGGATACAGAGGTCTAGCCAAAGAAGATCATTTCAAATGAGAAAGCTTATATTCCCCACATCTGTGCTAGGAAAGTGACAGGAAAGAAGCTGAGGCAGAGCTTGCAGATGTGATTATGGGCTGAGTCTTGATTCCAAGAACTCTCCCTTGCCATTATGGAAGGTGTGTGTGTGTGGGTGTGTGTGGGTGTGTGTGTGTCTGCATATTTGTCCTATGAAGTTCAATAAAATCCATGCCCATTAGCCAAAACAACTGCATTGATGCCTCATTCAACAGAGTTCCAGAGAGCCAGCTACAAAGAGGTGTGAGCCAGACACTCTTGATTATGATGGTGAAAAGACAGGCTAACTCTGTTCCAGGTGGAATTTGTTAACTGACATTTCATTTCTTTTTTTGACATTTCATTTTTTTTTTAATTTACAATGGGAGACATCGACATGACAGAAAAGCCAGTATTATATTGCTTGTTTGCAGAGATCCCTGCCTCTCAGTTGAGATTGTGTTAAGGTCCTATATAGAGGTCAAAAATTTGGCTCATGGCTGTAAGAAGCCATGGTCAAAAAATATTTGACTCATGGCTGTAATGACACAGGTATTTATGATGTGTTTGTGTAAAAAGCAGGCTGTAAAATGCTATTTTCAATATAAACTGTGCATGTGTGTATGTGTTGTCATCATGTATATATTTGGAAAACTATAGTCTAAAATGTAAATGGTGATATTTAGGATTTTTTTCTTCTCTGTGCTTTTCTATATTTTTGAATTTCAACAGTAAATATCTAATACTTTTGTGATCAGAGAAAAATGCTCATGGTAGATTTTTTCCAAATTACCTTTTGAGTGTATAATAAACACAAGGAATAGAAATGTTCTTAGGCCCTATTGCATCCACATAACAAGGCATCTGTCACTCCTTGCTCACTGCAGAACTACTGCTATCTACCTATGTGATCTGGTACCCAGAACCTGGGCATCCTCTCCCCACGGCCAGAGGCTTTTCTTAGAACCCAGGAAGGGCAATCACATATGACTACAACCCAATCTCTATTTTCCTTGGTTGAGATTGGGGGACACCGCTTTCTGGACTAAGCAAGTTACAAATATCAGGGCAAACAACTTTTCAAGAAGGCGATGTGGTGCTATGAAAAGCTTTGGAGTCTGACAGTCCTCATTTGGAATCCTCTACCCCCTTACATGTTTTGAGCAATGCTCTCAGTTTCTGTGAGTCCTGGTTTCCAAAGGAACAACAAGGAAACAGCAGTAACCCTTGCAGCCTCTGAATAATTGATAACCCAGTTGAAATGGGAAGGGCAAGTGCCTGAGTGCTTGGCTCAGAGCCCAGGGTGGGGCACATGAAAACAGCCTGCTTAACAAAGGTCTGCGGACTGTACTCAGTAAATATCTGCCACCACTAACGCTAACTGTGTATGTTTACTATGTGCCAGGCACTTTGCTATGTGATTTGCATTCATGAAACCCACTGTAGTTGTCAGAACATTGTAGGAGGAATGTATTATTATCTTCACTTTTTAAATGAGGCATGTTTTAAATGAGCAAGGTTACACATTTGCTCATAATTCTATGGAGTTAGCCTTGGAACCAGGTAATGTGATGAAATTTGAGCCACTATATTCTGTCCCCTCCCCACATAAAATAAGAGATTAACAAACTCATTAACACACTGAGGGGACCTCCACATTCAAAAGGTACAGTAGTGTCAATACCTTTTGGAATTCCTTCTTAGGGCTCTTCATGCTCTGACATTTTGAGCTTCTATAATATGGAAAATTGGGTTTCTCAACTAAGTGCCCAAGCACTGTTGACAAAATTCTCCAACCTGGTATCTTTTTTAAATTTAAAAAATTAAAAATTCTAAAGGAATTTCTTCTCAAAAAAACATCCTGGGGTGTGTAATCTTTCTGTACATCTAATAGAGGAGTCAACAGTAGAGCTAAAGGGAAGGCACCCAGGACTGGAATGTGTGCACACTGAAAAGCAGAATCCCCAAACCCGCCAGGGAGCTGCAGCACTCAACACAGGCTCATATACGGCAATTATAAAGCAATCACAGCTCACACTCAAGATACTTAATCTACCACCTTAAGTGCTTCATACATTTTTCTCATTAATCCTTTCTATTACTTATTATTCCCACTGTACCGATGGGGAAACTGAGGTGCAACTCATTTGGGTGTTCTGCCGAAAGTCACACACTAGTAGCGGCAAAGCCAGGATGTGACCCGAGTCGGCCTGGCTGTGCTCCTCCCACTTGATCACTGCTCTTCTGCTTCCGGCTCACCAACCTGGCTGCACTTGCCTTTGGTTTTTTCCCTCCTTACTTGTGCAGTCCCATCCTCTCCTGCTTCAGGCTTCAGTGCCAGGGCCTTGTACTCAGGCACTGGTACACCGGGTCAGCCACCTTTCCTGAGGACATACTCTCATTCACACGGACCATTCCAGGACTGGGGAAAGATATGAGGAAACATACTAGGAGGGGAGGTACTTTCTCAGTTGCCTTTAAATTGTACCAAGCAGGAATCTGAAATTCCAGCTACCAGACAGGCCTAGCAATAACCCATGGAGAAGGACCCTCTAGATACAGACATGAACAACTGTGTGGTACAGCAGCGGCTACACTCTGGAGGGGAGGGTTCTGCTAGCTGATGAACTTCTGTGAATTCTTTCCCTAATCTGTAAAATGAGAACACTGAACAGATCATTTCAAAGGTCACTTTCTGTTCGGAAAATTCTGTAATTCAACCTGCAGGCAAGGGAAACAAATATTTAACGAGCACATCTCTCTTTGGATGGCAGGCCTATCTGTTGTTCTTGCCAGCATTAAATCTTTGGAGACTGAGTACAACCAGCCCACGTGGACTGGGATGCACTATTCTGAGCCTCCAAAACACCAGCTGGTTTCTGGTGAGACAAGAAAAACCATGAAGTGAGACTGTCATGAATCCTTATACAGTAGTTATAGATTAGTAACAGCTGCCAAAGGCAGGCATGTCAGGGCAGAATAAAATCTCAGAAATTGGAAGGGGAAAGCAGAAGACATGTACACAGATGCTCCAGGATCTTGTGAAAATATGATAATAGAGAAATCAAGTGAGAAAGACATTCTGTGCCACACCTGCACATATACTGAAAACATGCACACACAAAAGCATCCTTAATAAGGCTCAAATCTGAGGGACAGAGTTCCCTAAAGTAAACAGTCCCCATTTCTATCATGAAAGAAATGAAAAGCTGGTAAACCAAGTCATGAAGATACAATGGCTGGTTTATTAGCTGATCTAGTGTGACCCTGACAGAAGCCATGAGTTAAGGAATGTAGTAGAGAGCTTCACGTAGACAGAAAAATGATGAGAATGTTTAAAATTCCAGATTAAAAGAACTAATGTTTGAGAAAACGTGACTGTATCAAAAGTTTATTGACAGGGCTTCCCTGGTGGCGCAGTGGTTGAGAGTCCGCCTGCCGATGCAGGGGACACGGGTTCGTGCCCCAGTCCGGGAAGATCCCACATGCCGTGGAGCGGCTGGGCCCGTGAGCCATGGCCGCTGAGCCTGTGCGTCCGGAGCCTGTGCTCCGCAACGGGAGAGGCCGCAGCAGTGAGAGGCCCGCGTACCGGAAAAAAAAAAAAAAAAAAAACCAAAAAAAAAAACACAAAAAAAAAAAAAAAAAAAGTTTATTGACAGTATTGACATCACCTAAAATGGCAGAGTACAGATTGTTGGAGCATCCTTTCAAAGAAACATAGAAAAACTTGGCAAAAATTGCCAGAATTAACCTTATCAAAATTCTCAAAGGTAGTGAAAGGTTTGCAGTAACCAAGTAAGCCAGGAGAAAGTCCATAGAAACAGGGCAGGAGAGTGCTGTGGCATTTGAACTTATCTCGGCCAACCCTCCCACCCAGTGCAGCATCAGTCTTGAAGACAGTAGCCCATGTTCCCCTTATGGATACCTGGTTCTGGAGAGAGCAAAACAGACCTTGTTCCCAGGAAATTGTGTTTGTTGTTTTCGACCTGACAGGAGCTGTTACAAGGGACTGATTCACAAAGAAAGTTAGAAAATGTGAATAGACTCATAACAAGTAAAGAGGTTGAATCAACAGTCAAAACCTTCCAGCAAAGAAAACCATGAGCAGATGGTCATTGGTGAATTCCACCAAATATTTAAAGAATTAACATCACTCTTTTTCAAACTTTTCCAAAAATAAAAGAGGAGGGAATACTTACTTCCTAACTCATTCTATAAGGTCTTCATTACAAAGTCAGACAAAGACATCACAGGAAAATAAAACTATAGAACAATATCCCTTATGAATATATAGGCAAAAATCCTTAACAAAATACTAGAAGACTGAATGAAATAGCATATTAAAGGGATTATATCTCATGACCAAGTGGGATTTATCACAGGAATGCAATGGAAGTTCAACATACAAAACTTAGTGTAATATAACAGATTAGAGAAAAAACAAAATAATCTACACAAGCATCTCAATGCAGCAAAAGCAACTGCCAAAATGCAGTAGCTTTTAATAATAAAATCACTCAATAAACTACAAATAGAAGAGACTTTCCTCAAAATTATAAAAGGCATATATGAAAAATCCACAGCTAACATCAAATTGAATGACAAAACACTGAAAGCTTGCTCCCTAAGATCAGGAACCCACTAAGATCAAGGATGCCCAATTTTGCCACTTCAATCAATACTGTAATGGAAGTTCTAGTTAGACCAATTAAGCAACAAAATAAGTAAAAGGCACCCAAATTAGTAAGAAAGAGGTAAAACTATCTCTATTTACAGATGACCTGATTTTACATGTAGAAAATCCTAAAGAATACACACACACACACACACACACACACACACACACACACACACAATGTTAGAGCTAATAAACAATATCAAAAGCAATGTTTCAGGATATAAGACCAACTCAGGAAAAAGTAGTGTATTTCTCTACACTAGCAATAAACAATCTGAAGAGGAAATTAAAAAGAGAATTCCACTTGATAGCATAAAAATAAAATACTTAGGAATAAATTTAACCAAGGAGATGCAAGTATTGTATACTGAAAACTACAAAACATTGCTGAAATAAAGATACAAGAAATGTTAAGGCATCCTATGTGCATATATTGAAACAATATTGTTAAGATGGCAATATTATCCAAAACAATCTACAGAGTCAATGCAATCCTTACCAAAATCCCAAGAGCTTTTTCTGCAAAAATACAAAATGTGACCCAGAAATACATATGAAATTTCAAGGTATCCCAAATAGCCAAAACAATCTTGTAAAAGAAGAACAAATTTGGAGGTCTCACACTTCCTGATTTGAAAACTTTCTACAATGTACAGTAATTTAAAGAGTGTATATGCCAGTATCCTTATTGGCATAAGGATAGACATACAGATCAACAGAATAGAACTGAGAGTTCAGAAGTAAACCCATATATCTATGGTCAATTGGTTTTAAACAAGTGTGCCAAGACCATTCAATGGGGAAAGAACAGTCTTCAACAAATGGTGCTAGGACGACTGGATACACATGTGAAAGAATGAAGTTTTGCCCCTACCTCAAACCACATACAAAAATTAACTCAAAAGTGAATCAAATTCTAAATTTAAGATCCATAACTATCAAACTTTTAGAAGAAAATATAGAAGTATATTTTCATGACCTTGGATTCAGAAATAGATTCTTAAATATAATATCAAAAGCACAAGCAAAAAAAAAAAAAAAAGCACAAGCAAGAGAAGAAAAATATATAAATCTGGCTTTATCAAATGAAAAACTTTTGTGCATCAAATGACATTTACCAAGAGAGTTAAAAGAAAAGACACAGAATGGAAGAAAATATTTTCAAATCATGATTTTGATAAGGGTCTAGTATCCAGAATATATATATTAAAAAAAAAAACTCTCACAGTTCAAAGACAATCCAATTTTAAAAATGGTCAAAGAATTTAAATAGATATTTCTCCAAAGAAGACAGATGAATAGCCAAAAAGCACATGAAAAGATGCTCAATATCATTAGTCATTAAGAAAATACCAATAGAAAACACAATAAGCGTGAGAAGGGATTTCCCTGGTGGTCCAGTGCGTAAGACTTCATGCTCCCAATGCAGGGAGCCTGGGTTCGATCCCTGGTTGGGGAACTAGATCCTGCATGCATGCCGCAACTAAGAGTTCACATGCCACAATTAAGAAGTGCACATGTCGCAACTAAGAAGAAGTCTGCATACTGCAACTAAGAGTCCACGTGCCACAAATAAGAAGTCCACGTGCTACAACTAAGAAGTCCACACAGTGCAAGGAAGATCCCACGTGCCACAACTAAGACCCAGCACAGCCTAAATAAATAAATAAAACAGTAAGAGCAAGGATTCTGGGAAGATGGTAGAGTAGGAATCAATAGGAATCTTTCCTCAGCTAGAAAACAACTGTACTATCAGAATCTGTCTGATGTAACTATTTTGGAACTCTAGGGTCTACTGATGATTTGCAACTTCCAAGCAAAGACTTAGATGGTAACTTGCAGTTCATTTCAGTCAACTTCTGCTCTTAGCACAGGAGCAGCTACACATCCTCTACCCCAGCCTCATGGCAGACAGCTGTGCACATGTTTCTGGAGCAGCCTGCATGTAGCTGGTTGGAGCCAGGATGGGCAAAAAGGACTCTGTCCTCCAAATATTGGGGATCTGTGCTCTGATCACTGATTGCTGCTTCTGACCACAGAGGTACAGAGGAAAAGGTGGGCAGGCATTGCTGTTGTACTTCCCCTCACTCTTGCAAGCTCCCCACCTCTGGCTGAAATGCCTTCAAGGGGATTGAAAGGGCCAGCAACCTTTTATTTCCAACTTTTATTTTTCTCTTTTTCCCCTTGTGGGATCCAGACATTAAAAACTAGAACATTCAAAAACAACTGCATGTATGAGGGAAATTAGAAAGTGACTGTGCATACCCAGGGAAAAGAATCAGAAAAGAACAGAGAAGACCTTACATTTACACATCAAACTGATCCTCAGCATACAGATAGCCTATAGCAATCAAAAACAAGGACAACAAATAATAACAATAACAAAAGCAGCAAACCCTGGGGAAAGAGAAGAATCTGATTTCCAGAGTAACTATATTATTATATTCAAACGTCCAGTCCTCAGCAACCAAGAAATTGTTATGGAACCAAACTTGGGTCCACTCACCTGATACACAGCAAAGCCAATCTAATGACACCAGGTAGTGGTCAAGGTAAGTACAGCATTTATTGCAGGGCCAAGCAAGGCAAATGATCAGATCACACTCAAAAGATCCAAATTCCCTGATGGCTTTCAGGAAAGGTTTTTTAAAGGCAGTGTGAAGGATGGGGCTGCAGGGTGTATGAGTAGCTTGTGCACAATTCTCAGATTGGCTGGCATCAAGGTGAAGTTTTGAGTATCATTGATCTTCTGGTTTCAACTGGTCTGGGGTCTATGTGCTTGCAGTCAGCAGTTTCATCTGGTTGGGGACTGCTTTCTATAAAGACAACTTAGGAATGTGTGTCAGGCCTTTATCTATATCTTTCAGGGAACTGGAGTTTGGTGATTCTGCTATGTGGCAGATTTATAGCCTAAATTGTTACCAGATTCCAGGCCCAACAGCTGTTCTTTGTTTCTACATCTTCATATTTCCTAATCATTAACTCTTGAGTCAGCCTTTTGAGAATTAGGGGAGGCCTGGAAGACTAAAGCAAAAATCTTATACTTCAAAGGACAGGGACACAGGGGCTTGTATACAGTTTCAGAATTGAAAGGCATACAAAGAAACAGGAAACTATGGTCCATTCAAAGGAAAAAAATTAATCAACAGAAACTGTCCCTGAAAGACCTATGGCAGATATACTAGACAAAAGCTTTAAAATAAGTGTCATAAAGATGCTCAAAAAACTACAGGAAAATGTGGAGAAAGTCAAGAAAACAATATGTGAACAAAGTAGAAATAACAATAAAGAGATAGAAAACCTAAACAGAATCCAAAATGAACTCTGGAGCCAAAAAGTACATTAATTGAAATAAAATATTTAATAGAGAAAGTGAAAGGCAAATTTAAGCAAGCAGAAGAAAGAATCAGGAAAACTGAAGATAGAACAGTAGAATTATTAAGTCTGAGGAACAGAAAGAAAAATTTGCAAAAAAAGTGAACAGAGCCTAAGTAACCTTTGGACACCATTTACCAGAAGAAGAAGAAGAGAGAGAGGGACAGAGAGAATATATGAAGACATAATTGCTGAAACCTCCCAAATTTGATGAAAGACATGAATCTAAACTTCCAAGAAACTCAGTGAATTCCAAGTAAGGTGAACTCAAAGAGACCCACACTGAGAAACATTATAATGAAACTTTCAAAAGACAAAGACAAAGAGAGACTATTGAAAGCAGCAAGAGAGAAGTGTATCATCACACACAAGGCATCCTCAATGAGATTATCAGAAGATTTCTTATCAGCAACTTTGGAGGCCAGAGGCAGTGTGCTAATACAGTCAAAGTGCTAAAAGAAAAAAAAAAACGTGTCAACAAAGAATGCTATAACTACCAAAATTGTCTCTCAAAAGTGAAGGAGAATACACTTAAAACTAATACAATGTTATATGTCAGTTATATCTCAATAAACTGGGAAGGAAAGGTGAGGGAGAAATTAAAACATTCCCAAATAAAAAGTTGAGGGCATTTGTTACCTCTAGACCCAGCTACAGGAAATGGTCAAAGGAGTCCTGCAGGTGAAATGAAAAGACAGTACACAGTAGCTTGAAGCTATATGAAGACATAAAGCTCTCAATAAAAGTAGATATATAGGCAATTATAGAAGCTAGTGTTATCTTAACAATGGTTTGTAACTGCACTTTTGTTTTATACATAATTTAATAGGTTAATACATTTAAGGAAAATAACAATTATTAGTCTAAAAGTTAGTATCACTGTACATTTGATCTGTAACTCTAAATCTTGCTTCCTGCACAACTTAAGAGACTAAAGTATTTTTAAAAATTAATAGTTTATGTTTTGGAGCACACAATGTATAAAGAGGTAATTTTGTGGTATAAAGAATAAAAGTGTTGGCATCTTGTATGCATCACATGTTCCAGCGACATTGGGAAGATCGAAGGAGACACACAGAGGAAACAGTTTCTAAAGCGCCATAGACACACAGGGTGTGTGGGTTATGCCACTGCTTCTAGACACCTGAGCCCCAGCTCTGGGGTTTCACCAACTCAGTGCCCTATTATTGAGAGAAGTCATGTCAGGCCTTTCTGGGGATAGGCAATGTAGACCCTGTCTGCCTAGGTTACCCAGGCTTGCTGGGGAAAAGCGGAACCCCAAGTGGCCCCCATGGCAGAACAGTAAACGTGCTTATGTCTTGCTTCTTTAGAATCTATGTTCCGTGATGGCAGGAATTTTTGTCTTTTTTTTTTCTCCAGTGGCTAAATCCCCATTGCCTGGCACAGTGCTTGGCCCATGGTAGAAGCTCCATAAACATTTGTTAAATGTTGACTATTGACTGGTTCCAAGTACAAACAAACCATTTGGGGAGACTTAAATTCTAATGAAGAAATTGGAGAAGACTGAATGGAGAAAATGGGTTGGCTTCCACTGGGCAAAGATGGGGAAGGGATGGTCCACTTGGTGGGATGGCAGGAAGCAGGGAAGCAGAAGCCGTGTGGGCCCACGGTGTCTGGGATGTACCCCCAGGGACTTAGGACATAGGTGAAGACCAAGTGATGGGGACAGGTAACGCTGTGCCCTCAGGGAGTTGGGACTGCCTGTCTTTAAGGCATTATTTTCCACATTTCAATCACTCAAATGTTATTATCACTATTTTTGCTATATCTTGTACCCATTTATATTATTTGCTTAATAATTTTCATTTTGACTTAAAAAAAAGAATAAAAGTGTTGGGAACAAAACTGTAAAGGAGTAAAGTTTTTGTATATTATTGAAGGTAAGCAGATACAAATTCAAATTAGAGTGTTATAACTTTAGGAGTTAAATGTAATCACCAGGGTAACTGTATAGAAAATAGGTATAGAATATACACAAAAGGAGATGAGAAAGTAATTTAAACATGTCACTACAAAAAAATCAACTAAAAACACAGAAGAAGACAGTAATGAAGGAAATGAGGGACAAAAGAGCTGTAAAGCATACAGAAGACAAGTAGCGAAGTGACAGAAGTAAGTTCCTCCTTATGAGTAATTACTTTAAATGCAAATGGTTACACTCAATCAAAAGACAGAGATTGACAGAATGAGTAAACACATGACTCAACTATACGCTATCTATAAGAAATGCATTTGCACAAAGGCACAAATAGATTGAAAGTGAAAAGACAGAAAAAGATATTCTGTACAAATAATAAAAGAGAGTAGAAGTGGCTATTCTAATACCAGAGCAGATTTTAAATCAAAAAAGATTATAAGAGGCAAAGAATGACATTATATATTAATAAAAATTTTAATAAAGCAAGATGATACAACCATTTATACAGCTAATGACAGACCATGAAAATACATAAAATAAAAACTGATAGAACTAAAGAGAGAAATAGAGTTTTAAAATAATAGTTGTAGACTTCAACTCCACTCACATTCTGGTTGTTCTGTAATGGATAGAACAACCAGACAGAAGATAAGCAAGGAAACAGAATAGAGGACTTAAGAAACACATTAATCCACCTAGATCTAACAGACATATACAGAACACTATACACAATGATAACAACAGCATACACATTCTTGTTAAAAGCACATAGGACATTTCCAAGAATAAACTTGATGTTAGGCCACAAAAGAAGTATCAGTAGATTTTAAAAGATAGATATCATATGATACTTTTATCATCTCCAACCACAATGGGATGAAATTAGAAGTCAATAACAGAAAGAAAACTGAAAAATAAACAAAATTGTGGAAATTAAACAACACACTTTTAAACAACCAATAGATCAAAAAGAAACCACAAGGGAAGTTAGAAAATACTTAGGGACAAATGAAAACAAAAACATAACATACCAAAACTTATGGGACATTGAAAGTGGTGTTAAGGGGAAATTTTATAGCTATAAACACTTACATTCAAAACCAAGAAAGATCTCAAATCAACAACCTAACTTTACAACTTGAGGGAGTAGAAGAAGAATAACCTACAACTGAAGGTAACAATAAAGATTACAGCAGAGAGAAATAAAATAGAGAATAAAAACACAATAGAGGAAAGTCACTGAAATCAAGTGTTGGTCTTGATTTCTAAAATCAGAAATCAAAGTGGTGACATTATTACTGATTCTACAGAAATAAAATGTATTATAAGAGAATACTATGAACAACTGTACAGCAACAAATTGGATAACCTAAATAAGATGGAAAAATTCCTAGAACTACAAAACCTATAAAGACTAAATCAAAAAGAAACAGAAAACCTGAATAGACCTAAAACTAGTAAAGAGATTGAATCAGTAATCAAAAAATCTCCTGACCACCCCTCCCCCCAAAAAATAAAGAGTATAGGCCTGATGGCTTCATTGGTGAATTTTATCAAAGATTTAAAAAATTAACATCAATCCTTATATATTTCCCCAAAACTGAAGAGGCGGGACACTTCCTAACTCATTTTATAAGGCCAGCATTATCCTGATACCAAACCCAGACAAAGATATTACAAGAAAAAAAATTACAGACCAATATTCCTTATGAACATTAGCGTGAAACTCCTCAACAAAATACTAGCAAAACAAATTCAGAAGAAGAGCAAAAGGTTTATACATCATTACCAAGTGGGATTTATTCCTGGAATGCAAAGATGGTTCAATATAAGAAAATTGATCAGTGTAATATACCACATTAAGAGAATGAAGAGGGGGAAAATATGATCATCTCAATTGATGCAGAAAAAGCATTTGACAAAATTCAACACCTTTTCATGGCAAAAAACCCCAAAAAACAAAAAAAAACTCCAAAACTAGGACTAGAAGGAAACCATCTCAACATAATAAGAGCCATATATGAAAAACCCACAGCAAACATCATACTCAATGGTGAAAAACAGAAAACGTTTCCTCTAATATCAGGAACAAGGCAAGGATGCCTGTTTTTACTATTTCCATTGAACATAGTACTTGAAGTTCCAGCCAGAGTACTTAGGCAAGAAAAAGAAGCAAAAGGCATCCAAATTGGAGAGGAGGAAGTAAAATTATTTCTACTTGCAGGTGATATGATCTGATTATACATAGAAAACCTTAAAGATTTCCCCAAAAGTTAGAATTAATAAATGAATTCAGCAAAGTAGAAGAATACAGTCAACAGACAAAAATCAGTTGCATTTCCACACATTAACAATGAACAATCTGAAAAGGGAATTAAGCAAACAAAACTACTTTCAGTAGAATCAAAAAGAATAAAACACTTAACCAATGAGGTGAAAGACTTCAACACTGACAATTACAAAACACTGCTGAAAGAAATCAAAGAAGATGTAAATAAATGGAAACTCAACCCATGTTCATGGAGTGGAAGATAGTCTCTTGTTAAAATGTCCACACTATCCAAAGTGTGCTATATATATATAGACTCAATGCAATACCTCTCAAAATCTCAATGACTTTTTGTTTTTGTTTTTTGCAGAAATAGAAAAACTCATTCTAAAACTTATATGGAATCTCAAGGGACCCTGAAGAGCCAAAATCTTGAAAGAGAAGAACAAATTCGGAGGTTTCACACTTCCTGATTTCCAAACTTACTACAAAGTTACAGTAAACAAAAACAGTAAGGTATGGGCATGAAGACTAATGGAATAGACACAGAGACAGACATATAGACAACAGACACACAGACTAATGGAATAGAATAGAGAGCCCAGAAATAAACCCACATATATATTGTTAAATTATTTTTGACAAGGGTGCCAAGACCATAAGTGTGGAAAGGACAGTCAACCAGGCTGAGACACCCCCCAAACCCTCTAGTCTGCTCATTGGCCTTTACTGCCTCAGACCCACCATGACCTCATTTCCCTCTCTCCGCAGTGGGATTCGGTGCCCCTTCACTTGTGTTCTCATTAACCACCTGCACCCCCTTCATCCTGTACTGCTGAATACAACAGTGTCTGCTCCTCTCCTGCCCTGCACACTGCACCCCGCATGGCCAGAGGAAAACCCCTCAGTCAGCAGAACCCCTACCTGCCTGCCCACAGAACATCTTTCCTCCTAGATGGTGCACACTGTCTCTTCTCCCAGGTTTTCACCACGGCCCTGGAGGCCCCAGGATGAGGGTGGCTCCTCTAACCATGTCTATCCTGTTCCCTTGCTTCTCTCCTCCATGTGCATGAGTCCCCTTGCTGTTCTAGAAGTCTCCAGAGTGCTCCTGTCCCAGAAACCTGTTCCCCACTGGAATGCCATTTCTCCAGAGTCACACAGCTGTCCCTCAGCCACTTCCAAGTCTCTCCACTAACACACACACACACACACACACACACACACACACACACACAAGCACACATATACTCACAAACACATGCACGAACAAACAAATCAGATACACCAGGCCCTCCTTATCCCCTTTCCCTGCTTTACTTTTCCACACAGAATTTATCACCATTTGTCAGATTATACATTTATTTTTCTTTAGAAATGTCTCATCCCACACCTTAGAATGTAAGATCTGGGAGCATAAGGAGATTGTTTTCTCACTGCTACATTCCTAGCACCCCTGAGAGGTGTCTAGTAAAACTAGGTCCCCAGTAAATGTTTACTGAATAAATAAGCACCATAGAGCTCAGAAAAAAAGAATTCTGGCCCAGGTCAGGAAGTGCCGAGGCTGGGATGTGACCCAGGCATCCTTGACCTCAGCCTGCAGAGCCCAGCTCTCACCTCAGCAAGGTGTCTGTGCCCAGTGTCCGCTCTGCTCCATTGAACTGCAGTTTCACTTGGGGTCAAGTGTAAATGTGATCAGATCCAGCTGTGTCACTCGAGGTGGGAGGTGTCTGGAGTCACCTAAGCCATGTCTGCCATAAACAACCCTGTAAGAGCCCCTGTTGGCACGGCGGCAGCTGAAGGACCCGGTGCTCCTGTCGGGCTGTGCATCCACAGCAGTGGCTCAGGCACCTGCTAACTTCCTTGTGCCTGTGGACCCTCTTTGGGGATGGAAATCCTGGCTTCCTGAAGGGACGGAAGGTCCTCAGGGCCTCCATCTGTCCTGGAGACCTGGGTCGGCGTGGAAACAAGAATGTCAGCCATAGAGCCCTGGGAACCCAGCACAGACCGTGGGGGCCCCCAGAGCCCCAGCACAGCAACTAGAGACCCGTGCAAAGGTCGCATGCTAAATATGTCAAAAATAAATCAGCAAATCCAGCCAAACCTCAGTATTTTTTTCATGCTTTACTTAGGAAGTAGCCATTTAAATAAACTGCCTGTTGAAAAGATATTTATTTGCCCACAAACTTGAATGTATATATGATAAAGTTGTTAATATAACAGTAAAGTTTTTGTTAAGTTACTTTTCAAGTTAAAATGTAGTACAGCTTTAACACCCTTCCATTGTATAGGACTTTCTAATTTGAAAAATGCTTTCATGCAGATTATTCCTGGGATTTCAGTAAATCCTGTTGAGGCTGGCTGGGTCATCATTACCACCCTCATTCTCAGAGGAAGAAGCAGGGCCTTAAGCTCAGTTAGTTCATGATGCCTGTCCAGGCCTCAGTCTACTGCCAGATGGTCTACACGGACTTCCAACAAGCCCTGTGGAACTTGGCCCTTGCCCCACCCCCAATAGGAGCAGGCTGCTTCCTGGAGGGGGTCCCCCTACCACAGGTGGCAACCTCTCCCTGCTCCCAACTGCCCCGGGAGCATTTCATAAAGTGTAGTGAGCAACGTCTAAAGCTCCACAAACATCCATTTATCTGATTTACCACCCCCATGTTCCTTATGGAAGAAAGGGAATTGTCAAAATTCCAAAAAGTTCAATTTCTGAAAATGTATGTAATATGTAATCTAAGCAACACTGCATTGCACCCTTAAAATTTTGTTAAGAGGGTATATCTCATGTTAAGGGTTCTTACCACATTAAAAGAAAATTTTAGAAGGAGAATTAGGAAGGATGAAAAAACTGGGAGAACAGTTTGCTATTAGTCTGAATTATGTCATTTATAATATACATTCAGAGTCAATTTTAAGCTCTTCAATAAAATGTTTATTGTTGGTGACTCTACAGTGCCTGAGTCACTATGCTCCATCTAAAAGGCACCATATGGGTCTGGAGGGGAAGATGGCAGAAGAGTAAGATGTGGAGATCACCTTTCTCCCCACAGATACACCAGAAATACATCTACACGTGGAACAACTCCTAGAGAACACCTACTGAACGCTGGCAGACCTCAGACCTCCCAAAAGGCAAGAAACTCCCCACGTACCTGGGCAGGACAAAAGAAGAAAAAAAGAATAGAGACAAAAGAATAGGGACGGGACCTGCACCAGTGGGAGGGAGCTGTGAAGGAGGAAAGGTTTCCACACACTAGGAAGCCCCTTTGCGGGCAGAGACCGCGGGTGGCGGCGGTGGGGGGGGGTTGCTTCAGAGCTGTGGAGGACAGCACAGCAACAGGGGTGTGGAGGGCAAAGCGCGGAGATTCCCGCACAGAGGATCAGTGCCAACCGGCACTCACCAGCCCGAGAAGCTTGTCTACTCACCCGCCAGGGCGGGCGGGGCTTCGAGCCTCGGGCTTTGGTTGGAGCGCAGGGAGAGGACTGGGGTTGGCGGCATGAACACAGCCTTCAGGGGGTTGGTGCAGCACGGCTGGCCGGGAGGGAGTCCGGGGAAAGGTCTGGACCTGCCAAAGAGGCAAGAGACTTTTCCTTCCCTCTTTGTTTCCTGGTGTGCGACGAGAGGGGATTAAGAGCACCGCTTAAAGGACCTCCAGAGACGGGCGCGAGCCGCGGCTAAAGGCGCGGACCCGAGAGACGGGCAGGAGACGCTAAGCCTGCTGCTGCCGCCACCAAGAAGCCTGTGTGCGAGCACAGGTCACTATCCACACCTCCCTTCCGGGGAGCCTGCGCAGCCCGCCACTGCCGGGTTCCCGGGATCCAGGGAAAACTTCCCTGGGAGAACGCATGGCGAGCCTCAGGCTGGTGCAACGCCATGCCGGCCTCGGCTGCCGCAGGCTCGCCCCGCACTCCGTGTCCCTCCCTCGCCTGGGCCTGAGTGAGCAAGAGCCCCCGAATCAGCAGCTCCTTTAACCCCGTCCTGTCTGAGCGAAAAACAGACGCCCTCCAGCGACCTACACACAGAGGCAGGGCCAAATTCAAAGCTGAGCCCCTGGGAGCTGTGAGAACAAAGAAGAGAAAGGGGAATCTCTCCCAGAAGCCTCAGAAGCAGCGGATTAAAGCTCCACAATCAACTCGATGTACCCTGCATCTGGGGAATACATGAATAGACAACGAATCATCCCAAATTGAGGAGGTGGACTTTTGAGAGCAAGATTTATGATTTTTTCCCATTTTCCTCTTTTTGTGAGTGTGTATGTGTATGCTTCTGTGTGAGATTTTGTCTGTATAGCTTTGCTTCCACCATTTGTCCTAGGGTTCTGGCCTTTTTTTTTGTTTTTTTAAATTTTTTTCTTTCTTAATAATTAATTTTAATAACTCTATTTATTTTACTTTATCTTCTTTCTTTCTTTCTTTTCTTTCTTCCTTCCTTCCTTCCTTCCTTCCTTCCTTTCTTTCTTTCTTTCTTTCCTTCCTTCCCTCCTTTAGACAATGAATCATCCCAAATTGAGGAGGTGGACTTTGAGAGCAAGATTTATGATTTTTTCCCCTTTTCCTCTTTGTGTGAGTGTGTATGTGTATGCTTCTATATGAGATTTTGTCGGTATAGCTTTGCTTCCACCATTTGTCCTAAGGTTCTATCCGTCCGTTTTTTTTTTAATTTTTTTCCTTAATAATTATTTTTTAATCCAATAACTTTATTATATTTTACTCTATTATATTTTAATCTTCCTTCTTTCTTTCTTTTCTCCTTCCTTCCCCCCTTTCTCCCTTCCTCCCACCGTCCCTCCCTCCCTCCTTCCTTTCTTTCTTTCTTTCCTTTTTCCTTTTCTTCTTCCTTCCTTCCTTCCTTTCTTTCTTTCTTTCTTCCTACTTCTACTAATTCTTTCTCTCTACTTTTTCTCCCTTTTATTCTGAGCCATGTGGATGAAAGGCTCTTGGTGCTGCAGCCAGGAGTCAATGCTGTGCCTCTGAGGTGGCAGAGCCAACTTCAGGCCACTGGTCCACAAGAGACCTCCCAGCTCCACATAATATCAAACAGCGAAAATCTCCCAGAGATCTCCATCTCAACGCCAGCACCCATCTTCACTCAACGACCAGAAAGCTACAGAGCTGGACACCCTATGCCAAACAACTAGCAAAACAAGTACACAACCCCACACATTAGCAGAGAGGCTGTCTATAATCATAATAAGTCCACAGACACCCCAAAACACACCACCAGATGTGTACCTGCCCACCAGAGAGACAAGATCCAGCCTCATCCACCAGAACACAAGCACTAGTCCCCTCCACCAGGAAGCCTACACAACCCACTGAACCAACCTTAGCCACTGGGGACAGACACCAAAAACAATGGGAACTACGAACCTGCAGCCTGCAAACAGGAGACCCCAAACACAGTAAGATAAGCAAAATGAGAAGACAGAAAAACACACGGCAGATGAAGGAGCAAGATAAAAACCCACCAGACCTAACAAATGAATAGGAAATAGGCAGTCTACTTGAAAAAGAATTCAGAATAATGATAGTAAAGATGATCCAAAATCTTGGAAATATTATGGAGAAAATACAAGAAACGTTTAACAAGGACCTAGAAGAACTAAAGAGCAAACAAACAGTGATGAACAACACAATAAATGAAATTAAAAATTCTCTAGAAGAGATCAATAGCAGAATAACTGAGCAGAAGAATGCTTAAGTAACCTGGAAGTTAAAATAGTGGAAATAACGACCGCAGAGCAGAAAAAAGAAAAACGAATGAAAAGAATTGAGGACAGTCTCAGAGACATCTGGGACAACATTAAGCACACCAACAATCGAATTGTAGGGGTCCCAGAAGAAGTAGAGAAAATGAAATGGAGTGTGAAATATTTGAAGAGATTATAGTTGAAAACTTCCCTAATATGGGAAAGGAAATAGTTAATCAAGTCCAGGAAGCACAGAGAGTCCCATA
>NW_020171857.1:41346-43930 GCF_003031525.2 Neophocaena asiaeorientalis asiaeorientalis
CCTTAAAAAAGAATTCCCAATAATGATAGTAAAGATGATCCAAAATCTTGGATATATTATGGAGAAAATACAAGAAACGTTTAACAAGGACCTAGAAGAACTAAAGAGCAAACAAACAGTGATGAACAACACAATAAATGAAATTAAAAATTCTCTAGAAGAGATCAATAGCAGAATAACTGAGCAGAAGAATGCTTAAGTAACCTGGAAGTTAAAATAGTGGAAATAACGACCGCAGAGCAGAAAAAAGAAAAACGAATGAAAAGAATTGAGGACAGTCTCAGAGACATCTGGGACAACATTAAGCACACCAACAATCGAATTGTAGGGGTCCCAGAAGAAGTAGAGAAAATGAAATGGAGTGTGAAATATTTGAAGAGATTATAGTTGAAAACTTCCCTAATATGAGAAAGGAAATAGTTAATCATGTCCAGGAAGCACAGAGAGTCCCACACAGGATAAATCCAAGGAGAAACATGCCAAGACACATATTAACCAAACTATCAAAAAAAATACAAAGAAAAAATATTAAAAGCAGCAAGGGAAAAACAACAAATAACACAGAAGGGAATCCCCATAAGGTTAACAGCTGATCTTTCAGCAGAAACTCTGCAAGCCAGAAGGGACTGGCAGGACATATTTAAAGTGATGAAGGAGAAACACCTACAACCAAGATGACTCTACCCAGCAAGGATCTCATTCAGATTTGAAGGGGAAATTAAAACCTTTACAGACAATCAAAAGCTAAGAGAATTCAGCACCACCAAACGAGCTTTACAACAAATGCTAAAGGAACTTCTCTAGGCAGGAAACACAAGAGAAACAAAAGACCTACCAAAACAAACCCAAAACAGTTAAGAAAATGGTAATAAGAACATACATATCGATATTTACCTTAAATGTAAATGGATTAAATGCTCGAACCAAAAGACATAGACTTGCTGAATGGATAGAAAAACAAGACCCATATATATGCCGTCTACAAGAGACCCACTTCAGACCTAGGGACACATAGAGACTGAAAGTGAGGGGATGGAAAAAGATATTCCACACAAATGGAAATCAAAAGAAAGCTGGAGCAGCAATTCTCATATTAAACAAAATAGACTTTAAAAGGAAGATTATTACAAGAGACAAAGACGGACACTACATAATGATTAAGGAGTAAATTCATGAAGAAGATGTAACAATTGTAAATATTTATGCACCCAACATAGGAGCACCTCAATAAATAAGGCAAATTCTAACAGCCATAAAAGGGGAAATCGACAGTAACACAATCATAGTAGGGGACTTTAACACCCCACTTTCACCAATGGACAGATCATCCAAAATGAAAATAAATAAGGAAACACAAGCTTTAAAGGATACATTAAACAAGATGGACTTAACTGATATTTATAGGACATTCCATCCGAAAACAACAGAATACACTTTCCTCTCTAGTGCTCATGGAACATTCTCCAGGATATATTATATCTTGGGTGACAAATCAAGCCTTGGTAAATTTAAGAAAACTGAAATTGTATCAAGTATCTTTTCCGACCACAACACTATGAGACTAGATATCAATTACAGGAAAAAATCTGTAAATAAAGCAAACACATGGAGGCTAAACAATACACTACTTAATCAAGAGATCACTGAGGAAATCAAAGAGGAAATCAAAAAATATGTACAAACCAATGACAGTGAAAACATGATGACCCAAAACCTATGGGATGCAGCAAAAGCAGTTCTAAGAAGGAAGTTTATAGCAATACAATCCTACCTTAAGAAACAAGAAACATCTCGAATAAACAACCTAACCTTGCAGATAAAGCAATTAGAGAAAGAAGAACAATAAAACCCCAAAGTTAGCAGAAGGAAAGAAATCATAAAGATCAGATCAGAAATAACTGAAAAAGAAATGAAGGAAATGATAGCAAAGATCAGTAAAACTAAAAGCTGGTTCTTTGAGAAGATAAACAAAATTGAAAAGCCATTAGCCAGACTCATCAAGAAAAAAAGAGAGAAGACTGAAATCAATAGAATTATCAATGAAAAAGGAGAAGTAACAACTGACACTGCAGAAATACAAAGGATCATGAGAGATTACTACAAGCAATTCTATGCCAATAAAATGGACAACCTGGAAGAAACGGACAAATTCTTAGAAATGCACAACCTGCCAAGACTGAATCAGGAAGAAATAGAAAATATGAACAGACCAATCACAAGCACTGAAATTGAAACTGTGATTAAAAATCTTCCAACAAACAAAAGCCCAGGACCAGATGGCTTCCCAGGCGAATTCTATCAAACATTTAGAGAAGAGCTATCACCTATCCTTCTCAAACTCTTCCAAAATATAGCAGAGGGAGGAACACTCCCAAATTCCTTCTACGAGGCCACCATCACCTTGATACCAAAACCAGACAAGGATGTCACAAAGAAAGAAAACTACAGGCCAATATCACTGATGAACACAGATGCAAAAATCCTCAACAAAATACTTGCAAACAGAATCCAACAGCCCATTAAAAGGATCATACACCATGATCAAGTGGGGTTTATCCCAGGAATGCAAGGATTCTTCAATATA
>NW_020171857.1:44087-133505 GCF_003031525.2 Neophocaena asiaeorientalis asiaeorientalis
AAAGATGATACAAATAGATGGAGAGATATAACATGATCTTGGATTGGAAGAATCAACATTGTGAAAATGACTCTACTACCCAAAGCAATCTACAGATTCAATGCAATCCCTATCAAACTACCACTGGCATTTTTCACAGAACTAAACAAAAAATCTCACAATTTGTATGGAAACACAAAAGATCCCGAATAGCCAAAGCAATCTTGAGAAAGAAAAGTGGAGCTGGAGGAATCAGGCTCCCTGACTTCAGACTATACTACAAAGCTTTATTAATCAAGACAGTATGGTACCTGCACAAAAACATAAGTATAAATCAATGGAACAGGATAGAAAGCCCAGAGATAAACCCACGCACATATGGTCACCTTATCTTTGATAAAGCAGGCAAGAATATACAGTGGAGAAAAGACAGCCTCTTCAATAAGTGGTGCTGGGAAAACTGGACAGCTACATTTAAAAGAATGAAATTAGAACACTCCCTAACACCATACACAAAAATAAACTCAAAATGGATTGAAGACTTAAATGTAAGGCCAGACACTATGAAACTGTTAGAGGAAAACATAGGTAGGACACTCTATGACATAAATCAGAGCAAGATCCTTTTTGACCCACCTTGTAGAGAAATGGAAATAAAACCAAAAATCAACAAATGGGACCTAATGAAACTTAAAAGCTTTTGCAAAGCAAAGGAAACCATAAACAAGACGAAAAGACAACCCTCAGAATGGGAGAAAATATTTGCCAATGAAACCACTCACAAAGGATTAATCTCCAAAATTTACAAGCAGCTCACGCAGCTCAATATCAAAAAAAGAAACAATCCAATCCAAAAAATGGGCAGATGACCTAAATAGACATTTCTCCAAAGAAGATATACAGATTGCCAAAAAACACATGAAAGAATGCTCAACATCATTAATCATTAGAGAAATGCAAATCAAAACTATAATAAGATATCATCTCACACTGGTCATAATGGCCATCATCAAAAAATCTACAAACAATAAATGCTGGAGAGGATGTGGAGAAAAGGGAACCTTGTTCAACTGTTGGTGGGAATATAAATTGATACAGCCACTATGGAGAAAAGGATGGAGGTTCCTTAAAAAATAAATATAGAACTACCATATGACCCAGCAATCCCACTACTGGGCATATACCCTGAGAAAACCATAATTCAAAAAGAGTCATGTACCACAATGTTCATTGCCGCTCTATTTACAATAGCCAGGAAATGGAAGCAACCAAGTGTCCATACACAGATGAATTGATAAGGAAGATGTGGCACATATATACAATTGAATATTACTCAGCCGTAAAAAGAAACGAAATTGAGTTATTTGTAGTGATGTGGATGGACCTAGAGTCTGTCATACAGAGTGAAGTAAGTCAGAATGAGAGAAACAAATACCGTATCCTAACACATATATATGGAATCTAAAAAAAAAAAAAAAATGGTCGTGAAGAACCTAGAGTCAAGACGGACTAAAGATGCAGACCTACTAGGGAATGGACTTGAGAATACAGGGAGGAGGAAGGGTAAACTGTGACAAAGTGAGAGAGTGGCTTGGACATATATACACTACCAAATGTAAAACAGATAGCTAGTGGGAAGCAGCCGCATAGCACAGGGAGATCAGCTCAGTGGTTTGTGACCACCTAGAGGGGTGGGATAGGGAGGGTGGGAGGGAGGGAGAGGCAAGAGGGAAGAGATATGGGGACATATGTATATGTATAACTGATTCACTTTGTTATAAAGCAGAAACTGCCACACCATTGTAAAGCAATTATACTCCAATAAAGATGTTAAAAAACAACAACAAAAAACAGGCCATGGAACCACACTGCAGAATACTTTTCACCAATTAAATAGAACGGAACACATCTATTAACTTTATGTGAAAGGTGATCTAATTGTTTTCAGAACCAAATGAGCCTTAAAAATTACTTGGTGCAAAAAATTTACAAAAAAAATTACAGCGTAGAGATGTGGCATCCTACTCATGTCCAACTTTTCCTTCAGGATTCTCAGAATCATGTGATATCAACTACTCAAATCAACCTGGAAATAACGTCTTTATTTGCCCTCTCATGCAGTGTGTCCTGCTCTCCTTCACAAATGCACCTATAGGGCTTCCTTGGTGGCACAGTGGTTGAGAGTCCGCCTGCCGATGCAGGGGACACGGGTTCATGACCTGGTCTGGGAAGATCCCACATGCCGCGGAGCAGCTAGGCCCGTGAGCCATGGCCGCTGAGTCTGCGCGTCCAGAGCCTGTGATCCGCAACGGGAGAGGCCACAACAGTGAGAGGCCCGCGTACCGCAAAAAAAAAAAAAAAAAAAAAAACATATAAAGTATGCAGTAACCTTGAAGTAGTTCTCAACATACAGCACTTCTGTGAATTGCTGAGATTAGAGACACCCTTTCCTGTGAAAGAGGCCCAAGTGCTGAGTAGTCAGACAATTAGAAAACACCAGCATCAAATCAAGAATCATATTTAACAGTGATCCTATCTCCTCAGGAAGCAAAGGAAGGAGCTCTTCAGAGTGGGGCCCTCTCCTTGAAGATGCTCAGGCTTCATGATTTCATCGGTGATGGATAGAGCTGCTTATAGTGTCTGTTCCATAAAACTGAGGCTTTTTTGCCCATGTGTATCCAAATTTGTTAACTAATTCTTTGATTTCCATGATCTAAAACAGACACAGTAAATGGATCGACTGATAAGCATTTATCAGTATAACTTAAACTTCCCAGAAGTTTAAGTCTGGGCACCCCCAGCCCCAGACTAACCTAAAGGGCCTGTGTTCACCTTCACTGTTGTACTGGGGCCCTTTCTCCTAAGTCTCTCCTAATTTTTCTCACTACCAAAGCTCCTTCGGTTAAAGATGGAAGTAATCTCTATTACATGCCAATGTCCTGTGCCAGTGCCAGGGCAGAACAGACATGGTTTCCCATTCTGAAGGGACTGTAGAAGGCATTCTACTGGGTGCAGTGGAGGCACAGACATTAAGGGTTTTTTCCCTGAATTTTGTGTTATCTAGAGAGAGAATGAGAAACGTACATGGGGAACTAAGAAGAAAAAGAGGTTGCAACAAATGGTCTAGGAGAGACACAAAGGACTGCATGAATCGAGAGACATCTGGGATAATGCAGACAGGCTCAAGGACAAAACAACATATGCATTTGGACGAAAGAATGAGCATCTTCAGGGAGACTGGTTTGCTTGGATGAGTTCCTGAGGGAGCATCAATAGAGTGGTTGAGGTAAGATAGAGTGAGTTAGGTAAAACGTGGTCCTACTGGGATCCAGGGTCCTCAGGGGCTTGGGGGCAGAAGCTGTGTCTCTCCACTGTACCCCTAGCCCAGAAATCAAGTCAGGCTCCCCCGCAGCCTCTTTGCCTGTGGACAGTGTAATGTACAAATCATTAGTAAGTGGATTTGTGATGGTGTAGACAGAAAAAGGTCAGCAGTTTACTTTCACCCCATGTTTTAAAAAATTAGGCTTGTTGAATAAATACAATGAAAAAGAAGTCTAGAAAGCAAACATTTACTTCAACTCCGTTTATGGAGCTTTAAAGCACCCATGCTCCACATATACAATAAAATGATACTGCAGACAGGGCCTGGGGATTTGTGATGCCATTTGGAAAGAATCCATATGTAGACTTTGACATGTGTTGGGGAGAGACTCACCCTTGCTGAGGCCATGTTTGTTTGCGTTTGCATTTAACTGAAAGCATTTGGAAGTGAAAAATCTTTCTTAAAAAAATAGTCAATAGCTCTTTTTTTCAGTAATCAAATTTTGCCATCAGTCAGTTCAGATGACTAAAATTTTTATATAGCTTCCTTTGTGAATAAAAGTCGGAAAAAAATGATGTTAGCCTTTGTTGATGGGAGTTAGCTTGCTTGCCTGCAAGTGCTATTTTAGTAATGAAAACTGTCTTTTATTTTTCCCTGTCTCATTTATGTCATGCTAACAAGCCCAGCTTGTAAGTTCCCATTAAAAACATGAAAAATATATTTTATATAATTTCAATTCGTTTGACCATTTCCTTATATTGTAAAGTATAATGACAAAACCTAAATTACACTACACATACACACAAAGGTTTTCTCAAGCATAGAAAATGGTTAATGGAGAAAACTTGCAGCACTGAGAACCCTGCAGAAGGCGCAGAGATTCAGGGTGCTCAGTGGGACTCTGGCTGATGAGGAGGCAGGGAGTGCTGGCACGGTGGGGCTCCACCGAGCTCACTGCAGTCCCTACTGGTCTTCATTCACCAAGCCGGGGATCTACAGCAGCTTTTATTGCAGGGGACTTTAAAAAGCATCCTTGTGGTTTCTGAGAGTTATTTCTCATCCTTCTGTTTGCAAGCTAAGTAAGCTTTCTTTATGCTTTCCACATGAATCACATTTTCTGCCAACTGTCTAATGATGCTGTGGTTTTCCTGTGATCTTAAATTCTCTGTGCCATCCTTCTTCAGTTGCAGGAATGAGAGGCAGGCCTAGCCCTTGAGTTAGTGATTCTGAATCAGGTTCCATTGAATGCAGTGCACCTATTTTCTGAATTCCTCCAAAAACAATATTTCTGATCTGAAACCTGCTGACAGAAGTTTTCTATTACTTTGAAAATTCAATTAAGAATCTGATGAATGTCATACAAGCTCATGTATTCCCCCAGATAAATAAAAGGTTATACATTCAAGGTGTTTGGGTTCATTCTTCTCTGGCTATCATTATACCTGCATCTTCATTTCCTTTGACTAAACCAGAATAGTGGCTTAGACCTCTTTAGAGAATGGTGCAGGCTGCCAGATCAGAAGCCAAATGCTCTGTAACTTACTTTTCAGAAGTCTTTTCATGCCTGATACCATCAACCATTGTAAGGGAGTAGACCGATTGCTTCTATCATTCTAGGGGAGAACACAGCAGCAGGTGTAAGGATCATAACCGGATTCAGCAAGAATTGGCCACAGAGAATCTTCATAATGAGAGGAAAAACAGAGCTTCTCATGATGACAGCTAGGCATTTTATTTATAATTTGGTGTGACTGTTTGCCTTGCCACACAACTAAAAATTCATCAGGATGTGTCCAGATAAAGGCTATAACTTAAGCAAATTCTGGGTTCCCAAGAGAACTCTTACTGAGGATTAAAACTCAATTCAAGCAAATGTGCCCAGTTAATAGCCACTGGAGGGATCTGACACACCACCAAATATAGCTCCAAAGGCCTTCTTTAATATTAAAACTCTATTTAATACTCATGCTGTCAAGCCATGAACATTTGAAATATGCCTCCCCCAGTGAGTGGGATCGGCCATAAGCAGATGGGCTCAGTTATAGGCTATTAGACACTGACTCTGGGAAGCATGAGCTACTTATACATATATGCTCATATATATACTCATATAGGATGGGAGGGGCCTCAGTTCTGCCCAGTTGCTGAGCCTTCACAACCCATTCCTTCCCTCCCTGTTCACAGAGCCAGGGAATGCTTCACACAATGTATTCCAGCACCTACTTGGGGACCAGCCCCCTCTGGTCCACACATGCTCTGAGGGTCCATACAAGGCATGACCGTGGGGGTGAAGAATGCTAGTAAATGTATTTCTTGATTACTGATTATATTTTTATTTTAGAATCAGCAAATGAGTGAATATTTAATGAATTTTACATGATTTTTAAAAAAAAATGTGCGATAGTTAAACCAACAACAAACCAACAAAGATAGAATGTTTGTTACAATTTATCCCAAGCCCAAAGTTTCCCAACCCAAAGCAGCCTGATTAAGTAGGAAAAGCCCTCGATCTAACATCAGAATAAGTAGACCCTGGTTCTGTCACTATGCATCCAGCATTCTTCAGGACCTCAGTTTTCTAATTTGCAAACTAAATGTCAGGGCTAGCACCTACAACTGTTAGCCTTCACCATAACCAATATGTAGTGGCTTAAAACAACAATCATTCATTGTTGCTCATAAGTCTGTAAGTCAACTGGGTGGTCCTGGTGAGTTGGGCCAAGCTTGGCTCATTTTGGTTGAGCTCACTGGTGTGGGTGCCATGAGCCCCCACTAGGAGGTGTCTTACCTAAGACGGCCTCAGCTGGAATGGCCCATCTCTGCTCTATGCAGCCTAGCCTTCCTGGCAAGCATACCTGGTTTCCACGGTGGCTGGGAAAGGGCTCAAGCAAATAAGTGGGAACAACAAGGCCTCTTGCCTCACAGGCTTGGAACTGAGGGGTAACTCCTATCTCTCTATTGTTCAAAGCAAGTCCAGGTCTGATACAAAGAACAGAGAAAGAGACTCCTTCTTTAAATGGCAGCTATTAAAATGTCACACTGTGGATGCAAAGGGATGTGGACACAGAGAGGGGCATAACTAGAACCACTGCTTGTAAGCAATTGTTCAAGATATCTTTTGAACTTTAAATCACTATCATGTATCACTCATTCCCCAGTGGGCTTCCTAGAGATTATCCTCAGCTAAAAGCCAGCCCCTAAGAAATCAATCTCTGCATGCAGAAAGTGAACCAGGAATTATTTGGAGAGGACACAATTCTGCTAGGAATATAATCAAGAGAAGAGTAAGCTTGAGAAGGTGAGAGTCGATTTTTATTTAGTTCTCCCCCAACCTATCCTTTCCCCTTAAAGGTTTGGATGATGCTATGTCTGGGGCTGGCATGGACCAGTTCTCAGAGCTGTTTGGGACTGTGTTGGAGGCTGTATGTTCAATTTACCATACTTTCAAGGAAGGTGATGGAAGTGTTTATTATTTTTTAAATAATGTTCATTCACAGCAGGCCCATAGGCTAAGAAAACAAGTTTGCTGCCAACTCCCACAAGGCCTCTTCATGAGACTGTTGTACTGTCATTTTGTCCCCTTTTATCCCAGCCACTTGATAGATTGTTAGCTCTTGCCAAGATTTAAACCCATCTTCAGGTGAAATCTTACCCACTCACAATATACACACACTATGCAGCATTTTCTTAATTTATTCTATTTCTAGCTTTTGTACTTAAATCATAATGAAGGTGTTTCTCCGAACACCTTCCCTGCTCCTGTTCAATTTTAAATTGCACTTAATTTTTTAAAAGTATCATTCTAACTTCCAACAGTTCTTCAATTCTGTAAAAGAACAGGGTTTTTTGTGTGCCTTTGCCTGTTGCCTCTCTACCCTTTGCCTTTGCATTTTCTTTTAGCAATTGCCAGTTCTTTTTTTTTTTTTTTTTTTTTTTGTGGTACGTGGGCCTCTCACTGTTGTGGCCTCTCCCGTTGCGGAGCACAGGCTCCGGACGCGCAGGCTCAGTGGCCATGGCTCACGGGCCCAGCCGCTCCGCGGCACGTGGGATCTTCCCAGACCGGGGCACGAACCCGTGTCCCCTGCATCGGCAGGCGGACTCTCAACCACTTTGCCACCAGGGAAGCCCAATTGCCAGTTCTTTGATGGGGGATATTAATGACTGTCCTCACTGTTCACCACGCCAGTCTCAAAAGTGCCACAGCTGTGCTCATGCCTGATCTTGCCTACGGTCCTATATCAAGGTGCTGGCTGGCCATGCTGTTTCTGAGGGCCCTAGTGGAGAATCAGTCCATGAATTTCACAGCTTCCAGTGTTGCCAACAACCTTGGTGCTTCTTGGCTTATAGACACATCACTCCAATCTCTGCTTCCATCATCACATGGCCTTCTCCCTTTATGTCTCTTGTCTCTGTGTCTCTTCTCTTGCTATAAAAGGACACAGTCATATTGGATTAGGGCCCACTCTACTATGCCAGTATGACCACATCTTAACTAGTTACATCTGCAACAATTCTATTTCCAAATAAGGTCACATTCTGAGGTTCTAGGAAGGATATGAATCTTGGGGAGACACTATCCAACCCAGTACAGGCCTCTTTATTAGATTAGTTGATGTTTATTGAACCTGTATTAAGGTCATCTTGCAAAAGACATTTCATCCTGACAATTACAGTCTCAGGGAGAGACTATGCTTATCCCTGGACTATTTCTGTAGCAAGAAGGGACACTGTGGCTTTGAGGGGCTTGGGATGACTCAAAGAGGATACGTATTTCCTAGGGACATATCTTTCTTCCAAATAGGTATGACTCCTTTGAAATGTGACATATTGCCTCACATTTCACCTGATCTAGAGATTATCCTTAGCTCCAGATGAGGAGACCCTGGACAATGACTCAGTGATGCTGGTGCCAAGTTACATCCTCCAGAAGAGGTACTTTTCCTTTTGTCATGTCAATATTCCAAGCTAGGCCCATGTTCCAGTTTCTCTACTGTAGTTTTATTTTACTCCTACAGATTTCGTAATGTGTTTTGATCAAAGCATATTTTTCCTTTTCTAAATATGGTTTTTTTCCCACAGCATAAAGAGCTAAGAACTTGGTTTTCCAAAGTTAGAAATATTGTGAGAAGAACTGAGTAAATGATCAAAATACCAAATGATAAGATGAAACAAGGTGTATTCGCCAGAGTTCTCCAAAGACACAGAACCAATAGGACGTATACATAGTGAGATTTGTTAAAAGGAAATGGCTCATGGGATAATGGAGGCTGGTAACTCACAAGATCTGGAGGGTGAGTAGGAAAGGTGCCGACCCAGGAGGGCCAGTGGTGCAGCTCCTGTCCATGTCTGAAGGCCTGAGCATCAGAAGAATCAATGGTGTCATTCTCATTTGAAGGCTGCAGGCTCAAGGCATCAAGATGCTGTGTTTCATTTTGAATAAAAAAGCAGAAAAATGCTGATGTTCCCATTTGAAGGCCACCAGGTAGGACGAAGTCTCTCTTACTCAGGGAGGGTCAGCCTTTTTGTTTGATTCAGGCCTTCAAGTGATTGGGTGAAGCCCACCCACATTAGGGAGGACAATCTGCTTTTACTCTGTCCACCCATTTAAATGTTAATCTCATCCAAAAATACCCTCACAGACACACCTAGAATAAAGTTTGACCAAATGTCTGTGCACCCTCTGGCTCACTCAAGTTGACATATAAAATTAACCATCACCCAAGGAAAACCCACATTCTGTGTGTTCAGCATCTCTGAGAGCCTGGGGAAATAGTAACATGTTTAAGCCCTTGATGTGACCTGACCTGAAACCCCTGATATGTGGGCCAGGACACAGTACAAGTGTGCACTGGGCTGTGGTGATGCTCAAAACTGAGCTGCAGGGAAGATCCAACCTTAGAGCTTGCCTTACCTCTGACATGCCTCAGCCTTAAACACTGTGTAGGACTAGAGAGAAAAAGCCCTTCCTTTGGTTTCCAGAGCCACCTTCAGCTGAGTAAGAGAAGAGATCAGCTGATCACAACAAAGCCTGGAAAATCACTGGCCATCTCAGGAAGCCGTTTCTTTCATCTTTACCCAATTTCCTCAAAGTATTCAGGAAGCTGATAAGGCTACAGGGAGGAGGGCTTGTGGAGAAGGCAAGGAAGATGCTCGTGTTCCTCTGGCTACCACTTGCCCACAAAGGTCAGCATAGGAAACAATCCATTAAGCCATAAGGGGCATCTGCAAATTAGTCCCTATTTGTCTTCGCATTTCTAAAATTAATGCACCCCAGAATAGAATAGAATAGAAGAAAAATGAGAGAATGAGAGAGTAGCTGTCCTAGAAAATCCAGCAGGGCTTGAAGGAGTCTAAAGAGCTGGCGTGTGGCTGTGCAAGCCCTTGGGAACATATGGGTCTTTTCGTCCCAATTCCCATTAGAAGAAAGTCCTTGTGAAATAGCACAATACTCGCACAATTGGAACTCCATGGCTGATGAAACGTATACCACAAACACAGCGGCAACACAGCAACTGCACTGTGAGGCTGGAAATGCATAGTGCTTTCGCGAAATCACATCTCTCAGGCGGCGAGGCTGTTTCGCTAACAGCCAGCCACCATCCGGCTAAAAGTGCCAGTGCTCAGCCTGATTGGATAGTCTGTTCTGGAAAATGGCAGAGGAAGACAAATACCACAGGTATAAAACCCTGGCAGAATTTCAGAATATAAACTCTACATAAGGGCTACCCATGGGGTCAGGTCATCTGAACACACTGAAATCAATTTTGTCATTTCTCAATAAGGAAGCTTCTTGTGGCTGACTTAACAAAATACCACAAATTTGGTGGCTTAAAGCAGCAGAAATTTTTTCTCTCACAGTTCTGGAGGTCGGAAGTCTGAAATCCAGGTGTTGGCAGGGCCTCACTCGCTCCAGAGGCTCTAGGGGAGAATCCTTCCTTGCTTCTTCCAGCTTCTGGTAGCTGCCACATTCTGTGGTTTGTGGCCACAACACCCCAACCTCTGCCTCCCTCTTCACACCATCTTCTCCCTCTGTCTGTCTCAAACCTCCCTCTGCTTCTCTTTTATAAGGACACTTCTCATTGGATTTAGGAGCCCCCCGATAATTCAGGATGACCTCATGTCAGGATTGATAAATTAATCCCATAGTCACAGGCCCTTTTACAAATAAGGTGACGTTCACAGGACCCAGGGATTGGATGTTGATATCTTTTGTGGAGCTGTTCTTCAGTCTCCCAAGGAAAGGCTAGGTGAGATCACCTACAAGACCCATCCAATGCTAACACTCTGAACCAATAAATGCAAAGTGCTGTGGTGCCAGAATCCCTATGAAACCAAGAAAGAAGGAAACATGTACAGGGCCCACAAGAAGGGCATCTAGGGTTTAAGACTAGCAAGCTCAGGACTGGGAAGAAGCCCTTGAAAATAAAAATGCCCATGACATTCAGTGCAGAAACTCTACATGCTAAATAAACACTAAAAGACTCTGAGTTTCATCTCATTCTTGAAGGGACTGGAAGATGGTAGACTAGACACACATGTATCTGCATCAGGACCTTCACACTATGGTTCCCTAGACTGGAATCCTTTGCATCTCTCACTGTCTGACAGACAAGGTACTTACCTTTCCAGCACAAATATCACCTCCACTGGGAAGCCAACCTGGCTCTCTCATAGAAAATTAAGGTCAACAAAATGACTTGTAAATTCTTTGAATAGCAAAGATCACCTTTCCTCATCATGTGACTTTAAAAAATTATTCTAACTATATAACTTCGAACATTGCTACCAGCTTACCCTCTGCATTTTGAATCGTTTGACTCTTTCATCTGCAATGATTACTCAAGAGGGTAGAAGGGATTTCTTGTACAAACACCATAGTAAGAACTCTCCACTGGCTGCCCAAAGCTGTCATCTCCTAGGAGCTGCCTTCATTTTTGCACTTGGTTGAGGATGAATTATATAACTCATTTTTTTTCTAAAAGTCAGCACTGAGCTCCTACTCTGTGGTAGTTACTATCCTTGGGGCTGGGCAGTCAAAAAAACAAAATTCAGCTTCTTTCCTCAGGAATCTATAATGCAGCTCAATCAAGGCAAAACCCATGTACTTACATTTGCAAGTAAAATGTTTTCAAAGTTGAATATGCCTTTAAAGTAACATAACCTATCCCACTAAACACTTCTAAGATATTTTGCTCAATAAAAGAAGGTAGTCTTTCTGTTAAATAATTTTCACATAACCTCAAGTGCTAGCTAGTAGTAGCCAGTGTTATTACTCTAAACAAATGAGAAGAAATGATAATCAAAATAGGCAACCAAAGTTTCAAAAATTATTTTAAAAATTATGTTTGATTTAACTTGAAGTTGATAATTTAAGATTCACACAATGGTATCAGTAAAAATTATCTTTTCCTAATATCAACTTTGAGCATAAGCTGTTAGGTACAATATGATTATTACTGAAAACTACTTGAAGGGTGCAGATAGCTTCTCAGACTTTCAAACACAACAGCTCCTCCTGGAACTTCAGAATGAAGCATCAGTGTGACATTCATGTCCTTTACCAACCACTTCCAACCCATCTCTTCAGCTCTACCTTCTAGTCTTCAACCTTCTACCTGTCCCTTCCACTTACCCACCCATGCATCCATCCCCACAAGCACACATGTATACACACACACACTAAGTGTGTTACACTAAATACTAAATTTCATCCCTTGCTGTACCACTTAGTATCAGGTTACTAATTGATCTGAATTTCAACAGGTGACTGAAGTTTTGTTGTACAGAGTAAGTGCTACACTCACAAATGGAAGATTCTCAATAGAGACTCTAGGATGGCCTGAAATTATCTCACTTCCTAGTCCCCAAGCCCTTGTGTAATCCCTTGCCCCAGAGTATAAGCAGCATCTGTGACTTGCTTCTAACAAAGAACATACAGTAAAATGACTAGATATCACTCCCATACTGTACATCTCGTTAAGACTCTCTCCTTGGCTGGCTCTGATGGAGCAAACAGCCACACTGGATGGGTCCTTTGCAGCAGGGGCTGACAGCAGTCTCTGGCCACTGTAACAAACTGAGGCCCTCAGTTGAACTGCATATGAACTATAACCACAAGAGCTTGGAAATGGAGCCTCCTCAGTCAGGCCAAGATGAGAAAGCCCTGCAGACAGCCCAGCCAAGTCATGCCTGGACTCCTGTCCCTCAGAGTATATAATATAAAAAAAATTTTTTTAATTATATATATACGTTGTTCTTCATAACTGAGTGTGTGCTAATATAATTATACAGTGAACTAATTGACGAGGTATAAGAACAAACTGAGCTCAAATATTAACTTGTGCAAAACCAGAAATAAATGGTAGAAAGAAAGAAAATCCAGAAATTTAGAGTCTTTATGGAGATGAAATCGACTGCTTCTGAAGTCAATAATATGAAGTAAAACCATAAAAGATGTTGAACAACAAAATTCCATTAAGAATTCTCAGCTCCTGGGGATGGAAGGTACAGCAAGGTAACTATGGTTAACAGTATCGTATATTTGAAAGTTGCTCAAAGAGTATATCTTAAAGGTTCTCATTGCAAGAAAAAAAAACTGTAACTATGTGTGGTGACAAATGCTAGTTAGACTTACTGTGGTGATCATTACACAATATATACAAATATCAAATCATCCTGTTGTACACCTGAAACTAATAAAATGCTATATGTCAATTATATCTCAATTAAAAAGCTATCAAGAAATAATATTAGTAGGAAGAGCCTGAGCTCACCTCCTCCCACAGGCACATCAAAATTATAGCTATTAACAGAGAACAACCTGAACACTAGTAGAAAAGACTTCCCACAACTAAAGATACATAGAATGACCCACAACAAGACAGGTAGGGGAGTGGAATCGGGGTATAATCAAGACCCATACCCCCAGGTGGGTGACCCACCAGCAGAAGGATAATCACAATTGCAGAGGTTCTCCCCAAGAAGTAAGGGGTCCAAGCCCCACATGGGGCTCCCCAGCCTGCGGTCCTGTGCCAGGAAGACAAGCCCCTAGAGCATTAGGCTTTGAAGGCCAGAGGGGCTTAACTTCAGAAGAGTCAGAGGGCTGTGGGAAATAAAGACTCACTCTTAAAGGGTGCACACAAAGTCTCACATGCCCTAGGACCTAGGGTAGAGCAGTACTTTGAAAGGAGCCTAGGTCAGACCCACCTGCTGATCTTGCAGACTCTCCAGGAGAGGCAGGAGGCAAGTGGAGCTTATCCTGGGGACACAGACGCTGGTGACAGCTACTGTGAGGAGATCGTTCTACCACATGGACACTGATGTTGGCAAGTGCCATTTTGGAATCCTCCCTCTAGCTTATTAGTGCCAGTAGCCAGCACCACCCACCAGCCTCTCAGCACAAGTACTGGGATGCCTCAGGCCAAGCAACTAGCTGGGCAGAGCCACAGCCCCACCCATCAGCAGGCCTGCTGCCCTAAGACCCCCTGAGCCCACAAGCTGCCTCAGGGCCTGGCCCTGCCCACCAGAGGGCCCAGGACCTGGCCCCACACAGCAGTGTGCCAGCACTAGTCCTAGGACCAGTGTTATACACCAGCAAGCCAGCACCAGCCCTGGAAGCTCCTGGGCAATGGCCCCACCCACCAGCAGGCCAACACCAGCTCTAAGACCAACCATATTGGAATCCAGCAGCACCCAGCAGCAGGCCGACACAGGCAGGACAGCCAGGGCACTATAGCCAGAGATCTCAGGACCCAGCTACGCCCAGGAATGAACCAGGAACATGCTCTAAATAAAGAAACAAGAAAAAAAAATCCAGCAGAAAAACTAAGTGAAGTGGAGATAGGCAATCTACCCAAGAAAGAGTTCAAGGTAATGACTGTAAAGATGATCAAAGAACTTGGGCGAAGAATGGATGAAATCAGAAATTTTTAACAAAGAGTTAGAAAATATAAAAGAGAACCAAACAGAGCTGAAGAATACAATAACTAAAATGAGAAATATACCAGAAGAAATCAACAATATATTAAATGATACAGAGGAATGGACCTGTGAGCTGCAAGTCAGAGTAGTGGAAATCACTCAAGCTGAACAGAAAGAGGAAAAAAGAATAAAAATAAATGAGGATAGTTTAAGAAACCTCCAGGACAACATCAAGTGTACTATCATTCACATTATAGGGGTCCCAGAAGGAGAAGAGAGAGAGAGAGAGAGGAAGGGGCAAAGAACACATTTGAAGACATAATAGCTGAAAATTTCCTTACACTGGTAAAGGAAACAGACATCCAGATCCAGGAAGCACAGAGAGTCTCAAACAGGATCAACCCAAAGAGGACCACACCAAGACACGTAGTAATTAAAATGACAAAAATTAAAGATAAAGAGAGAATATTAAAAGCAGCAAGGGAATTTACATACAAGGAAACTCCCATAAGGCTATAAGCTTATTTTTCAGCAGAAACTCTGCAGACCAGAAGGGAGTGGCATGATATATTTAAAGTGATGAAAAGGAAGAACCTACAACCAAGAATACTCTACCTGGCAAGGCTTTTATTCGGATTTGATGGAGAAATCAAAAGTTTTACAGACAAACAAAAGCTAAAAGAGTTCGGTACCACTTAACCAGCTTTACAAGACATGTTAAAGGAACGTCGCTATGCAAAAAAAAAAGAGGCCACAATAAGAAATATGAAAACTATAAAAGTAAGAATCTCATTGGTAAAAGCAAATAAACAGTAAAGGTAGTAAATCCGCCATATATAAAGCTAGTAAGAAGGTTAAAAGGGAAAAGCAGCAAAATCATCTATGTCCACAATAAGTAGTTAAGGGAAACACAAAACAAAAGATGTAAAATATGATGTCAAAAACAGTAAACATGGGAAGGCAGAAAAAAATGCAGTGTTATTAAAATGCATTGGAACTTAGAGACCAGCAACTTAAAATAATCACATATACATAGATTGCTATGTATGTACTGTGTGGGGAACATAGTCAGTAACTATGTAATACCTTTGTATGATGACATAACTAGACATATCATGATGAGCATTATTAAACGTACAGAAATATCAAATCACTATGTTGTGTAAAAGGAACGAACATAGTATTGTAAGTCAGTTATATTCCAAAGAAGCAAACAAACAAACTCATAGAATAAAAGATTAGATTAGTGGTTACCAGATGCAGGGGATGGGAGAGGGGGAATTGGATAAAGGTGATCAAAAGATACAAACTTCCAGTTATAAGAAAAAATAACTACTAGTGATATAATATGCAACATAATTAGCACTGCTATATGTTTTATATGAAAGTTTCTAAGAGAGTTCTCATCACAAGGAAAATTTTTTTTCTATTTCTTTGTTTTGAATCTCAATGAGATGATGGATGTTCACTAACCTTACTGGGATAATCATTTCATGATGTATGTAAGTCAAATCATTATGCGGTACACCTTAAACTTATGCAGTGCTGTAGGTCAATTACATCTTAATAAAAGCAGATGATAAATAAATAAAACCTTTTTACTTTTTTTTCCCTTTAAAAAAAATAATAAACCTCAGTCAAACCTGGGGACTCAGGACTTCATAGATGATCAGGTGACACTGTTGTCTTTAAAATAAGCTTAACAACCAAGTTTGTTCCATATGGTCAATGTAGCCACCATGTAGCAGAAACACAAGCCGTACTACCCCCAAGGAAGGCACCCTGCTGATATCCACCTGGCTTGAGGCCTTGGTGGACCATGGACAAGGCAGAATGTCAGAAGGCAGAACAGAGGCCACGGGCTTCCTCCTTTGCCAGGGCAGAGATTCTGCATCTTCTAGGTGGGACCTCTTGAGGCTGGATTCTTGAAGGTTGTGTGGGTTGTGTGCACCCTTTCTTCTCTTCTCCTGAAGCAGGTTTTTATGAGATGGTTCTGTCTCTGCTTCTCCACCATGTATGGATGGCTGTGTGCAGGGACACTGCAGGGCTTATAAATCTCTGGACCCAAGGAGTCACACCAGACTAGACAAACTGCCCAAACACACTCATGTTAAGCTGGGTGCAGTCCTTGACAGGAATGTGGTTGTCTGCTTAGGACAGTGGTGAATGTGTTTGTTCTATTTCAAAAATTATTTGGTGACTAGAGGGGTGGATTGTTGCAGAGATGGCTAACCACCCACCAGAAGTCCACATTTTCCACTCCATAGGGTAAAACTGTCCCTGGGAATTGACGAGCATGTCCCCTGAGAGAGGTGATACTTTGGTCTATTCTGAGTGCCTTGTAGAATCCTAAAATAAGATGAATCACTAGCTGGCTGCGAATGAGTTTTCTAGAATACTAACGGTGCTTCAAGAGAAGGTGATAAGATGCTGAAGACAAACTTAATCTACTTCACAATATTAGAAAATGGATTGGGGAAAGGAATTCCATTTATAAAATGAAAAACAAATAATGTATTTTCTTACAGGTAAGAGTCTTCAGATCACGAGAAGGCTTATCAGGAAAGTATCTAGCCTTCCAGGACATAGACAAGGAGAGTTTTTCTGTCATCGCAAACAGAAGAACTGGAGACAAGGTTCTGTAATAGGCTCTCAATTCTAAGGGTAGGATGAGAAAAGCAAGGTTGTATTAACTGAGATCTAGCTTTGCATATAGCTTAAATATTGTCTTGATATTAGATGTGACCCAGATTTCTTGTCTGCGCCCTGAGGCTGGCCAATGGGCAGAGAAAACTCTGGAGGTTTTATTTGAATGAATTGGTACAGCTTGAGAGGTGTCAACACTATTTTTCCTTATTCCCACAACTTTGAAAGAGAAAAGGAATTGCTATTCACCAGAAAACTTATTCTAGGGACTTCTCTGGTGGTCCAGTGGGTAAGACTGTGCTCCCAATGCAGGCGGCCCAGGTTCAAACCCTTGTTGAGGAACTAGATCCTGCATGCATGCCGCAACTTAAAAAAAAGATCCCACATGCCACAACTAAAGATCACACATGCTGCAACGAATATCCCGCGTGCCACAACTAAGACCTGGCACAGGCTACATAAATAAATAAATAAATATTTTAAAAACCCAAAAAACTTATTCTAGAGCTCTTGAATAGAATGTTCAGGCTCTAAGATAGACTTTAACATGGTGACACCTTAACAACCAAAATTCAGAGTAAATATCCGTATCTGACTACAAATATAATTTTGCCATCTCCAGAAAACAGGTCTTCAGCATATTTAGAATGGGTACTGCTTTACTGCTGAGAGGAAGAACCCACTCTCACCACAATTAACCCAGAAAGAGAGAGATCCCAGCAACATGTAATATGTTTGTCCTGGCACTCCCACAGTTAGCACACTGCCTGGTATCAACTACAAACTGGCACTTGCCATTGGCACTTGCCATCTACCTCTACAAGGATTAAACCATGTGCTACTGCAGCTGCTGACTTTCAACACCCCCTGAAAGGAGTTCAGGTGGAGAGCAGAAATGAGGCACTCTGTGCTCTGGAAAAAAATGGCAGAACAAGTCTTCAGATAGTGAGATATTTTCAGGAGCTGATTTTATGAGCCCAATTCTTGTATCTCCTCATATCCAGAAAAGCACTAAAATCCTTCATGGTGACATCTGCTCCTCATGACTAGCAGTAACCTTCACAAGACTAGCAGAAACCTTCTGCAAAAAATATGTGCTTGATTGCAGGTACTCCCCCTTCACCAAAATCACATATATACTGACCTCCTCCCCTACCTCTTTGGAGCAGTTTCTCAGAGCTATCTGAAATGCTGTCTCCTGGACTATAGTCCTCATTTTGCCCCAAATAAAACTTAACTCGCAACTCTCATGTTGTGCATTTTTTTAAAGTTGACACCGGTAAATAAAGAGCAATCATGTTTCTGGACATGGTGCTGAAAATCAGAGATTTATCAAGCTACAGCACGAAATCAGGACTGGTAAACAGGCTTTCCTAAGAACATTCAAGTTTGCAGCACCATCAGTGCATTCATCAGCAAAGATAAAAGCAGGACTGGGCCATGTATTAGTAACTGTATAATTAGCACTGCCCCTCCTCATTCCTCGCCTCTCCACAATTCTGTCCAAGCAGACTGAACTAAGAGAAAAGAGGGCAGGGAAGGCGCAGGTGGTAAAAGCACAGACGTGTTCCCTGCCTGGCCTCTAAGCCCAAGGCAGTGCCCCCAAATGCCACTGCTAATGGCAGCTTTGACCTAAAGGGTCAAAATTACAAAACCAAAATAGTTACTACTAGTTGGGAGTAGGGATTGTGACAAAAATACACAAGCAGCCTCCTATTTTGGATTACCTCTGCTCTAAACGGTTGCCTAGGATACAAGGGAGCCCAGATTTTGAAAAACAGCACAGACACTGAATGCAAGATCAGACATCTTTCAAGTTAGTCAGATGAAGAAAAATTAGAACGTAGCAGTCAAGCGGATTCTCCAGTGTCTCCGGAGGTCCTTAGGTGGGAAAGGGCCTTGCAGCCTCCATTTGCATTTGCAAAGTGAAGCTGGTTTCAGCCAGACAGTGGAAGACTGAGCAACTACCTGAACACAAAGAAACCTTAATTGGGTAGTTCTCTTTTTCTAAACTCAGAATAAAATATGGCCATTTACCATTGAGACATTTACTTCACTGCTTTATTTCAAAGATTCCTATTTACTAAATAAACAGATCCTACCAGTTCACTCCATCCCTGGCTTCCCAGGATGACGTAGGGTCACAGCTGGTTCAGGGCCAACCAGAAACAGGTTTCAGCTTCTTCCTTTATACCAATTATCATGAGCCTTAAAATTTCATCAAATCCGCTACTTTCATCTCTAAGACAAGAATGGACAAGGATATGAACTGACCAAAAAGTCTTCAGACTGTTGGTAAGTACAATTCCATTCCCAAAGATGCAGGAGAAGACATTTTGTTGATGCAAAACTTATATTCACAAGACTTTTCTTTTAAAACCGGTGTCACCATGAAGGATGCAGTCTAATGGAACAGAAGAAGGAAGGATGACACAGGTGATATGGGGCCATAGTCACTCTCAATGATGAAAAATAGATATTTACAACTTGACAGATGATCATAACTACTCGATACTGTCCCAGAATGCCTCTGTGCCACATCAAATGCAGCAATGAATTACCAATGGGAAGCAATACCCCAAATTGATTTTCTGCCTCTTTTTATATTGTCACAGAAGACAGAAAGCAAGGTTTAAACTGCATTCAGGATGTTGAAAAATGTTTTGTTTTGCAGAGAAGGTGATATAAGTGTAAACTGGACACCACCCTCCTCAAATAGGGGATGATTTACCCCCAGGGGGTCTGGATATCCAGCCTCTGCTTCCTAGCTTTCTTCCTTCCCCAACACACTTGGAAAACTCTTCCTCTTCTAACCCGCCCCTCTTCCCTCTTCTTCTGGAAAGGGCAGCTTCAATCACCTTTGAGTAATAAAATTACCAGCGTAATCAGAGACAGTTGAGGATGTTTGAATATAGCTTCTATTTTCCCGGCAGACAGAAGAGCACTGCAAGAAAGCACAAACCCACGGAACGCAAACTCTGTGCACTCATTCCTCAGTGAGTATGGGTTGCAGAGGCAGTCTATTTTTGCATGTGTGTAACACGGGTATATGTCCTCTACAAAATGATGAGGTGAATATTACTTCCTTTTTGCTTTTCTTAACATCTTTATTGGAGTATAATTGCTTTACAATGGTGTGTTAGTTTCTGCTGTATAACAAAGTGAATTAGCCATACATATACATATATCCCCATATCCCCTCCCTCTGGCGTCTCCCTCCCACCCTCCTTATCCCATCCCTCTAGGTGGTCACAAAGCACCGAGCTGATCTCCCTGTGCTATGCAGCTGCTTCCCACTAGCTATTTTACATTTGATAGTGTATATATGTCCATGCCACTCTCTCACTTTGTCACAGCTTACCCTTCCCCCTCCCCGTGTCCTCAAGTCCATACTCTATGTCTGGATCTTTATTCCTGTCCTGCCCCTAGGTTCTTCAGAACCTTTTTTTTTTTTGGTTCCATATATATGTGTTAGCATACGGTATTTGTTTTCCTCTTTCTTACTTCACTCTGCATGACAGACTCTAGGTCCATCCACCTCACTACAAATAACTCCATTTCATTTCTTTTCATGGCTGCGTAATATTCCATTGTATATATGTGCCACATCGTCTTTATCCATTCATCTGTTGATGGACACTTAGGTTGCTTCCATGTCCTGGCTATTGTAAATAGAGTGGCAATGAACTTTGTGGTACATGACTCTTTTTGAATTATGGTTTTCTCAGGGTATATGCCCAGTAGTGGGATTGCTGGGTCATATGGTAATTCTATTTTTAGTTCTTTAAGGAACCTCCATACTGTTCTCCATAGTGGCTGTATCAATTTACATTCACACCAAAAGTGCAAGAGGTGTCCCTTTTCTCCACACCCTCTCCAGCATTTATTGTTTCTAGATTTTTTGATGTTGGTCATTCTGACTGGTGTGAGATGATACTTCATTGTAGTTTTTTGGTTTTTGTTTTTTTTGTGTGGTAAGTGGGCCTCTCACTGCTGTGGCCTCTCCCGTTGCGGAGCACAGGCTCCAGACATGCAAGCTCAGCAGCCATGGCTCACGGGCCTAGCCACTCTGCGGCATGTGGGATCTTCCTGGACCGGGGCACGAACCCTTGTCCCCTGCATCGGCAGGCAGACTCTCAACCACTGCGCCACCAGGGAAGCCCCCTCATTGTAGTTTTGATTTGCATTTCTCTAATGCTTAGTGATGTTGAGCATCCTTTCATGTGTTTGTTGGCAATCTGCATATCTTCTTTGGAGAAATGTCTATGTAGGTCTTGTGCCCAGTTTTGGATTGGGTTGTTTGTTTTTTTGATATTGAGCTGCATAAGCTGCTTGTAAATTTTGGAGATCAATCCTTTGTCAGTTGCTTTGTTTCCAAATATTTTCTCCCATTCTGAGGGTTGTCTTTTTGTCTTGTTTTCCTTTGCTGTGCAAAAGCTTTTAAGTTTCATTAGGTCCTATTTGTTTATTTTTGTTTTTATTTCCATTTCTCTAGGAGGTGGGTCAAAAAGTATCTTGCTGTGATTTATGTCATAGAGTGTTCTGCCTATGTTTTCCTCTAAGAGTTTTATATTGTCTGGTCTTACATTTAGATCTTTAATCCATTTTGAGTTTATTTTTGTGTATGGAGTTAGGGAGTGTTCTAATTTCATTCTTTTACATGTAGCTGTCCAGTTTTCCCAGCACCACTTGTTGAAGAGGCTATATTACCTCTAATAACATTTATTTTTCCCAATTATAAGTGTGATACATTCAGATTGTGCAGCATTTTGAAGACCTGGTAAAGTATGCAGAAGGAAATTTAAATTATCCATAATCCTACCTCCTGGAATAAGTATGGTGAACATTTTCATCTATACCCTATCAATTTTTCCCTCACATATTTACATATAAACACACTCAGACACACATATATGCACAGAGAGAAATGAAAGGGAAGACATGGTTGTATGTACACTTCTGGTTCCTGCATGAGTCTCTCTAACAGAGTACAAATCTTTAATACACAGTAGAACTGTAGAAATACATGACATTAAGAGCTCTTTGATATAACTCATTCATTTGATGGACGCAGCAACTGACACAGGCACTCTGAGAGGATTTTCCCAGTGACCCAGCTACCTCAGGAGAGAAGCAGTCTGCCTCTGAGTGCAGTGATCTCTCCAATATGCCCTGAAAGTCTAGGACAAGTGTCTCCTAACAACTTGACACTAGACCTTGCGAAGATCACAATTACAAAAATCCACAAGTATGACACATTGCTAAAAAGCCTGCAGCTGCTTAAGGGTTCTATGAGCAGACCTATGGCTCAAGGGAACACTGTGACAGCTGAGGTATGGGACTGCAAGCTTGTAAGAAGAGGAACAGAAACAAAATAATTTGACCCACAGAGTGTGCATGGCTTCTCTTAGACACTGCTTTAATTTTGGATTGGGAATCCCATTTGCCAGGGGGAAAGCAATGTCTTTTTGAAAGTGGGGAGTTTCTGCAATAATGCCTGAGTTGTGTTCTTGCTGGAAAAGAGTGAGATATTGTAATTGGGAAGAAACTTTTGTATTCTATTACAAGTTAGCCACTAAAGGGATGTTGCCTATAAGCTTAAATTGTACATAATGGTCCATCTCTGGGAACCCTGCTTCCCAGGTAATGACCATTAAGCTAAAATACCTTTGTTTAGCTCACAGGAAACATCCTGACCAGGCCCACCTGTGAATGACTACAGGGAGGAAGAAATTCACACCTCCCCTCTGAAGGCTGATGGCAACCAGGATGTGTTTGACTTTAATCTCTCCTCTTTTGGTATAAAAGGAGCCTGAGTTCTAACTTAGGCAAGATGGCTCTTTGGGACACAAGCTCACCATCTTCTCGATTAGTTGGCTTTCCAAATAAAGTCATTATTCCTTGACCCAACAACTCGTCTCTCCAATATTGGCCTGTCATGTGGCAAGCAGTACAAGCTTAAACTCAGTAACAAATTTTGGCGAACTAGCCAGGAGCCTTGGTGCTCATGGCCAGGCAGGCCCAGTTAGGGAATTTTCAGGTAAGGCACAAGGAGATGCCAGGACCATTTGTCCTGAGGATTTGCCCTCCAAAATTCCCTGAAGTGGCACTGGCTGCCCCAGTGCTTGGCAGTTGGAGCAAGGAATCAACATTTGGAAGCCAACAGGCTCCATATAGTAGGGTAAGTCGCTCCAGTGTGAACAGCCAGGAACTTTATTTCCTCTCCATTTGGGGCCTTTTCTACAGAATAAGCCAATTTGTTTTGTATTTGAGTGGGGTACCCTGTCGGAGAGTGGAAAGAGTTGGTGGACTTCCACCCAATTTGTGAACCAGTTTGTTTCTTTGGATGCTAGCATTTCTTTGTGTTTTGTTTGTCTTGAAAAAGGGAGAATGTTTCAACTACCTCTAAAGAAAGTCCTCTGAGGTGCATTTTGGATAAGGGATCTGATTATAGCTCTGAACCTATGGGTGAGAGAAAGATGATATCTTATTGTAATAATATGTGGCCACAATACCTGTTAAGATCTCCACAGGGGGGTTAGAAAGGGTTATCTTGGGACCTTGTGCATTGTGTACTGCTACTCTTGCTGTGTTAATTACATCCTCTATGGTCTCCTGTGTTGTTGGTATATGTAAAACCCCAAGACCAAACTTGAGGGTTTATTTATTTTCTGTTTGTTCTTTGGGCTTTTTGTTTCATTTTGTGTGGTACTGTTCTCCATTTACAGCCAAATCAGTTTTGTGATACTTAAAACTTTTACTGATATCAAATGGAGGAAAGGAACAGGAAAAAAATAGTCTGTTCTTGTCCAAGAGTGGGACAGTCCAAGGAAGAAGAGAAAGGTTCCACTTGGTTCCTAAACTCACCAAAAGCTACAAATAGAAATAGAAGTGTCTTTTCCATATACATTTAGCTATGTAGACAGGTGACCTTGATTTATCCCATCTGCCAGGAGCCCAATTTGAATCCAACCTCTTTTCTAACTGATGGGTTTTATACTGTCATACCTGACTCATGTCTAAAATTTTGGAATAGGAACTATGAGGTCCCTGTGTCTGTACATGTGTTATATATGTGTGGCACTGCCAAAATTAATTTGTAAAAGAGCTCTATTTAATTGGCTTAAAGAAATTGCTCATATAAATACTCAAATATAAAAGAAACTGGCTGCATTTCAGGTTCACATGATCTAGGAAAAACGCAGTATTGAATTAATATCTGGTGTTAGTTAACTTAAGCTTGTGGGTTTGATACAGATAGATCTTGAGTCAACAACTTTAAGTATAATACTTTCATTGTACCTGGGTTTACTAGAAATCAAATAATACCTTATACCTGTTACAGTTTGTCAGCAAGGAAAATAACAATGTGACAAGGCTTTTAGGTAAATAAAATAGAGGTAAATGAAGTAAAGAGTTTTGGGGTAACCTCTATGGGAATAATGTTTTGGGAATGTCTACCTAGCATAGTCTCTCCAGATTTTCATAACTCGAAACTGAACTAAGTTTTAAGATAAGATTGAACTTAATTAAGAAAATAAATCTTAAGGGTAAAGTGATATAAAACCTGAATTTGGTTCTGTAAGAGGACAAAGTTTTCTTAAAATATTGAACTGCTTTTGGTAACAGATTGTGAAGTTCTTTGATTAAGTGAACTCTATTTGCCATTGAGATCTTTTATTACCACTGGTTAAAACTTTTTGATATTTTTGACAAACTTCCCAAAATCAAGTTCAAAGTGGGGTTCATTTGAACTCTGGCTAACTTTGGGGTTTTCCAGAGGGTCCTGGAACACCTCAAATTATTTGTTTTCTCTCCATCTCAGAGAGGAATATTAAACTATTTGGGCTTATTTGGTGGAGGCATTGTCAAATGACTGATGATAAAACTTCTTAGATTGTGTCACAAGGGTAAACGTTATTAATACACGTATTCTACGGAACTCCTAAAATTCTGGTATATCTTAGTAAATGGTATCAGGCATAATTTTAGTAATTATCTTAAACTGTTTGTCACAGCAGTAATCAAGTTTCTATTCAACTGCATCATAATCCCAGTTGATTGATGCCAAAGCAAAAAGGCATCCTTTTAATGGTTAGATGATCAATTGTTATCTATGGTTTTACAGTGGCTTTTGAACGACTCTATAGCTTTTCTGTGAAAAAAGCAGGGAAGAATGATGAAATCCTTTATATGCAAGCATTTGTACTATTATCAGAGAAAATAAGAAAAGGAAAAGAATGAGAATGAGGATACGTTGCTTCAAATTTTAACTCCTCTGGCTGAGCTAGCTGTCCCAGCCACTCTGGCTATAATGCCAATATATCCACCACCCCTTCCACCTTCCATTCCTATCCAGCCCCAATTCCTGACACTGGGGCCCAGGCCTTCCCCTGCTTATAGGGATCAATTAGAGAATCCTGTGTTAGTTTCTGGAGCACAGGGTCTGGTCTGGTGTTGCCATCTGAGACCCAACAGGGCACCCATTTTTGGCCAGGAGCCACTTCAGGGACAGGGCAATTTCCTTTACACCATTATCTTGTAGGGGGCCTAAGTGCAAATGAACAGCTGGCTAGGTTTCTCAGGCTTCTTTAATTGGAAAGATGGCAACTCACCTTATAGGGAGGATCCTCTACACCTGAAGCCCACTTGACAGCATCTACAGCTGAACCAAATTGGGGCCCCAGTGAGAGAAGAAGGCCCTTAATAGAGCACTGCTTATTAGTGCATCTTGGCAGGGCCTTGAAAAGGGAAACCAAAGCCAAAGTGTTTGAACAAAATGCAAGAAATTCAGCAAAACAAATGAAGAACTCTCTGAATTTTTGGAAAGGATTTATCAGACCTACAGACATCATACTAATGCAGGTCCCTAGCCCCCTGAAAATATTAGAATGGTAGTTTTGACCTTTTGGAGCAAAGTGCCTCAGATATCAGGAGAAAGTTGAAAAAATTAGATGGTACATTTGGAAAGAACCCTTCTCAATTGGTAGACTTTGTTTTTAAAGTTTTCAACAAGGAACAACAACAGAAAAAAGAAAATGCAAAATGAAACACCACTTTTTTGGCAGAAGCATCGGATTCTCAGAGGGTGAGTAACTTGAAGAGAGGTAAGCCTCTATTGGGGAAGGAGCAACGTGCTTACTGAAAGGAGGAGGAACATTGGAAAACGGATTGCCCTGTGCTAAAACAGAAGAAGAACAAAAGACAAGAGATAAAGGAACATTCTAAATGAAGAGGTCCGTGGGCTCCCTTGGACCTGAGGTACCTAATTCCCCACAGGAGCCCCAGGTAAAACTGACAGCAGGAAATGGGCTGACTAACTTTCTGATAGACCACACCCTGAAGTTTTTCACAGAATAGCTTAACATCAGTCCCACCAGAGTGCTGTAAGCCTACAGATGGCACTCACGAAAATCCCAGAAAAGGAGACACAGCTCCTTCCCCCAAGGTCTTAAAAATAACCCAAAGACTGCTGTCAGACCTCCCCAGATGGGGAAGCAAACAGAGGAAAATGCCCCACCAAGGACTGAAAAATACCCCTCTTTTTAAATAAAATTTTATTGGAATATAGTTGCTTTACAATGTTCTGTTAGTTTCTATAGTACAGCAAAGTGAATCAGCTATACGTATACGTATATCCCCTCTTTTTTGGATTTCCTTCCCATTTAAGTCACCACAGAGCACTGAACAGAGTTCCCTGTGCTATACAGTAGGTTCTCATTAGTTATCTATTTTTTACATAGTATCAATAGTATATATATGTCATTCCCAGTCTCCCAATTTATCCCACTCTCCCCTTTCACCCTTAGTATCCAAACTTTTGTTCTCTGTGTCTGTATCTTTATTTCTGCTTTGTAAATAAGATCATCTATACCAATTTTTTCAGATTCCACATATACACGTTAATGTATGATATTTGTTTTTCTCCTTCTGACTTCACTCTGTATGACCGTCTCTAGATCTAGCCACGTCTCTGCAAATGACCCAATTTTGTCCCTTTTTATAGCTGAATAATATTCCATTGTTTATATGTACCACATCTTCTTTATCCATTCCTCTGTTGATGGACACTTAAGTTGTTTCCATGTCTGGGCTATTGTAAATAGTGCTGCAATGAACATTCGGATGCATGTATCTTTTTGAATTATGGTTTCCTCTGGGTATACGCCCAGGAATGGGATTGCCAGGTCATATGGGAATTCTATTTTTAGTTTTTGTGGGGTTTTTTTGCGGTATGCGGGTCTCTCACTGTTGTGGCCTCTCCCATTGTGGAGCACAGGCTCCAGATGTGCAGGCTCAGTGGCCAAGGCTCACTGGCCCAGCTGCTCCGCAGCATGTGGGATCCTCCTGGACTGGACCTGTGTCCCCTGCATCAGCAGACGGACTCTCAACCACTGCACCACCAGGGACGCCCTCTATTTTTAGTTTTTTAAGGTACCTCCATACTGTTCCCCATAGTGTCTGTATCAATTTACATACCCACCAACAATGTAAAAGGGTTCCCTTTTCTCCACACCCTCTCCAGCATTTATTGTTTGTACATTTTGTGGTGATGGCCATTCTGAATGGTGTCAAGTAGTATCTCATTGTAGTTTTGATTTGCATTTCTCTAACAATTAGTGATATTGAGCACCTTTTCATGTATTTGGTGGCCATCTGTATGTCTTATTTGGAGAAATGTTTATTTAGGTCTTCCACCCATTTTTTGACTGGGTTGTTTGGGTTTTTTTGATATTGACCTGCATGAGGATGTATATTATGGAGATTAACCCTTTGTCTGTTGCTTCATTTGCAAATAATTTCTCCCATTCTGAGGGTTGTCTTTTCGTCTTGTTTATGGTTTCTTTGCTGTGCAAAAGCTTTTAAGTTTAATTAGGTCCCATTTGTTTATTTTTCTTTTTATTCTCATTACTCTAGGAAGTGGATCAAAAACAATATTGTTGCAATTTAAGTCAAAGAGTGTTCTACCTATGTTTTCCTCTAAAAGATTGATAGTGTCTGGCCTTACATTTAGATCTTTAATCCATTTTGAGTTTATTTCTGTGTATGGTGTTAGGGAGTTTTCTAATTTCATTCTTCTAAATGTAGCTGTCCAGTTTCCAGCACCACTTGTTGAAGAGGCTGTCTTTGCTCCATTGCATATTCTGGCCTTTGTCACAGATTAGGTGACCATAGGTGTGTGGGTTTATCTCTGGGCTTTCTATCCTGTTCCATTGATCTATATTTCTGTTTTTGTGCCAGTGCCATACCATCTTGATTACTGTAGCCCTGTAGTATAGTCTGAAGTCAGGGAGCCTGATTCCTCTCAGCTTCGTTTTGTTTTTCTCAAGATTACTTTTGCTATCCAAGGTCCTTTGTGTTTCCATACAAATTGTAAAATTTTTTGTTCTAGTTTGGTGAAAGATGCCATTGGTAATTTGACAGGGATTGCACTGTATCTATAAATTGCTTTGGGTAGTATAGTCATTTTCACAATATTGATTCTTCCCATCCACGAACATGGTATATCTTTCCATCTGTTTGTGTCGTCTTTGATTTCTTTCATCAGTATCTTATAGTTTTCTGCGTACAGGTCTTTGGCCTCCATAGGTAGGATTATTCCTAGGTATTTTATTCTTTTTGTTGCAATGGTAAATGGGATTGTTTCCTTAATTTCTCTTTTTGATCTTTCATTGTTAGTGTATAGGAATGCAAGAGATTTATGTGTTTTAATTTTGTATACTGCAACTTTACTAAATTCATTGATTAGCTCTAGTAGCTTTCTGGGGACATCGTTAGGATTTTCTATGCATAGTATCATGTCATCTGCCAAAAGTGACAGTTTTACTTTTCTTTATGAATTTGGATTCCTTTTCTTTTTCTTCTCTGATTGCCATGGCTAGGACTTACAAAACTATGTTGAATAACAGTGGCAAAAGTGGGCACCATTTTCTTGTTCCTGATTTTAAAGGAAATGCTTTCAGTTATTCACCACTGAGAATAATGTTTGCTGTGGGTTTGTCATATATGGACTTTATTATATTGAGGTAAGTTCCCTCTATGCCCACTTTCTGGAGAGTGTTAATCTTAAATGGGTGTTGAATTTTGTCAAGCTTTTTCTGCATCTATTGAGATTATCATATGGTTTTTACTGTTCAATTTGTTAATATGGTGTAACACATTGATTGATTTGCATATATAGAAGAATCCTTGTATGCTTGCAGTAAATCCTAGTTGGCCATGGTGTATGATCCTTTTAATGTGTTGTTGGATTTTTGCGTCTATGTTCATCAGTGATATTGGCCTGTAATTTTCTTTTTTTGTGATACCTTTGTCTGGTTTTGGTATCAGGGTGATGGTGGCCTCATAGAATGAGTTTGGGAGTGTTCCTCCCTCTGCAAATTTTTGGAAGAGTTTGAGAAGGGTAGTTGTTAGCTCTTCTTTGTTTGCTACAGTTCGCCTGTGAATTCATCTGGTCCTGGACTTTTGTTTGTTGGAAAATTTTAAATTCCTGTTTCAATTTCATTACTTGTGATTGGTCTGTTTATATATTCTATTTCTTCCTGGTTCAGTCTTGGAAGGTTGTACCTTCCTAAGAATTTGTCCATTTTGTCCAGGTTGTCCATTTTATTAGCATATAGTTGCTTGTAGTAGTTTCTTTTGATCTTTTGTACTTCTGCAGTGTCTGTTATAACTTCTCCTTTTTCATTTCTAATTCTAGTGATTTGAGTCCTCTCCTGTTTTTTCTTAGTGAGTCTAGCTAAAAGTGTATCAATTTTGTTTATCTTCTCAAAGAACCAGCTTTTAGTTTTATTGATCTCTGCTATTTTTTTTTCTTTCTATTTCATTTATTTCTGCTCTGATCTTTGGATTTCTTTCCTTCTACTAACTTTGAGTTTTGTTTCTTCTTTCTCTAGCTGCTTTAGGTGTAAGGTTAGGTTGTTTATTTGAGCTTTTTCTTGTTCCTTGAGGTAGGACTGTATTGCTATAAACTTCCCTCTTAGAACTGCTTTTGCTGAATCCCATAGGTTTTGGGTCGTCGTGTTTTCATTGTCATTTGTTTCTAGGAAGTTTTTCATTTCACCTTTGGTTTATTCCGTGATTTCTTGGTTATTTAGTAGCATATTGCTTAGCCTCCATGTTAATGCTTTTAACAGTTTTTTTTGCTGAAATTTATTTTGAATCTCATAGTGTTATAGTTGGAAAAGATGCTTGACACATTTTCAATTTTCATAAATTTCTGAGGCTAGATTTGTGACCCAAGATGTGATCTATCCTGGAGAATGTTCTGTGTGCACTTTAGAAGAAACTGTATTCTGCTGCTTTCAGGTGGAATGTCCTATAAATATCAACTAAGTCTATCTGATCTAATGTGTCATTTAAGACTTGTGTTTCCTTATTAATTTTCTGTCTGGATGATCTATCTATTGGTGTAAGTGGAGTGTTAAAGTCCCCCACTATTATTGCGTTACTATCAATTTCCCCTTTTATGGCTGTTAGCATTTGCCTTATGTATTGAGATGCTCCTATGTTGGGTGCATAAATATTTACAATTGTTATTATGTTCTTCTTGGATTGATCCCTTGATCATTATTTAGTGTCCTTCTTTATCTCTTGTAACAATCTTTATTTTAAAGTCTATTTTATCTGATACGAGTATTGCTACTCCAGCTTTCTTTTGATTTCCATTTGCATGGAATATCTTTTTCCATCCCTTCACTTTCAGGCTATATGTGTCCCTAGGTCTGAAGTGGTTCTCTTGAGGACAACATATATATGGGTCTTATTTTTGTATCCATTCAACCAGTCTGTGTCTTTTGGTTGGAGCATTTAATCCATTTGTATTGAAGGTAATAATCGATGACATATATTCCTATTACCATTTTCTTAATTGTTTTGGGTTTGTCTTTGTACATCTTTTTCTACTCTTGGGTTTCCTGCCTAGAGAAATCCTTTCAGCATTTGTTGCAAAGCTGGTCTGGTGGTGCTGAAATCTCTTAGCTTTTGATTGTCTGTAAAGCTTTTGATTTCTCCTTCAAATGTGAATGAGAGCCTTGCCAGGTAGAGTATTCTTGGTTGTAGATTTTTCCCTTTCATCACTTTAAATATATCCTCCCACTCCCTTCTGGCCTGCAGAGTTTCTGCTGAAAGATCAATTGATAACCTTATGCAGATTCCCTAGTATGTTATTTGTTGCTTTTCCCTTGTTACTTTTAATATTTTTTCTTTGAATTTAATTTTTGTTAGGTTGATTAATATGTGTCTTGGCATGTTTCTCCTTGGGTTTATCTTATATGGGACTCTCTGTACTTCTTGGACTTGATTGTTTCCTTTCCCATGTTAGGGAAGTTTTCAACTATAATCTCTTCAAATATTTTCTCAGACCATTTCTCCTTCTCTTCTTCTTCTGGGACTCCTATAATTCAAATGTTGGTGTGTTTAATGTTGTCCCAGTGGTCTCTGAGACTGTCCTCAATTCTTTTCATTCTTTTTTCTGCTCTGAGGTAGTTATTTCAACTATTTTATCTTCTAGGTCAGTTATCCGTTCTTCTGCCTCAGTTATTCTGCTATTGATTCCTTGTAGTGGTTTGTGTGTGTGTGTGTGTGTGTGTGTGTGTGTGTGGTATGTGGGCCTCTCACTGTTGTGGCCTCTCCCATTGCGGAGCACAGGCTCAGCAGCCACGGCTCACGGGCCCAGCCACTCTGTGGCAGGTGGGATCTTCCCAGATTGGGGCACGAACCCGCGTTGCCTACATCGGCAGGCAGACTCTCAACCACTGCGCCACCAGGGAAGCCCTTCTTCTAGTGTATCTGTAATTTCAGTTATTCTGTTTTTCAATCACTGTTTTTTCTTTAGTTCTAGTTACTTGTTAAACGTTTCTTGTATTTTCTCCATTCTATTTCTGAGATTTTGGATCACCTTTATTATCATTACTCTGAATTCTTTTTCAGGTAGTTTGCCTATTTCCTCTTCATTTATTTAGTCTCGTGGGTTTTTACCTTGCTCCTTTATCTGAAACATATTTCTCTGTCTTCTCATTTTGTCTAACTTACTGTGTTTGAGGTCTTCTTTCCACAGGCTGCAGGGTTGTAGCTCCTCTTGCTTCTGGTGTCTTCCCCCAGTGGATGAGGCTGGTCCAGTGGTTTGTGTAGGCTTCCTGGTGGGAGGGACTGGTGCCTCCATTCTGGTGGTGGAGCTGGATTCTTTTACCTCTGATGGGCAACGGCTGATGTGTTTTGGGGTGTCTGTGTGCTTAGTACAACTTTAGGCAGCCTGTCTACTGATGGGTTGGTTTGTATTCCTGTCTTGCCTCTTGTATAGCGTGGGGCATTCAGCACTGAAGTCTCCTGGCAGTTGGATGGAGCTGGGTCTTGGAGTTGAGATGGAGACCTCTGAGAGAGCTCTCATCTAATAACATTCCCTGGGGTCAGGAATTCTCTGGTGTTCCAGCATTCTGGACTTGGCGCTGCCATCCCAGAGGCTCAGGGCCGACCTGTGGCCTGGGAACCAAGACCCTGCAAGCCACATGGCTCGGCAAAAAGGAAAAAAAAAGAAAAAAGAAAAAATTGGTAGGGATGAAAACAAACAAAACCGCAAATGGTAAAAGCAAAACCAAACCAAAACAAAGACACATACAAAATAAGAAAACAAAAACCAAGAGAACCAGATAAACCCAAAACGAAATCAAACAATTAAAAACCAAACTAACAAAAACAAAAAATAAAAACAAAAGTAGATTGCAAGCTGAAGGAAAAAGCAAAGAAAACAAAACACATAAAAATGATAAAATAACATAAAAACAAAATTGAACAAAGGAAAGAAAAAAACAAGGAAAAAACACAGAACAACATAAAAGTAACATAGAAATAGAAATATGAAAAAAATTTTAAACTAAATAAAAATAAAATCAATAATAAAAAATAACAAAATATAAAAAACAGTAATAATAATTATATTTTCCTGGGGACTCAGCTGTCAGTGTCTTTGCCCCCTCCGTGAGTCACAGCCAACCTCCATCTCCCCAGGAGGCCCTCCAAAATCTCTCAGTAGGTCTCTAGTCCTTCTTTGCCACTGTGGGAGCAGCTCAGACTCTGACCTGGCCCAACTCCCACGTGTACTAGTCCTCAAAGTCCACAGCTGCTAGAGCTAGACCGGTTTCAGTTGTGGAACACTTATCCATTCAGATATTCCATAGATGAGGGGCTTACCAAGCCAATCTCAGGGATTTAATCTGTGGTTTGTGCAGCTGAACAGAAATATTTTTGTTCTTCTTCCTTAGTCATTGTGCACCTGGGGCTCAGCTGTGCTTTTAGCTCCACTTCTGTGTGTGGGCCACTCACAGGAGTGTGTTCCCACAGCTGCTGTGGAGCACTCAGGTCTGCCCCAGTGAGGACAGGGCATGGAGGTGGCATGACATCCTGGGTCACAGGGGCCCCAGCGGTGACAGGTGCATGGTGAAAGTCACAGGTGCATGAGATCCAGCCCTAGTGGGAACCGGCATGAAGTCAGCCCTGGTGGGGGCTTTTCCTTGTGCCTGGCAGGGCAGGGGGCCATCACATGGGGGGAGAGAGGCTGCAATGGCAGCTCCACCCGCTGCACATCACTCAACAGTGGTGTCTTCCTTCTATAGCAGTCTGGATTTCCTCCACAAGCATTCCTGGTTGTGGATTTCCTCCCTCCCATCCCCACAGGCTGTCTCCTCGCAGTCAATGGTAGTCCTCCCTCCAGGTTTGCTCTCCAATCCCAACGTTCCAGCTCTTAGCCCTGTGTGCACTGGCAGACACATGTCACAGTCTGGGGTGCGCAGGGCTGTGGCATGGACCACCTGTGTAGGTCTCACTCTGTCCTGTCTGCCACAGACTGGCTGTTTTACCCTCCTCTGACAGCCTCAGATGCTCCCCTTCTGTCCCAACTGATTTCCCCATCAGTGGGGGCGCTTTCCCAGACGCGGAACCTCTTCTCTGCTTCAGCTCCCCCCAAAGGGCACAGATCCCATCCCACTTCCTCTCCTCTTTTTTTCCCCTTCTTTCTTTTGTCCTACCCAGTTATGTGGGGATCTTTCTTGTCCTTACTGGTGTCCAAGGTCTTCTGCTAGTGTTCAGCTGGCGTTCTGTGAGAATCGTTCCATGTGTAGATGTATTCTTGATGCATTTGTGGAGAGAGATGAACTCCACGTCGTCTACTTCTCCAACCATCTTGGTTTCCCCAGGACTGAAAATAGACTTTACTCAAATGCCTCAAGCTGCAAAAATTTCAGATAACCTGCTAGTGTTTGTGTGGACACTATTTTAGGATATCCCACCTGGACAGAAAATCTCTGAAGTAGTTAAAGCCCTCCTTAAGGAAATTATCCCCTGATTTGGATTAAAGCATTGAAACAACATTCATCCTGGAGACCACAATCAACAGTTAAAAACAAGAAAATGAATCATATATTGAAAAGGGATGTTGTTAAAAAGTCAAGAGACATTAAACTTGGGATAAGGCCTTGCCAGTCGTCCTGCTATGGATCTGTGGCTCCCAGAAGCAGGCTTAAATTAAGCCCCTTTAAAATATTGTATGGTAGGCCATTCCAGGTGTCTACCCAGGTAGGAGAATCTATAAATGTTAAAAGACCTAGCAATTGCCAATTATATTAAAACTTTGGGCACTATACTATTCATGAGTTTGCCTCCAATAGGTCTGCCTATCCAACTGAAATAGATGGTAATTCCATTGTAGCTGGAGAAGGGGCAGCCAATTTGTTTAATTTTGTCCAAATAAATAGCACAGGAATTTAGTATATGTATTGGGAACTCGAACCAAAACCCCAACTGCAATTACGAATTAGACAACAAAGTGCTAAGAGGTTTCACTGGGTTCAAATAGTTGTGGATAAAAAGGACTGACTAAAGATTCTAAGGAATATTTGTCACCTTAGTTCAGCAGAATGATCTTCCTTCTTTTACCACAAGGTTGTGGAATGGATGTTGACAGTGGAGAATTGTAATAGGGAAGAACCTTTCGTATCCTGTTACAAGTTAATCACTAAACAGATGTTGCCTATAAGCTTAAATTACACATAATGGTCCATCTCTGGGCAACCTGCCTCCCAGGTAATGACCATTAATCTAAAACACCTTTGTTTAGCTCACAAGAAACATCCTGACCAGGCCCACCTGTGAATGACTACAGGGAGGAAGAAATTCACACCTCCCCTCTGGAGGCTGATGGGAGCCAAGAAGTTTTTGACTTTACTTCCTCCTCTTTTAGTATAAAAAAGGCCTGACTTCTTACTCAGGCAAGATGGTTCTTTGGGGCATGAACCCACCATCTTCTTGGTTATCTGGCTTTCCAAATAAAGTTGTTATTCTTTGTCCCAACAACTTGTCTCTCGATTATTGGCCTGTCGTGTGGTGAACAGTACAAGCTTGGACTCAGTAACAATATGGCAGTCAGTTCCCAAGTGCTGTCCATCTCAGAAGATTCAGAAAGCCTGGTAGAGTGAGAGATCAGGGGCTCTGATTAGATCAAAGCCTCCACTACATCTCTGGGTAATGTTTTGCACGTTCCATTTTGAAAGGGTTACAATTCATCCTGTTCAGTGTCCTACCCTTTTGCAATTCCACTGTGTATTTATCATACACTCCCTATCCTATCTGTGAACAGGAAAGAGCTCCTGCTGATGCATCATGTGAGGAAATAAGGCACTGTGCCAGTTATCAATGTACTGCCTCTCAGCTCTGAATTTCTCAGTCATTGCCTGATGCATGAAAATGGATCTGGGTCCTGTAAATATGATTCCTTGGCCAACTGGCAGTAAGTTTTGTCAGCAGGGGGTGCTGGAGAGACACTGTGAAGGTTTTGCTGCTGGGTTCTGGAGTGCTCTCTGAGACGGCTGCTGCAGCGTGGCCATGTCTCCAGGGCCCAGCTGCTTCAGTGCACTAGGCCCTTCCAGCTCCAGGCTCCAGTGGAAAGGCTGTCCCCCACCCTGTGCCCACCCCACCCCCAACCATGCCCGGCTCCTACAGCACCGGGCTCCTCAGTGCACAGCACTCAGTGGTACCCAGTGGCCAGCAGCTTCACAGCACCCTCCCTGGTTTTGTAGTAGAATGACTCCTTGGGTAAATGGATTCCCCTAGCAACTTGGTGGATTTCTGGCAAGTTCCACTGGTGCAGGACCACAGCTGACTCCTCTGTTGTCCAGCAAGCCATGGCCACAGCCCCTTTGACAATGTCTGCATCTCAGACCAGGGCCCCTTCCTTGGGTAGCTATCTCCTTCTGTATGCTATGCCTGTATTTTTCAGTGTTCTCTTTACTTCTTACTATCCCAACCCCCTTTACTTCAATCCTCTGTTATAGTTACAGTAATTCTTTATACTATACTTTCCCAGTTCAAACCACTCTGTAGCTTCTCTCTCCTGAGCTGATACTGACAGACACAGGCATCAAGCTGTCAGAGCTCTGTGCCGGCAAACTATATACACTGACTCAACTGAGAAGAGAAGAGAGTTTAGTGCGGGGTGTCCAGCAGTTCACAGAATAAAGGGGAGGTGTGGAGGCCAGGCTTGGAAAGGAGAGCAACCTTGGCAGGTCGAGGGTTCTAGGTGCCAAAGCCAACGGGAAGGACCTGACTGGTTCAGCCTCCCTGAAAGTTGAGCCTGAAGGTGCTGTGGGCGGGTCACATACTGAGGGAGTGCCCAGGAGCAGGAGAGGCAGGGAAGGAGGTCAGGGCAGCAGGGAAAGTCAAGCGGCGTCTTAGCTGGAGGCAAGCTGGCCCCATGGGGGCACTCTGGAGCACAGACACAACTACAGAATTACTCCACTGTGGCAAAGGGGCCAGCCTCTTTTGCCAGCTGTCTGTCATTTACTGTACCCCTTCCAGGCATGGTGGCTCCATTCAGCCAAGGGATGTTCTCTGGAAAGTTGCTCAGCTGGCAACACAACAGCAGCCTCCTCCATAAGACATTGTAAGAGAAGGAAAGAAACAGGAACCTCAAGTGGACACAGGGAATTAACCTCTGAGTGGGGACAAACTTTACCACAACTGCCACAGCAGCCTTGAAATGAAACACAGGAGTGAGACGGCAGGAAAATGCAAACAGCGGAAGCACTTCCAAGCCCTCTTTGCTGTTTTCATCTAAATGAATCCTCCCAATTCCATCTGATTCCAAAACATGTCCTATGTCACTGAGGTGCAGATCCTCTTGCTTGGGAGGACTGGAGCAGAGCACATTATAAAATGCTCCCTTGACTGGGAAAGAAGAGCAGAAGAGGGGAAGGCAGCGTGGGTTGTAAGATGTTTTGATGTGTTTGGGGAATTTAAAAACCTAGCAATATTCATGCACATGTCAATGCTTTCATTTTGCTTGGAAGCTGCTAGTAGTCAATTTAGCTCCCTGCATCCCCCAAAGTCATACTCACATTGAAGAGGTTTGTGTGTTTCTTCATCGCTTGTTTTTGATTTTGTCTTACTTTCCCTTGACATGCTACTTCCCAACATTTCAGCACACAGCATAAGTTTAGCTATGCAATATTTTAAATAAATGTTATCAATTCCTTCACTCCTAGAACTTGAGGTGTAAAATTAACAGGATAAAGTCAGAAAAGGGATTATTTTTGAAGCATGCACGTGAAAATGGTGCTATTTTCCAAGACGAGGGGGAGTGGGAATCCAGAAAAAGTGATCCAGGAGCAACCTCCTGAGTCCTGAGCAGGCCCTCCTTCTCCCTATCCCAGCAGCTGCTCCTCCATCCACCATAACTACCATACCTGCTCTGAGGTTAAAGGGTCTTTCCTTTTTTTCCCAATAAGGATTTGTTTCACTGTGTTTTCTACATGGATAGAAATAAGGCTATTTTGATGAAGACGGAGACGCAAGAGGGAAGAGATATGGGAACATATGTATATGTATAACTGATTCACTTTGTTATAAAGCAGAAACTAACACACCATTGTAAAGCAATTGTACTCCAATAAAGATGCTAAAATAAATAAATCAATAAATAAAAATAGGGCTTCCCTGGTGGCGCAGTGGTTGAGAGTCCGCCTGCCGATGCAGGGAACACGGGTTCGTGCCCTGGTCCGGGAAGATCTCACATGCCACGGAGCGGCTAGGCCCGTGAGCCATGGCCACTGAGCCTGCACGTCCAGAGCCTATGATCTGCAACGGGAGAGGCCACAACAGTGAGAGGCCCACATACCGCAAAAAATATATAATAAAATTTAAAAATAAATAAATAAAAATTTAAAAAAAACAGATGAATGGATAAAGATGTGATATATATATATCACATCTTTATATGTATATAAAAAAAGTCTTTACAAAAACAATCTATAATTAAATCAGTAACAAAATTTAACTTTAGATGAGTCAAGGATTCTACATTTGAAATTCAATTTCACATTCAAGATTAGTGAATTTTGGTAAGAAAAAAAGACTACCAGAAAGGAAAAAGACACCTTTTCAACTGATAAGTTATAAACTTTTTTTTAAATTACTTTGGGAAAACACACAGTATAGTTATTTAAGAAAAGTCATTTAAGGAAGACTGAAAACTATTTTAAAATTTTCCAAGAAACTGAAGCTTTTCCATGCAAGTGTGGGCAACACTAGTCTTTCCTGAAAGTCCTTCAAGTGGCCTGGAGTCTACTTTTAAATGTGTCCCTTCTGGTGGCACCTCTCCTTTTTTTTCCACCAGGAATATTTGAATCATAGCACAAAACACAATCAGCATTTCATTAAAAGCAGTACCAATTATTCCAAAAGGTTAGTGAGATGCTTTTTCTTGACTAAAGTTTGAGCCCATGGGTCTTCTAGACCACTCAGCAGCAAGGTTTATTAAGCACTACTGTATCTCCAAAAACCAGAGACACAGAATAAAAGGGCACCACGATTTCAGGAATATTTAGAAAAGAATGGAATAAATAAAACAGATTACATCTTTTATGTTCAAAAGATATATGGTTAGTATTAAGCCAGATTTCTGTGACTATATGTATATTGCAGTAAGAACTGCTAGGTCTATCAGGGGTTAGGAAAAAAAGGGAAATCTAAAATATCATAAGTAAATGACCAAAGGATTTTTCTAGAAACCTAATCTTTAGTTCTTGCAAACAGCCAGTACCACTTTAGTTCATTTATTTCAGCTATTATTGAGCAATATCATAGAGGTATGATCATGCAAAATTGGTAATTTTCTGGGAATGTACGTAGCAGGGAAATGCCACCTTTCCACAGAGAATGCTTTCCCTTTAAAAGTATAAATCCAAGTTGACATATCTAAATTGACCAGGATTTTACCTGTATGAAAGGAGAAGTCCACACGATGCTATAGCTGTCTAGTTAAATTCCTCACAGGATTCCAGTGGAGATAAAACTCCAAGTACACTGAGGTTCTTTTTCTACTGTTTCTCAAAAAAAGTACATAAACTGCTGAGATCTATCAGGCTGTATTTTGGCCCCAGTGATTGCCTGATCATAGCTCAGCAGACTAAGCTAAATTCTGTTTTGTCCTCTTCTCTTTTCTCAATACTTCCCTAGAAAAGAAAAGATCTTCTACCACACATCAAAGCAACAAAAAACACCAAAAGATAATTTGACTCTCCAAATCCATGGGATGTCACAAATGGGAGGAACAGAGACCCACATGTTCTACAGAGTATATTTCGGGGGGTCTACAGAAAGGAGGGAAGTTGGCCCCCACATTTTTACCACTAATAAACACTACTGACCTACCAGAGGAAAACTCACATATTCCTGAAACTCTGCCTCCAATATCTTCCTATTGTAAAGAAACAACCTGATATCATTTCAAGTTTTCAGAAATAGAGATATATGTCTAGGAAAATGTTTTCTATGAATTCAATTCCCATCATATTAACATCCTGTCATTGCTATGACATAAACATTGACAACAGCTAAATATGAAACTTTTTTTAAGTTCCTTTTTCCAGGGTTCCAACTTTGCCTTTGCCTTGCAACAGTTTAGCCAGGCTTAGGCACGTGAGAAATTAGAGTATAGATCTCACCCCTTGAGCTTGTCCCTCATTAGGGAGAAAAGTAATGCGCCACCTGCTGTTTACATTATGCAGTGCAAAATGCAACTCCTCATGAGACTGAACTGTAATGTATCGATTCCTTTCATATGTAAGTCATCAGCGAGTATTAGAGTTGAAAGGTATTGCAGATATAATTCAGCTGAATCCACTTATTTTACAAATAAGACAATAATTTGTTAATTTTTTTTAGTGTTTATTGTTTCTTTAAAAATTCCTTTTTGAGTTCAATAAACATTAATTAAGCATTAACTACTAAATATTAACTAAACATATCTGGTCCTCAGGGACCATTATACCAATGAGTATAAACTAAACTATTTATCCAAATCTAGTCAAGAATATGTATTCCTACTCTCAAGCTAAAGACTGAACTATTTCCAGTGTTTTAAAAGCAGCCAGGCTCGGGCTTCCCGGGTGGCACAGTGGTTGAGAATCCGCCTGCCAATGCAGGGGACACAGGTTCAAGCCCTGGTCTGGGAAGATCTCACATGCCACGGAGCAACTAAGCCCGTGCACCACAACTACTGAGCCTGCACTATAGACCCCATGAGCCACACCTACTGAAGCCTGCGCACCTAGAGCCCATGCTCTGCAACAAGAGAAGCCACCGCAATGAGAAGTCCATGCACTGCAACGAAGAGTAGCCCCCACTCACCACAACTAGAGAAAAGCCCGCGCACAGCAACAAAGACCCAGTGCAGCCAAAAATAATTAAATAACTATTTAAAAAATAAATTAAAAAAATAAAAGCAGCCAGGCTCAACGACAGACACCCCCATGAACACAAGCCCACAAACGTCCAGAGAAGGCAGTTGGGTGGTGGGGTGGGAAACCCCAGTACGTGGTGAGGGTCTGGGGCGGCTGTGCATGCACACATGGAAGCACAGCGACAGACTTCAGTGTTTAAAAGCAGCCATGGGTGATAGGTTAGACTTGTTCTGTAAGACACCAGAAGGCAAATACAGGGTTACAGGACAGAAGTAAAGGGGGCAGATTGTAGCTGCATGAGAAGAATTTTTCTGTAATTAGAACTGTTCAAAAATGGAAGTGTCTCCCAGTGAAAATGCTAAAGCAGCGGGTAGGTAGATCTTCTCAGACATTTTGTGCCCAAGGAGGAGAAGTGATTCCCCAGCTCCCACCAGGTCCCAGTTACCTTTTTAAAATGGGCTTGCTTCTGGAAAGCAATTTACTTGAGGTCATCAACTAAGCCGGGGTCACAGTTGGAGTTTTAGTTTGCAGGAGAAATAGTTCTCTTTTCCTTTTTCCTTTTTTAAGTTTTTTGGTGGGAGTGGAAGGTGGGAAGACAGAAGATAGGGAAGCTGGCTCCATAAGTCAATCCTAGCATTTTCTTTGGAACTGGTACGGATGATAAATCTTTAGCTGCATCTGACTGGCACATGCAGATATCAATAAGCACATGATTTTAACTTGGGAGAGATGTAATTATTCTAGAGAGTTGTTATACAGGTGAAAGTTTTTATGCAGCTGAACAGTGTTTTCTAGTTAAATGGTAAAATCTGATGTTTAATTTTAATAACAACAAAAAGAGTAGTTACCTCAATGGAATACTGTTTTATCATAGACTTATTTAAAACCCTACTCAGACAGCCGGAGTTCAGAATCCACCCAGCCCAGTATAAGGTATGAGACCAAACTGTGTGGCTTAACCACACGGGGGCCTCCTTGAAGGACCCATGAAGCTGGAGAGTTTACTGCACCAGAAATATAAGAACATATGTTTGGTGAAAGCTCCCATCATCATTAAAAGTACACAATAACATCTCCATAATGTGGCCTTTCATTTCCTGCCAGCATGGACACACTTGTATGTAAGTTATTAACCTTTAATGGAAAACAAAGTATTAAACCCAGGAGAGCAACAGCAAGTTGCCTCATTCCTAATATATTCCTACTTTGTATTATGACCTTCCTGGCTATTAAACTCAAAATGCTTTATTTATGGCTTCATTCATTTAAACTGTATTGAGGCACTGCCACCTAAAGTACACTACAGAATATTTACCAGCATTTAGTGGCTTCCTTAGAAATGCGAAGTCCTACCAAGACTACACAGATGAAACAATGGAACTAGAGTCAGAACTTCTAGAAGACAGAAGAACTGAAGAGAGAAATATAAAAACCAGACCTAAGGTCTCAGTCCTTTTACAGAGAGGAGGGAGCTTGGGGGCTATCACAGTTCAATATAGTTTCAAGTGCACGAAGTAATCAATGAGGTTGGCAGAGTAGAGTTGGCAAAGGAAGACGGTGACTCGGTCCTCAAGACCCCACAGCCTGGCACATGTGATTCTACTCAGCACGGCTCTGTGCTCCCATCATCTGATGCTCCTCTGGGGCAGGCACTCACCAGGAATGGCCTCTGTACCACGCTCATTCCACCTAACACTTAACACAGTAATTCCACAGAGTTCAGTAAACTGCATTGCTCGTTGACACACTTTTCTCCTGACATTCTAGAAATCTTCTGAAGCTGAGTTGAGTCCTGTGGGCAAGGACTATTTGACCACAGGTGGCGATGACACAGTCTGTTAGTTCTAAGAGCCTGGGAGCTGCCAGCTGTTTGCTGGAGAGCTGTTTCTCAGAGCAGCATGCCATGACCTTGTAGGACCAGCCAAGTGGGGCTTCAGCCCTGCCCAGAGGCCCAGTCAGCCAATGGGGAAGCACACTGACAGGCCATGGGATGCTCCAAGTAGGTAACCACCCTGCCCCTTCCAGAACAAAGAAGGTTTATGTTTGAACAAGGTTTTCCTCTCATGAAAGTTCATGACCACAAGTGGTTCAATACTGGAAATTTTAAAAACCTCTTGGATTTTAGATTCTCCTTAATGTCATGTAAATTAAAGTACATATTTTTAAATCATATAGTTTCCACTGTTCTTCATCTCTTGGTTTATAACCACAATGCATTGCCCATATTCTAAGCATTGATAAAAGGTTGTAATTAATGACAGTATCTATTCATACATATTTTAGGGAAAAAACTAGAAGGGGGAACATGGTTCATTCTTCAGTAACTTTTGGCTACACAGAGATTCTAGGACCAAGTTCTGCTGCTATGAAATACACATACTTAAGCAAAGAACAAACCTTTTCACCTGGTGATTCGTACAGATACTTATATTCTCTGTGGTGCCACCTAGTGGTCCAATCATCTAAAGTGCATCTTTTTTTCACAGTTTACAGGCATTTTATTGAAAACTTTACATTGAATAGCCCCAAAGAGAGAGAAAAAAAAGAATGACCTTTAGGAAACCTGTTTCATTTATATCTGGTATCCCTGTGTAGATACAAACATTGAACTGCTTTTTCCATATTTTGCTTTTACCACCATCACTTTACATACCACCATCACTTTACATACCACCAATGACAACAAATAACCTATCTGCAACAAGACTGCAGATTTTTCACACAATGTTCTTATCATTGGCTTGAATTCAAAATTTTGAACTATCTCCACAGAAGCTGAGAAGTATAATACTTTTCGATTTTATTAAATGTTTGTAAGCATCCTACAGGCTTGCTTGCTAATCCTTGTCTTTGGCAAGTCCCTTTTGACTAGAGATTTTTAGCACTAGCAAAGGGAATGAAGGCAGCAAAGATAATACATGCATTTGGTCTTCCTTTTATGGTTTCTTGTTTTATCTTTTCTTGATGGACAAAAGTGTTTTCGAAGTGAGAAATTTATATTGAAGGGTAATTTTTTTTTAAACAATGATGCTGGTTCAATTGATTTAAATAAAATTTTTTTCTAAAATTTTGGTTATGTTGGGTATCATTTTGATATTACTTTTCTCAACATTAGGGTATCTGAAGTAACAGAGACCTGAAGCTATAAGTTTTTCTGTATAAAAACTAAACTAGAAGTAAACTGCATCTTTTAAAAAAATGTTTTATTAATTTTTATTGGAATATAGTTGCTTTACAGTGTTGTGTTAGTTTCTGCTGTATAGCAAGGTGAATGAGCTATTCGTATACATATATCCCCTCTTTTCTGGATTTCTTTCCCATTTAGGTCACCACAGAGCATTGAGTTCCCAGTGCTATACATTAGGTTCTCATTAGTTATCTATTTTATACATAATAGGGTATGTGTAGTAGTGTCAATCCCAATCTCCCAATTCATCCCACCCTCACTTCTCCCCTTGGTATCTATACGTTTGTTCTATACACAGACTATCTGAAGGCATTATCATCAGGCTGGTGAAAGCCATACACATGGTTGCAAATCCCTTTGCTTTGCATAATTTACCTTCATACCATCTCAATACAGTCTTGGAACACATGTCTCCTCTCTGGGACATTTAAGTTAGAAATGAAAAAGAATATTTGCCAAACTCCAGGTTTCTTGACAGGGTGAGAGAAGAATGTAGTTGGTATCCAAATAACTGACTGATGGTCAATAGAAATGAAAAGGGCTCAGTCCTTCCAGGTGAGTCCACCATGTACACTGTCACTACACAGTGGCAATAATGCCATCATGAGCATAGACAGTAAAAGTAACACTACTGGGAGTCTGGGTTTAGAAATTGTTACAAAACAGTAATAAAGACTCGATTTGGAAATACATCCTTGACTCCATATTTATTGAACCATATTTTCAAACTGGAATAAAGGTTACAGTTAACTATCCCAGTTATCAGTAGAAACTTAGAAATTACAGGTCAACATACTTTTCTTGTAACTTGGATTTAGCTTATAAACTAAACCAATAGAAGTAGAGACTACTTGTTATTTGCCCACCCAAATCCATTCTCCCAATTTTCAGTAAGAACAGGGTTGCACGTGGGAAGAGAGTGCCAGACAAGAACCCATTTCACAGACCCCCCCTGCAGCTGGCTGTAGCCCCAGAACTTAGTTCTCCCCAAGGGGCTTGTGAACAGAGTAGGGAGTACCCTCCAGGCTTTGCAGTCACATGCTGGAAATGATGGAGCACTCATTGTCAGCCTGCTTCCCTGAATGCCCAAGGGGTCAGAGCAGCCTACCAGCCTGAAATGTTCCTCGGAATTCCTAATAAGAAATTTCTATACTCTTCAAATCAGTGAATTACTTGGATTTTCTTGTTACAGCAGCTTAGTGTTCCCTAACCAACAAATGGAGGCCTAAAATTATTTTAATAGTGGTCATTGGATCCAAAATTCATTTGTGTGTAGACTTTACAAATGGTTTTCCTGGTGACAATGGTTGCATTTAGCCTAAGAGCTTTCCTAAAAAAACATTAAATGGTAACTATGTGATGGGATGGAGGTGGAAGCAAATATTATGGTGGTAATCATTTTGCAATTTATAAATCTATCAAGTCAACCCACTGTAAACCTTAAACTTACACACTGTTATGTGTCAATTATATCTCAATAAAGCTGGAAAAAGAAAATACATACTCTAGCAATATAAAAGCAGTTAAAAATCAATTTTATTTTATACAAAGTGGCACAGTTTCAGATATAGTGCTAATCATTTATCAATTTTGATCAAGTCAAAGAACATACTGGAATCTAATGGACTAAATTAGTCTTCAGAACTACAAGGATGAATTCAGACAGCACATCTCTATAGTTACTCTGATTATTTATGAGATGGTAGCTCTTAGTTTCCATTACAGCAATTTGTTTTTTTGAAGTACTTTGACAAATAGCAACAGATCAAAACAATGACCAGAAACTGGATGTGTAGCCAGAAAGTTTGAGATACATAAATTAGTTTCCCAAATTCAAAGATACTGTGACTTTTGGGTGAGCATAATATAGCTCACTTACTGTTCAGTACGTTTCTCAGAATTTAGTCAAATTGAGAAATCAAATGATTCAGACTTCGCTGAGTTCTTCACCCCACAGGGTGCATCTAAAACTTAAAATGAAAAGCATACACAGAAATCGTTACCCTTATCCACAACTACTCAGTAAGACTCTGCCACTTATTAATTACACCAAACTCTGCTGAGAGAGCTGGGTATAAACTCTTGTCACCATCTGCTCCACTCTCAGATGCATGGTAAACCTGAACCCGCTGTCTTATCATTATGAGTCACCATGGGAATTCAGTAAGATAGGACTTTAAATTCAAAGGCTGTCTTTGCAGATAGAGTAGATTAGCACACTCTTCAGTAAAAGTCCATGGCTTCTCCATGCAACTGTCTGTAAAATTCTGCAATGGAAATATCCCAAAGATTCACTGTGACATGAGTAAATAAACAGCTTCCTAGTTGAGCCCACATGCTCTCATGTCATGCAACAAGCCTGGCTGCACAGGGCCAGGCAAAAGCCCTCCTGGTACTGCAACAGAAGCTGGATGTAATGATTTCTGCCTGGATGTACATGGACACTGTCTGCATGTACACAGTTGCTTCTTTTTTATTTCTTTGTCCCTGGGACTTCTTTTAGGCAAGTAAATTTGGTCTTTCTGTTTTTAGACTAAATGGCAAATGTTCTGAACTATGTTGTCTTACACCTACCAATCAGGATGGTAATTTTCCAAAGAATAAGTACATGGAACAATCCCTTTAAAAGAACACCACATTTCACATACGGAACTAATGAAGGGCATGCAGAGGGAGCCCTAAGGATAACCTGGTGACCAAGACTCACTTTCTCCATCACCAGGGCCCTCTGCTGCCCAATCTTTCCAGGCAGCACAGAGGCATCCAACTGTGCAGCCCTATAGATGTGTAAGGCACAGACAATGGAGCAAAACTCAAATGACTCCAAGACACAACCTCTGGAATCCTTTGGTTTTAATAAATCTCAGACACTCTAGTTGTTTGTCATTTGCCATTCTCGCTTAAAAACCAAAAGCATAAATGACCATAGACGTTGAAGCCTTCTTGTTAATTGGATTCAAAAAACATTCTCTACTGGAACTACAAGAGCAAAAATGGGTTAATCCCATAAAAACTGTGTGTCTGATGACTTGTCCTGACCCAGCTTGTGCAAAGAACCCAATTGGAAAATGTCTTTTTTGAAGTTCTTGGTTACTTCGGGACATGGAAAGGTGAAGGGTTTCTTGCAGATCAGCTCACATCCATGTGCTCCCAGGTAAGAAGGAGGAAGTGCCCTTGAGGTTTTCAGAAGCTGAAAATCTGGAGGCCAAAAAACTGGAATAAAGTACTGAATGTTTCAAAGCAGGGCCAGGGTTATGGTCTTCGGGCCACCTGCTGGAGGGTCTTGTATTTCCATCTGGACAACGAATACAGAAGAACTGTCTACTCTAGACTCTTTTTATCCTCAACCCTTTGAAATAAGAAAGGGTACAGAGTCTGGAAAAAAGGGAGAAATGGACAATGTTTTTATGATGTGCTTCTTTGATGAAGGTTCCAGCACTTGTATACACCTGAACCGGGTGATCTGTTGCTTTTTCCTGATCAAAATCTGGGGTCTTAGGAAGAGTCGGTGCAGGAATACTGAGGAATGTGCTAGAATCATCCTTGAAAGTTCACTGTACAATTGAGTTTCATTTATTGCAAAACAAATATGACACATATAATTTTAAAAACCTCATTCGCCATCTGGCACAGGTACTGTTTTTCTGTTTGCAGTGGATGCTGCTGTGGTTGGAGCTAAGGGGTTTCCATCCAGCCATGCGAGATGGGCTAGCAGATGTGACGTGACAGGCTTCCAGGCAGGGATTCTCAAAAAAGCTCTCCACGAACCCATTTTATTCTCTCACCAACACTGGATGATACCTCTCACCTCTTCCCACAGCCCTTTCCAGCACTGTGAGAATGTCTCTGCCAATTCCCAGGGTAAATCTTTGGTGTTAAATTTGATTTCAGGACCTAAAACAATGCCTGACCCAAAGAAGATGCTCATGTATATTTATTAAATGAGTGACTTTCTTTGATTACTGATTTAATCATTGTTTTGTATCTTTATTTTCTCTTCGTGATTCTTCTCTTGTGCTTTTTAAAAAATATTTTTTCTAGTACTTCTGGGGTAATGGTGGATTTTTTTCTTATTCATTTTTGAGAACATTTTTATCTATGCTCTCAAACCTTTAGTAATCTCTGTCATGTTCTAACTTTTTCATTGTCTCCTTTCAGTCTCCTAAATATATAATCATACCATTAGCAAACAACTTTAGAACTAATAACCCCAAGTTATGCCTCCTCTAAGTTCATGGCACTCAGTATTGGTTGATCTTAACAATCAAAAAACTGTTACACAGGGCTATCTTGTTTTATTGCACTTTGCTTTCTTGTGCTTTGCACATTGAAGGTTTGTGGCAACCCTGCATTGAGCAAGTCTATCGGTGTCATTTTTCCAACAGAATTTGCTTCCTTTGCGTCTCTGTGTCACATTTTGGTAATTCTCGCAATATTTCAAACTTTTTCCTCATTCTCACATTTGTTACGGTGATCTATGATTAGTGATCTTTGATGTTACCACTATAACTCACTGAAAGCTCAATGATGATGAGCATTTTTTGGCAATAAAGTATTTCTTAACTAAGGTATGTATACTGTTTTTTCAGACACAATGCTATTGCACATATCATAGACTACAGTATAATATAAACATAACTTTCCACACACTGGGAAACAAAAAAATACTCATGTGACTCAGTTTATTGTGATATCTGTTTTATCATGGTGGTCTGGAATTGAACACACAATATCTTCGTGGTGTGCCTGTAAAAGCAGAAAGCTGGGGTGCCTCTAGAGAAGGTGTTGGTGAACTTTCTTCTATGAAGAGCTGGGGAGAAAATATTTCAGGCTTTATGGAACAGAGTCTCACACATTCTTCTTTAGTTTCTTGGGATTTGCTGTTGCTGTCGTTGTTGCTGGTTTTTTACAATACTTTAAAAGTGTACAGATTTTTCTTAACTAACCAGCAATTTTTAAGAAAGAAAAGCAGGTCTTGGCCCCAACTGGCCCATGGGTTGTAAATTACTGAACCTTGACCAGTTTCATGCCCAGATTTGATGCTCTTGCTTTAAGGCCCACACTCATTCCAGAAGGTGTCTGTCTCACGGTCCCCTGCAGAACGGAGACAGCAGTTGATCTCAGTGATTACAAGCATTTCCTTCCTGGTCTCAAAGTTGCTATGTTTACACAGTTGCACCTCCTCCTTCAATGTGAAACCACCTTACAACCTGTCAAGGAGTCTCTGGAGGGAGAGATCAAGATGGCAGAGTAGGAGGACATGGAGCTCACCTCCTCCAAAAACACATTAAAAATGGATCTACACGTGGAACAGTTCTCACTGAAAACTAACAGGAGACGGGCAGAAAGACTCCATTGCGACCAAGACTGTAAGAAAGACCCACATGGAATCAAGTAGGAAGGGAGGAGAAGTGATCAGGTCGGGACCTGTGCCCCTGGGAAGGGCTCAGAGGAAAGGGGGATTACATGGGCGGAGATCCTCCCTGAGGAGTGAGGGGTTTGAACCACATATTGGGCCCCAGCCTGGGGGCCCAACACCAGGAAGATGAGTCCACTAGCTGGTTTGAAAACCAGTAAAACTAACAGGAGGGCTGAGAAAACCTAGACTCCACTCATAAGGTGTGCAGAGATGCTTACTTGCTCCCAAAACAAGACAGAGGAAGCAGACTGAAACTGCCTGGGACTTTGTCTAGCTTCCTGTGACCGCTCCAGTGCACCCTGGCCCAGGCTGAGCACTTCTGGCTCCAATGCAGCTCCACACTAGGGTGGAGGCTGCCGCTGCCAAGGAAGGTGCACAGTTGGAGGGACGGAGTGGGATCAGACCCAGCACTGCATTTGAAAGGGGCGAGAGTGGCTGCTACTGGCATTTGCAGAGACTTAGCTCTGACTGGTGCCAGGACCACCCAGTGTGCATGCTGGCCCATACCTGGTGCACACTCCAGACCCTCTTGCTCCAGTGCTACTCCACTCTGGGGTGTAGGTGCCATTGCTGGGAGAGGGCAGAGCACATACTTACAGGGAATGGAATCAGCTCAGACCCAACACTCAGGGCTTCTGCTCCAGCAACTTGGGAGCAGAAGTTGCTGACCCGCCCTACATAGGGCAGTGACAGCCACTGAGCAAAGGAGAAGCTCAGCTCACACCTGGCACTGCCTCTGGCTGCTTCATCTCCAGCCCCACCTCCCACCACGGTGATAGCTGCTAGTGCATGCTCAGATCTGGCTCTCCCATCAAAGCTACTCAACACAAACTGCATAGGGACATTCCCACACAAGGACACCCCTTCAAGACTGGAATAGGTGACCATTTCACCTAATTTCATAAAGACAGAGAAAGTTAAACAAAATGAGAAGACAGAGGAAATTGTTACAAATGAAAGGACAAGGGGGAAAGAAACCTGAAAGAAAGAAAGAAAAAAAAAACAACTAATGAAACAGAGATAATTTACCAGATGAAGAGTTCAAAGCATTAGTAATAAGAATGCTAACTGAACTTGAGAAAAGAATAGATGAACACAGTGAGAAGTTTAACAAGGAACTAAAAAATATAAAAAGAACCAGTCAGAACTGAAGAATACACTAAATGAAATGAATGACACACTGGAAGGAATTAACAGCAGTCAAACAGAAGAATACATAAGTGCTCTGGAAGATAGAATAATGGAGATCACCCAAACAGAATAGAAAAAAAAAAAAAAAACTTAAAAAAATGAGAACAGTTTAAGGGACATCTTGGACAACACCAAGCACACTAACATTTGCATTATAGGGGTTCCAGAAGGAGAAGACAAAGAGAAAACAGTTGAAAATGCATTTGATAAAATTATGGCTGTAAAATCCCAAACCTGAAGAAAGAAACATAGCCAAAACAGGATGCACAGAGGGTCCCAAATGAGATGAACCAAATGAGACCCACACCAAGACATATCATAATTAAAATGGCAAAAGTTAAAGAAATAGAGAGAACTCTAAAAGCAAAAAGAGAAAAACAAAGAGTCACATACAAAGGAAGGGAATCCCCCATAAGTCTATCAGCTGATTTTTCTGCAGAAACTTTGCAGGCCAGAAGAAAGTGGCATGATTTATGTAAAGTGATAAAAGGGAAATACTTACAACTGAGAATACTCTACAGCAAGACTGTCATTTAGAATTGAAGGAGAGAGAAAGAACTTCTCAGATAAGCCAAAAACTAAAAGAGTTCATCAACACTAAATGGACACTGGGGCTTCCCTGGTGGTGCAGTGGTTAGGAATCTGCCTGCCAATGCAGCGGACACGGGTTCCAGCCCTGGTCTTGGAATTAATAGATAACTACAGGACATTCCATCCAAAAAAAGCAGAATAACATTCTATTCAAGTGCACATGGACTGTCCTCCATGTAGATCACATGCTAGGCCAGAGAACAAGTCTCAACAAATTTAAGAGGATAAAAATTATATCATGCTTTTTTCCTGAACACAGTGGTATGAACTAGAAGTCAATCACAAACAAAAATGGAAAAAAACACAAAAACATGGAAACTAAACAACACAGTACTAAAAACACACACAAAAACCAACAATGGGTCAGTGAAGAAATCAGAGATGAAATCAGAAAATACCTCAAGACAAATGAAAATAAAAACACAACTTTCTAAATCCTTGGGATGCAGCAAAAGCAGTTCTAAGAGGGAAGTTAATATTGATACACGACTACTTTTAAGAAACAAGAAAAATCTCAAATAAACAACCTAACCTACCACTTAAACAAAATATAAAAAGAAGAAGAAACAAAGCTCAAAGTCAACAGGAGAAAGAAAATAATAAAAATCAGAGAAAAATAAAATACACACCAAAAAAAAAAAAGGAAAGATCAATGAAGCCAAGAGCTAGCTTTTTGAAAAGATAAACAAAATCTATAAGCCTGTAACCAGGCTCACGAAGGAGAAAAGTGAGAGGACCCCAATAAAGAAAATAAGAAATGAAAAAGGAGAAATAACAACTGATACTACAGAAATCCAAAAAATCATAAGAGAATACTATGAACAGTTATATGCCAACAAACTGGACAACCTAGTAGAAATGGATAAATTTCTAGAAACATACAATCTTCCAAGGCTGGATTAGGAAGAAATAGACAATCTGAACAGACCAATCACCAGTACTGAAATTGAATTAGTAATCCAAAAAATTCCACTAAATAAAAGTCCATGAACAGACAACTTCACAAGGTATTCTACCAAACACATAAATGAGAGCTAATATCTATCCTTCTCAAACTATTCCAAAAAACTGAAGAGAAGGGAACATTCCCAAATTCATTTTACAACCACCATTACCCTGATACCAAAACCAGACAAAGACACTGTAAAAAAGAATATTACAGGCAAATAACTCTGTTGGATATAGATTCAAAAATCATCACCAAAATATACACAAACTGAATCCGACAATATATAAAAAAGATCATATATCATGATCAAGTGTGATTTATACAAGGGATGTAAATCAATCAATGTGATATATGATACTAACAAAAGGAAGGATGATCATCTCAATAGATGCAGAAAAAAACATTTGACAAAACTGAACAACCATTATGATAAAAAAACTCTCATCGAAGTTGGTAAGAAGGAACAAATCCCTACATGATAAAGGCCATTTCTGAAAACTGACAGCTAACATACTCAGTGCTGAAAAGCTGAAAGCTTTTCCTCTAAAATCATGAAAAAGACAGAGTTCCACACTCTGGACACATCTATTTAACACAGTATAGGAAGTCCTACTTACAGCAATCTGACAAGAAAAAGAAATAAAAGTCATCCATGTTGGAAAGGAAGAAGTAAAACTGTCACTATTGGCAAATGATGTAATATTATATAGAGAGAAACATAAAGGCTCCACCAAAAAAATGTATTAGAACTGATAAATGAATTCAGTAAAGGTTTAGGATACAAGATTAATAAACAGAAATCTGCAGCATTTCTATACACTAGCAATGAACTATCAAAAACATAATCCCATTTAAAATCACATCTAAAAGAATAAAGTATTTAGGAATAAACTTAACCAAGGAGGTGAAAGACCTATACTCTGAAAACTATAAGACACTGATGAAGGAAACTGAAGATGATACAAAGCAACAGAAAGATATCCTGTGTTCATGGACTGGAAGAATTAATATTGTTAAAATATTTGTACTGTCCAAAGCAATCTACAGACTTAATGTAATCCCTATCAAAATACCCATGACATTTTTCACAGAACTAGAATAAACAATCCTAAAATTTATATGGAACCAAATGACCCTGAGTAGCCAAAGTAATGTTGAGAAAAAAGAACAGAGCTGGAGGTATCACACAGTCAGACTTCAGACTATACTACAAAGCTACAGAAATGAAAACAGTATGTTACTGGCACAAAAACAGACACAGAGATCAATAGGTTTTCCCCAGAAATAAACCCAGGCACTTATGGTCAATTAATCTACAACCAAAGAGACAAGAATAAAAAAAAAGAGAGAGACAAGAATATATAATGGAGAAAAAACAGTCTCTTCAATAAGTGGCACTGGGAAAACTGGACAGCTAGATGTAAAAGAATGAAATTAAACATCTCACAACATTTACAAAAATAAACTCAAAATGTATTAAAGACCTACATGTTTACAAACAGAAACCATAAAACTCCAAGAAGAAAACATAGGCAGAACACTCTTTGACATAAATCTTAGCAATAGTTTTTGGATCTGCCTCCTAAGGCAAAGGAAATAAAAGCAAAAATAAACAAATGGGACCTAATTAAACTTAAAAGTTTTGCACAGCAAAGGAAACCATTAACAAAATGGAAAGACAACCTATGGAATGGGAGAAAATACTTGTAAATGATGTGATATATAAGGAGTTAATATCCAAAACATATAAATAGCTCATACAATTCAGTATCAAAAAAAATTGAACCCAATCAAAAAATGGGCAGAAGACCTGAGTAGACAGTTTTTTCAAAGAGGATATGCAGATGGCTAACAGGCACATGAAAAGATGCTCATCATGGCTAATCATCAAAACCACAATGAGATAGCTGTCAGAATAGCTATCATCAAAAAGACCATAAAAGGGCTTCCCTGGTGGCACAGTGGTTGAGAGTCCGCCTGCCGATGCAGGGGACAATGGGTTCGTGCCCCAGTCTAGGAAGATCCCACATGCCACAAAGTGGCTAGGTCCATGAGCCATGGCTGCTGAGCCTGCATGTCCAGAGCCTGTGCTCCACAATGGGAGAGGCCACAACAGTGAGAGGCCTGTGTACTGCAAAAAAAAAGACCATAAGAAACAAATATTGGTGAGGATGTGGAGAAAAGAGAACCCTTGTGCTCTTTTGGTGGGAATGAAAATTGGTGCAGCCACTATGGAAAACAGTATGGAGGTTCTTCAAAAAACTAAAAGGAGAACTACCATATGATCCAGCAATTCCACTCCTGGATATATGTCTGAAGCAAACAAAACACTAATTTCAAAAGATACATGGGGCTTCCCTGGTGGCGCAGTGGTTGAGAATCTGCCTGCCAATGCAGGGGACACGGGTTTGAGCCCTAGTCTGGGAAGATCCCACATGACACGGAGCAACTAGGCCCGTGAGCCACAACTACTGAGCCTGCGCGTCTGGAGCCTGTGCTCCGCAACAAGAGAGGCTGCGATAGTGAGAGGCCCGCGCACCACGATGAAGAGTGGCCCCCACTTGCCACAACAGGAGAAAGCCCTCGCACAGAAACGAAGACCCAACACAGCCATAAATAAATAAATGAAAAAAAAAAAGATACATGCACTCCAATGTTCACTGCAGCATTATTTACAACAGCCAAGATACCGAAGCAACAGAAGTGTCCATCAACATTTGAATGGATAAAGAAGATGTGGTACATATATACAATGGAATACTACTCAGCCATAAAAAAGAATGAAATATTGCAATTTGCAACAACATACATGGACTTAGAGGGTATTATGCTTTGTGAAATAAGTCAGACAAAGAAAGACAGATACTGTATGTTTCCACTTCTTGTGGAATCTAAAAAATAAAACAAATAAATACACATAACAAAACAGAAACAGACTCACAGATACAGAGAACAAACTAGTGGTTACCAGTGGGGAGAGGGAAAAGGGAGGGGCAAGATAGGGGTAGGGGATTAAGACATACAAACTACTAGGTATAATAAAATAAGATACAAGGATACAGCACAGGGAAATATTGCCAATATTTTATAATATGATATTTTATAATAACTTTATATGAAGGATAATCTATAAAATACTGCATCACTATGTTGTACACCTGAAACTAATATTGTTTATCAACTATACTTCAATAAAAAAAGAAGTCCCTGGGATCCACAGAAAATCCTTTCAATATAATATGGAGTTTCCTTTGCAAGCATTGCTGTTTGCATTAAGATTCAGCTAGATTCATTATATTCAACTGATCTGCAGCACTCTTTTATCCTTACTAGCTTTCTGGATTAGAGTCAAGGAAGCACCACAAAATGAACATTTTATTACAAGGAGGGTGCATTTTCACCTTCCTTATACTGCCCAGTCAAGTTTTATAGTTTGTGGAATACTAATTCTGAGAAAATCTGAACAACAAGAATTTGGCCCCGACATCTTGTTTGGAGGAAATTACAAAGTAATGTTGAGAAAAAAGAACAGAGCTGGAGGTATCACACAGTCAGACTTCAGACTATACTACAAAGCTACAGAAATGAAAACAGTATGTTACTGGCACAAAAACAGACACAGAGATCAATAGGTTTTCCCCAGAAATAAACCCAGGCACTTATGGTCAATTAATCTACAACCAAAGAGACAAGAATAAAAAAAAAGAGAGAGACAAGAATATATAATGGAGAAAAAACAGTCTCTTCAATAAGTGGCACTGGGAAAACTGGACAGCTAGATGTAAAAGAATGAAATTAAACATCTCACAACATTTACAAAAATAAACTCAAAATGTATTAAAGACCTACATGTTTACAAACAGAAACCATAAAACTCCAAGAAGAAAACATAGGCAGAACACTCTTTGACATAAATCTTAGCAATAGTTTTTGGATCTGCCTCCTAAGGCAAAGGAAATAAAAGCAAAAATAAACAAATGGGACCTAATTAAACTTAAAAGTTTTGCACAGCAAAGGAAACCATTAACAAAATGGAAAGACAACCTATGGAATGGGAGAAAATACTTGTAAATGATGTGATATATAAGGAGTTAATATCCAAAACATATAAATAGCTCATACAATTCAGTATCAAAAAAAATTGAACCCAATCAAAAAATGGGCAGAAGACCTGAGTAGACAGTTTTTTCAAAGAGGATATGCAGATGGCTAACAGGCACATGAAAAGATGCTCATCATGGCTAATCATCAAAACCACAATGAGATAGCTGTCAGAATAGCTATCATCAAAAAGACCATAAAAGGGCTTCCCTGGTGGCACAGTGGTTGAGAGTCCGCCTGCCGATGCAGGGGACAATGGGTTCGTGCCCCAGTCTAGGAAGATCCCACATGCCACAAAGTGGCTAGGTCCATGAGCCATGGCTGCTGAGCCTGCATGTCCAGAGCCTGTGCTCCACAATGGGAGAGGCCACAACAGTGAGAGGCCTGTGTACTGCAAAAAAAAAGACCATAAGAAACAAATATTGGTGAGGATGTGGAGAAAAGAGAACCCTTGTGCTCTTTTGGTGGGAATGAAAATTGGTGCAGCCACTATGGAAAACAGTATGGAGGTTCTTCAAAAAACTAAAAGGAGAACTACCATATGATCCAGCAATTCCACTCCTGGATATATGTCTGAAGCAAACAAAACACTAATTTCAAAAGATACATGGGGCTTCCCTGGTGGCGCAGTGGTTGAGAATCTGCCTGCCAATGCAGGGGACACGGGTTTGAGCCCTAGTCTGGGAAGATCCCACATGACACGGAGCAACTAGGCCCGTGAGCCACAACTACTGAGCCTGCGCGTCTGGAGCCTGTGCTCCGCAACAAGAGAGGCTGCGATAGTGAGAGGCCCGCGCACCACGATGAAGAGTGGCCCCCACTTGCCACAACAGGAGAAAGCCCTCGCACAGAAACGAAGACCCAACACAGCCATAAATAAATAAATGAAAAAAAAAAAGATACATGCACTCCAATGTTCACTGCAGCATTATTTACAACAGCCAAGATACCGAAGCAACAGAAGTGTCCATCAACATTTGAATGGATAAAGAAGATGTGGTACATATATACAATGGAATACTACTCAGCCATAAAAAAGAATGAAATATTGCAATTTGCAACAACATACATGGACTTAGAGGGTATTATGCTTTGTGAAATAAGTCAGACAAAGAAAGACAGATACTGTATGTTTCCACTTCTTGTGGAATCTAAAAAATAAAACAAATAAATACACATAACAAAACAGAAACAGACTCACAGATACAGAGAACAAACTAGTGGTTACCAGTGGGGAGAGGGAAAAGGGAGGGGCAAGATAGGGGTAGGGGATTAAGACATACAAACTACTAGGTATAATAAAATAAGATACAAGGATACAGCACAGGGAAATATTGCCAATATTTTATAATATGATATTTTATAATAACTTTATATGAAGGATAATCTATAAAATACTGCATCACTATGTTGTACACCTGAAACTAATATTGTTTATCAACTATACTTCAATAAAAAAAGAAGTCCCTGGGATCCACAGAAAATCCTTTCAATATAATATGGAGTTTCCTTTGCAAGCATTGCTGTTTGCATTAAGATTCAGCTAGATTCATTATATTCAACTGATCTGCAGCACTCTTTTATCCTTACTAGCTTTCTGGATTAGAGTCAAGGAAGCACCACAAAATGAACATTTTATTACAAGGAGGGTGCATTTTCACCTTCCTTATACTGCCCAGTCAAGTTTTATAGTTTGTGGAATACTAATTCTGAGAAAATCTGAACAACAAGAATTTGGCCCCGACATCTTGTTTGGAGGAAATTCTTCGACAATTTTTACAATTTTTTCAATGCTATTTGTTTCCTTCTTTGGTCCACACTTTACAATTTATCTTTTCTGCAAGTTATTCATTTTATCTAGATTTTTAAAAGACTGTACATTAAATATTTTGAAATTATTGGCTAGTCTGTTAAATCTTTTTGCCCATTCATTTTGTTAGTCAACATTGGATTTCTTGTCTTCCAGAAGAAGTGAAAGGCAAGTGGTCTGCCATCATGGAGACTTCATGGGCATTGGGATGATTTATTAAGGTGCTATCAGAGGGATGACATTTATATTATAATATCTTTGTATGGTGACAGATGCTAATGAGACATATCATGTTGATCATTTTGTAATGTATAGAAATATTGAATCACTGTTGTGCACCTGGAACCAATGTAGTGTTGTAGGTCAATTACCCTTCAATTAAAAATAAAATATATAGACACTAGGAGGAATCGCAAAAAAATTAAAAAATTAAATAAAAAAGAATATCAAGCCACAGACACCAGTAGAAATGAGTAAAGGTGGTTAAAAGGTACAACTTCTAGTTATAAAATAAATGTCTTGGAGATGTAATACACAGCATGGTGACTATAGTTAATAATACCATATTGCATATTTGAAAGTTGCTAAGAGAGTAGGTCTTAAAAGCTCTCATCATAAGGAAAAATATTTAACTCTGTATGGAGATTGATGTTAAGTAGACATAATTGTGGTTGGTGATCATTTCAAAATATAGAGAAACATCAAATCATGTTGTATGCCTGAAACTAATATATGTCAATTGTATCTCAATAAAAAAATATATCATATAAAGAATAAAGTAAAAGCAAACTGTTTAAAATACAAATTCATAAACTTTTATAAACATTTCTTCATCATGTTCTCCTGGAGGTAATAGTACAGACTGTAGAATAATAAGTGTGATTTTGAGCTCATTAATTACCAATTTAAGATTCTCTACATTCATACATGTATCATATATTGATACAAAGGGAACTACCCTTGTCTTTTAGCTGAACTTTTTCACATGCAACAGATATATGAGAACTGAGAATCATGAATGCATACTGAAGCCGCATACAAGCCCCTGTGTCCCTGTCCCTTGAAGTAAAAGGCTTTTGCTTTAGTCTCCTAGGTCTCTCCTGAGTCTCAAAAGACTGGTTCAGGAGTTAATGATTAGGAAATGTGAAGATGTAGAAACTAAGAATAGCTGTTGGGCTGGAATCTGGTAACAATTCAGAACACACATGGCAGAATCACTCAACTCCCAGTTCCCTGAAAGCTACAGATAAAGGCCTGACACACATTCCTAAGTTGTTTTTATAGGAAGCAGACCTCCACCAGATCAAACTGCTGACTGCAAGCATGTAGACCCTAGACTGGTTGAAACCAAAAGGTTGATGATGATTAAAACCTCACCTTGATGCCAGCCATCCGAGAATTGAACACAAGCTGATCACGCACCCCACAACTCCCCTCCTTCACACTGCCTTTAAAACCCCTTCCCTGAAAGCCATGGGGGAGTTTGGGTCTTCTGAGCATGAGATGACTGTTCTCCTTGCTTGGTGCCCTACACTAAAGGCTATACTTTGCTTCACCACAAACCTGGTCTCAGTAGATTGGCTTTACTGTGCACAGGTGAGCAGACCCAAGCTTGGTTCAGTAGCAACATCTGATTTGTACAGTTAATTATGATAGGCTTTTAGGGCTCCGGGCCATGGGTGTGACAGTCGTACCTAAGACTTACAGTGTCAGTGCTGGGCCCCACTGTTCTCCAATGAGTCTACACACAACTGTAATGACTTATGAGAGGTAGGGACCCCTTACCCAACTCAGGATAATGTGCACTCCTGGACTTTTTATTCCTCAATAATGCCAATGATGTAAGAACCACAAGACTGGAAGGTCCCACTGAGGACAAGATAACTTGACCAGAGTGTTCCTTCAGAGCACGACCACCTAACGATGCCCAACATGTTGGATTTTAATATGGTGGTTTATCTCTGGAAAGGAAGCAAGCATGAAAAATTATGCAACGACTAGCTGAGTAAGCAACTGACAACATATGTCCCACTGCAGACAGTATCTTATGTCATCTCTCACAACCTCAGAGTATCAAAGGGAAGAGACACTAAAGAAAGATTTTAAATAAATAACAATATATGTAAAACAAGAAAGACAAAGAGGTATAGCCATGAGAGCAGTTGCATTTGGCTACAATTTTGCCCAAAGACATCGAATTATTCTAAGTGTCTGTGAGTTGCAGATGTGCCTGATTATATTGTAAACCCAAAAGGAAAAAAGCTGAAAGAAAAAACTGTAATGAGCGTTCTCTTCCACTCCCAGGCTGGGATAATATTTTAAAAGCATGTGCCTATTTTGAGACCTCCAAAAAACACGCCTCCCATATGCAACAGCAATGAAACATGAACATGAGATGACTTTGAATTGGAGTTCAAAGAACTTCCTATCACTATTTTAAAGAGCAAAATAAGTATGAAGGACCAGTTCTTCCCATAACACGGAGCTGCAGATCAAAGAATAAAGAGGAACTAGGGCATGCATAAGACTACAGGACCACACAGAGCACATGGTGACCTGAAACACAGCAGCTTTCATGCTGCTGGAGAACACAGGAATGAGCCAGGAACACTGAGGAAGAAGAAACGATTTAAAGAAATGTGTAAGGGCCTGCCTGCTCCCTCTCATTACTCTGACCTCTGAACTCTCTGCAATTCTCAAGTCAAGCTAACATCTACCACCTGCTCTGACACAGCAAATGTAATTAACACCATCATTTGCAGATGGAGAGACAGAAACTCTGCTCCAAAGTCAGCCAGAGTTTCTCTGTGGATCTAGAATTAATTGGCTGGTTGGTGGGAATTCGGTTTTGCTGCAAAGTGAAGAGGAGGCCACCCCACAGAGCACATGGTGCCTCTGGGATGGAGTGCCCTGGGCATGGGTCTCAGGCCATGTCTAACTACACTTAGTTCCTTGTCTATAAAGACACTGGGAATACTGAATTCATAAGGTTCTGTAAGGACTAAATGAGATAATATGGGTAAATTCTTTGGCGGGTGCTGGGAACTCAGTATAAGCTAATTCTGTAACAGGAAGAGCCAAATCTGACCACATGTTGGATCTGTTTTACTTTAACCTTTGCTTTCTACTGTTTTTGTTCACTAAAAGGATACTGTCTATACATAATGGCCTACCTCAGGGAACCCTGCCTCTCTGCCTGAATGTTAAACCAAAGTACCTTTGTTCAGGCAAACATCTGGGCCCTGTCCACCTGTGGATGGCTACAAGAAAGAAGAAATTAACACATCCCCTCCCTGAGGCTGGCCATGCCAGGTGGTATTTGCAAAACTTATGGCCTTTTTACTTTACTTCCTCATCTCCTCCCCCTCTCTGTGCTATAGAAGAAACCGGCATCCAAACCCCGACAATATGGTTATTTTGAGACTTTAGTCTGCCATCTTCTTGGTCTGCCGGCTTTCCGAATAAAGTCATATTCCTTGCCTCAACACCTCGTCTCCAAATTACTGGCCTGTTGTGCGGTGAGCAGAGAGCAAGCTTGAACTCAGTAACAATTCCTTTTTTTCTCCTTCACTGAATGCACACATGCTTTTTTTAAAAAAAATAAATTTATTTACTTATTTATTTTTGGCTTCGTTGCTGCTCATGGGCTTTCTCTAGTTGCTGCAAGCGGGGGCTACCCTTCATTGCAGTGTGCGGGTTTCTCATTACAGTGGCTTCTCTTGTTGCAGAGCATGGGCTCTAGGTGTGCAGGCTTCAGTAGTTGTGGCACGTGGGCTCACTAGTTGTGGCTTGCAGGATCTAGAGCGCAGGCTCAGTAGTTGTGGTGCACAGGCTTAGTTGCTCTGCAACATGTGGGATCTTCCCGGACCAGGGCTCGAACCCATGTCCCCTGCATTGGCAGGCGGATTCTTAGCCACTGTGCCATCAGGGAAGTCCCACACATGCTTCTGATAGAGCAAAGTAGTGCAGTTGCTAATGTCCCTTGATATCCAGTAATTTCAGCAGATTTGTAGTTTTGTGCTCTAGCTGAAAGCTGCTTAAATTAATTGTTGCCAAACATGTATCATTTCATTCATTTTAGATAGTTTATCTTGTCGGAGACACTAGGTACATCCAGAAAGAGGAAACAGATGAAGAGACTATGGGCAAATCAATAAGGATGGAGCATAATGCACTGACCTTCTAAAGTTTGTTTCCTGGTCAGAGCTGCTGGGATTTGCCCTCTCCTGCATGTCTGGGACTATATAATATACGTGCTGTGCAGCACTCAACACGAGGTCTTTGCACTTGTCGTTCTCTCCTATTCACGATGCCCCAACGCCACCCCGAGCCTTCTGCCATCCCCTGCTGGGTTAGCTTCAACTCACCGCCTTAGCTTCACAAGTGCCTGAAGGAATCCTCTGATGATCTCTGATCAGGCCGTGTTCTGTCATAACATCACTCCAAAGCTGCTCATTCCATTTCTTCAAATAATTCATCTCAGCTTGTATAGTAATACATTTTGGTGGTTATGTGAATTAATGACAATTTGATCTTCCAGGCTTTATCACCTTGATTTCAGAAACTACGTCTTGTTTGGCATAAAGAAGGTGTATGGTCATAAACTTCTAAATGGCTGCCAAATATCTCCCCCACCTGGGATTCCAGACCTTGAGGAGATTCTCTCTCCTGTGGGTTGGACCCAGTGTTGTGCTCCTGACAAGTAGAACACAGCAGAAGTGACAAGGCATCTCTTCCAGATTACATTGTAAAACCTTGCCCCTTAGGCCTCCCCTCCCCTCCCTTCTCCCTCCGTCTGTCTGTCTGTCTGTCTCTGGCCTCTCTCTAATACAACCAGTTGCCCTCTGGAGAGGCCTGTGTGGCAGGAACTGAGAGAGGCTCCAGGCAAAAGCCAGCAAGGAACCAAGATCCTCAGCCCAACAGCCAGTGAGGAAATGAGTCCTGCCAATATCACACGAGGACCCTGGAATCGGACTCTCCCCAGTCAAGCTGTGAGATGACTGCAGGCCCAGCCTCATCTGCAGCCTGTGAGAGCCCTTGGAGCAGAGGTGTCAGCTCAGCCACCCCAGATTTCTGACCACGCAAACTGGGAGATAAGAAATGTGTCACTTTACACTTGTATGTGGAATCTAAAAAATGATAAAAATGAACTTATTTACAAAACAGAAATAGACTCACAGACATAGAAAACAATTTTATGGTTAATAAAGGGGAAAGCGGTGGGGGGAGGGGTAAATTAGGAGTTTGGGATTAACAGATACACACTACTATGTATAAAATAAACAACAAGGATTTACTGTATAGCACAGGGAACTATATTCAATATCCTATAATAACCTATAATGGAAAAGAATCTGGAAAAGAAAAAAATATATATATATATACACACATACACATAACTGCTGTACACCTAAAACTAACACAACATTGTAAATTGAATATACATCAATTATTTTAATGGTCAAAATGGTTAAAAATAAAATATTTTTAAAAAAGAAGTGTGTCACTTTAAGTCCCTGAGTGCTGGGATAATAGATAACTAACCTATACTTCGCTGCATACTCTTAACCTGATGGAGAAACACATATTTTACTTCCAAACAACAGGAAAAAAGATGGAGTATTTTTCTGAGTTGTAGAAAGAGAAATGTCCCACCAGATTCAATTCAATCAGCAATTATGCCTGGGTTTTGCTACAGAAAGCTTTACTGAAGAGGCAGTAGATATGAGAGTTGGGGACAGAAAGTCCACCCAGTGGGGAGGAGCATGCAGAAGCTAATCAGATGCAGATGGAGCAAGAGACAGTTACTGAGCAAGGGTCAGGCACAAATCACGGCCACCACACCCCCACCCCCACCCCCCATCGATGGCTATGACTGAGAACGACACATAGACCTACAGAGAGAAAATCAACAATGATATCTGGTAAGTGCCTAACACACCAGGAAAAGGCCTCTACCCAGCCTGCAGTGAGGGCAGGAAACTTCTCAGGAGTAGAAGGACAATAAAAATTATACAGACAAAAGAAGCTGAGCATTCCCAGCAGAGGCAATGGCACCAGCCAAGGGACAAAGTCCCAAATACCTTGTGGACAGCCTGATATCCATAGCAAGAAGTCTGGATCTGAGCCCGGAAGCTGTGACAAGCATTGGCAGTGTGTGAAAAGGCAGCCAGGAGGAGGGACTGGGAGCCCCCATGCTGAGGAAACTTCCACAGCACCACACCAGCTATACGTGGTGATATAGCGGGCCTGGAGGAAGGGAAGGGGAGGGGCAGGGACAGTGCCAAGGAAGGGGAGCTGCATCATCACACAGCCACGTGAAAGGGACAAGGGGGCTTTCTCAAAAGTTGTTCAAAAACCTATCCTTTTGGAACTATTCCAAAAAAATTCAGAGGAAGGAACACTTCCAAATTCATTCCATAAGGCCACCATCACCCTGGTACCAAAACCAGACAAAGATACCACAAAAAAACAAAATTACAGGCTGTATCATTGATGAACATAGACATAAAAATCCTCAACAAAATCCTAGCAAATTGAATCCAACAACACATTAAAAGGATTATACACCATGTTCAAGTGGGATTTATCCCAGGAATGCAAGGATTTTTCAATATTCACAAATCAACCAGTGTGATACATCATATTAACAAATCAAAGAATAAAAACCATATGATCATTTCCATAGATGCAGAAAACGCCTTTGACAAAATTCAACATCCATTTATGATAAAAACTCTCCAGACAATGGACTAGAGGGAAAATACCTCAACATAATAAAGGCCATATATGACAAAGCCACAACTAACATCATACTCAATGGTGAAAAGCTGAAAACATTCCAAGATGAGGAACAAGACAAGGATGCCCACTCTCACCACTCTCATTCAACATAGTTTGGAAGTTCTAGCCACAGCAATCAGAGAAGAAAAATGAATAAAAGAAATCCAAATTAGGATGGAAGAAGTAAAACTGTCACTGTTTGCAAATGACTTGAGACTAAGAAAATCCTGAAGATGCCACCAGAAAACTAGAGCTCATCAATGAATTTGGTAAAGTCACAGGATACAAAATTAATATACAGAAATCTGTTGCATTTCTATACACTAACAATGAAATATCAGAAAGAGAAATTAAAGAAACAGTCTCGTTAAACAACACAAAAAAGAGAATAAAATACCTAGGAATAAACCTACCTAAGGAGGCAAAAGACCTGTACTCTGAAAACTATAAGATGCTGATGAAAGAAATCAAAGACGACACAAACAGATGGAAAGATATGCAGTGTTCTTGGATTGGAAGAATCAATATTGGTAAAATGACCATACTACCCAAGGTAATCTACAGATTCAATGCAATCCCTATCAAATTACCAAAGCATTTTTCATAGAACTGAAACAAAAAATTTAAAATTTTGTATGGAAACATAAAAGACCTGGAATAGCCAAAACAAGCTTGAGAAAAAATAACGCAGCTGGAGGAATCACACTCCCTGACTTCAGACTATACTACAGAGCTACAGTAATCAAAACAGTATGGTGCTGGCACAAAGGCAGTCTTATAGATCAATGGAACAGGATCGAAAACCCAGAAATAAACCCACTCACCTATGGTCAATTAATCTACAACGAAGAAGGCAACAATATACAATGGAGAAAAGACAGCCTCTTCAATAAGCAGTGCTCAGGAAACTAAACATGTAAAAGATATAAATACGTAAAAGAATGAACTTAGAAAATTCTCTAACAGCATATATAAAAATAAACTTGAAGTGGATTAAAGACCTAAATGTAAGACCAGATAAAATACTTAGAGGAAAACATAGGCAGAACACTCTTTGACATAAACTGTGGCAATATTTTTTGGATTGTCTCCTAGAGTAATGAAAACAAGAGCAAAAATAAACAAATGGGCCCGAATTAAGCTTAAAAGCTCTTGCACAGCAAAGGAAACCATAAAAAGACAACCTATGGACTGGGAGAAAATATTTACAAACAATGCAACTGACAAGGGATTAATCTCCCAACTATACAAACAGCTCATACAGCTCAATATAAAAAACAAAAAACCCAATCAAGAAATGGGCAGGAGACCTAAATAGACGTTTCTCCAAAGAAGACATACAGATGGCCAAAAAGCACATGAAAAGATGCTCAACACTGCAAATCAAAACTGCAATGAGGTATCACTTCACACCCATCAGAATGGCCATCATCAAAAAGACTACAAATAATAAATGTTGGAGAGGGTGTGGAGAAAAGGGAACCCTTCTACACTGTTGATGGTAGTGTTAACTGGTGCAGCCACTATGGAAAACAATATGGAGCCTCCTTAAAAAAACTAAAAATAGAGCTACCATATATGATCCAGCAATCCCACTCCTGGGCATATATCTGGAAAAGACAAAAACTCTAATTTGAAAAGATACATGCACCCAAATGTTCACAGCAGCACTATTCACAATAGTCAAGACATGGAAGTAACCTAAATGTCCATCAACAGGTGAATGGATAAAGAAGATGTGGTGTATATATATATATATATATATATATGTATATATATATATATGTATATATGTATATATATATATATATATATGTTACAATGGAATACTACTTAGCCATAAAAAGAATGAAATAATGTCACTTGCAGGAACATGGCTGGACCTACAGATTATCGTAATAAGTGAAGTCAGACAGAGTAAGACAAATATCATATGATATCACTTATATGTGGATAAAAAATAACACAAATGAACTTATTTACAAAACAGAAATAGACTCAGAGGAAAAAAAAAAATTTCAGCAGAGGGCTGGCTGGCTCACTTTGCCCAGGTGAAAATCAATGAACAATGAGGTCTTCAATCAGCAGGTGAGAGTTGGGACACCGAGGGGACCCAGAAGGGAAGTCCTTTGCATCAAGTGAGGCCATTAGGGTGCTATGTCCTCATACACACATCTGGTCTTCAAGAATCTCATTCACTGAGGTCAGCTTTGGTGCTCTGCCTTAGTTTCCTCTAAAGAAGTCAAACACCACAAATTTAGACCCCAAACAGGAGACCTGCCTTGCAGGTATTCCTTCTATCATCCGTATGAAGACCTATTGGAAGAGTTCCTGTACCACTTCAGGGTGCAGGACAGTCTACCAGAGGGACTGTGGCAGGCAAGTCCTGGGGCAGACAGCACTGCTCCTCCTGCCATGTCCTCCTGCAGGTGCAGAGGTAAGCATGGAGCTCAAACTCCACTGTGCTAGAATCAGCTGGCCAGCATACCTCGGGACAAGACACAGATCAAGTAAAAAGTAAAAGACACAGATCAAAGATGATTCTGACTGTCTGTAGGGCTGTTTTGATTGGCTTATTTTGTCAATGAATATGTTGCTAACTTTATGGGAAACAAAAAGGGGAGGTTTGGATGGCCAAGTTAGGATGTTCAGTTAAGAACTAGCCAAGTGAGGAGTAGGAACTGGATAGCCTACACAAGATCTAGGAAAACATCAGAAATCATGTCTTCACCTTAGGGTAAAAAAAAAAACTCAGAAGAGGCTCAAATTACAGAATTTTCAAATAATGAACATCATGTATGGTGCATATAACATGTAAAGTTCTCTCTTCAGTGGCTTTTAGTCTGTCCAACACTGCTAGAGAGCAAGGGAGAGAAAGATTTTCAGTAAATAGTCTATAAACGCTGTTTGAATGTTGCATACTGGGAAGAGTTTTCACCCACCAGGGCACCTCACAGAAAGGCCAGCTCCTCACAGAGAAGGGGTTTTGCAGGTCAATTTCAACAAGACAGAGTGACTCAGAGAAGGCTGGACAATTTCAGAAGGAGAAAGGGGAAATGAATTCAGGGGGTCACATTTTTTTATCTCATGTAAATTCCTTTCAAATGTTTAAAGCTTAATTGCTTTTCTCACTCAATGTCTTTCTTGAAATATCTAACTTGTAACTTTGAAGCCAAAAAAAAGAAGAAAAAAAAGGAAAACAGTATTTTACTCTTTTCTTTGATTCCAGTTCATTTTCATTTCTTTGCATATAGCTCAAGGACAAGTTTATCTTTAGACTTCAGTATAATGAAAGAGAAGGATGGGCAGATTAGAGAGTCTAGAAACAAAAGGTGAGTGATTGCAAATCTTGCAAATCATTGGCAAAATTAATTGTTCATAGGAAATTTTAAAAGAGTTTCTTCAGTTTTATAAAAACAAATTTCCCTGTTGTGTGCTAAAATTATAGGACATTTGCTCTGGAAGAGACCAGAGAGGCCACTGCGTGCAGGTTTTTTCTCCCCGAGAACATCCCACACCCCCAGAACCTTGGTGTCCATGGGGCACCTAGTAACCTGGGAGCAAGAGAGTCTGCCCTACAGAAGCAAAGGTGAAACGTGCCTGCCTCCAAGGCCCAGCCACTTGTTTTGTTCCAGTCCTGTCCTCTTGCAGAACTTCACCTGCTCTTCAGTGGACAAAACAGTGGGCAGTGCGGTTTGTGCAGACTGAAGTGTGTCTCGGGACCTCCCAGCCTGGGTGCCTGGCAGCCTGAGGAGTAAACACAGCAGACCAGCAGACAGTGGTGGATCAGCGGGACTTGCATCCCACCAGGACACACACCCAGTCCTGCTCTGCTGTTGTGAACAATGGGACAACACAAGTGCAGGGACGTGAGTGGGGCAGCTGAACCGCCAAAGCAAAGGCAAGGACGTGGCAGAAGCAAGCGAAAGAGAACGAAGCTGGACAAAGTGAGGATGCAGAGGAGAAGCAGAGAGGATGGTGTCTAATGAGGAGGGACTTCACAGGGAGATAAAACAAGAAGCAGAATATCACAGGTGAGTGGCTAAGTGCAAGGGAACCCCACAGCCAGATTTCAGGGCTAGCTTAAGCTGCAGTGGCAGCATCACTGGACCACCACCCATCATCAGTGGTGGCCCCTGGGAGATGTATGTGAAGGTCGGCGCTCCTTCACACCCATGAGGTCTGATAATTATTTTGAAACAGGCCTCAGGAATATGGTTCTGACAAAAGAAAAATCTGTTATTTCCTGACAGATGCAACGAACTATTAAATGTTGGGTCTTGCTTACAGTTGAGCTATAAAACTGATTTGTGGGTGGAAGGACCAAACTTAGTGCTATGAAGGGCTCCTTTTGATGTCTTCATACCACGGTCATCCCTGTGGGCTGGGATCAGGTTCCCACCTGGTGCAGTGGTCCCTCATAGTTAACTGTTGAGCAGTAAGAAGCACCTGGGGCCCCTCCGTGGTGTTGGCCGGCAAGGAGTGCCTGGACTGTCAGATGCATCTTTACACTGAGGGCCATCTGCCCTCCTGCACCTTCCTCTGTTATTCAACACAAGAACTTCATTTCTGTAACAGGTAAGCCCTTTGGTCAAGCTCCTGTCCTCGGTGTTTTCTCTCCAACAAGAGGAGCATTTCAGAGCCCATGATGACTTTCAAGACCACCCCCTTCCAATCTATGGATCATGAAACAGCTACCAAATTATATAAGAAGCATCAGTGAGAATCGGCAAACTTTGATTTCTCTTACTGACTTCTCTCTCCTTTTTGAAAAGCAAGGCAATATTTACTTATCCTCATCCAGATTTTCCATAATTTATCAAACATCATGGATACTGGCTTTGTGCTCATACTGACCAACTTTTTCAGGACCTAGAATCATGACTGGTCTGAAGTAGGACTCAGTTGTTTATTTTAAAATAAACAACTCCAGAGTTGAATTAATTCTTAATATTTATTACATCCTTTCCAGTTTGAAAATTATTTTCTTTCAACTGAATTTCGCCAACTTCTTCTATGTGCAGAGAACCCCTGGAAATCGTGGCAGGAAACAAAAAGAGCACAGCTCCTCAGGAGCTGGACTTCAGCCCATTTCCCCCCTCAGAAAACTGCCTGGTTTTCTTGTCTCTGGAGCCTTCTGCTTACATCCCACATTCTTCTTCTAAATAGGCACACCATCCCTCTCCATCCCAACCCCCTCCCCGCAAAAAAGAAACCTTAGTCCTTGGTTTTCTCTACTTTTCCTTCTATCCATAGGAGGACAGAAGTCTGTCTCAGGAGGATCTCAGAAATGCTTTTAGGGTTTTACAGAATTGTATCTTCTCATCCCTTCAAATGTTTTATCTTTTTTTTTGTAAATAAAAGAAAGTACAACTTTAAATAAAAATGAGCACAGCTCCTAAGCAGTGACCTCCAGGAGCAGTTTAAAATGTTTGGGGTCTGACATACTTTAAACTAATAGGAATGTGGAGAATATGAAGTGTGTGCCACCACTGAGGGGCTTTATTTGTCATGCCTGTTTTTATTGCAACAGTAGCTGAAAAAAGGCATCAACTGAATGGTGGTGGTGTGCTATGGAGTGAGGGAAGGTGTCAATGTGAGCCTTGAAGAGTGAGTATAATCTTTACAGAAAGAAAAACTGGACAGTCATCCCAAGAGAGGATCAGGAAGAACAGAGGCATGGAATATAGGGAATGTAGGGGCAGGGCTTGTTAGTCCAGCACACCCAAAGCATCACGTTTCTGAGAGTACAGTGGGTATATGAGGCTGAAAGAGACTGGAGACAAGCCTTGGAAGATCCATAGGGCTAGCTGGGGAGACTTGTTCTACAGGCACCTAGGACCCACACAAGGTTTTTGAGCAGAAGAGCAATGAACTCAGACCCAATTCCAGGAAGACAGCTGTGGTACCTGTGAAGGCGATATGAGAGAGAGAATATTTTACACAAGAAAGCCAATTAGGAAATTATGAAGCAGATCAGGCAAAATATTGTGCAAGCCTGAAGAGAGGGCAGATACAAACATACAAACAAAGAAAATAGCTCCTGGAGCAAAGTTCCCAGGGAGCAGAGGACAGGCATCAGTGCAGAAGGGAAAAGAACAGGGGGAAGCTGAGGGACCCATGAGACCCCTCCACCAGGGCAGGCTGGTTGGAAGGAGGAGGGCTGGAAGACAGAGGCAGAGCACACAGAGGCTGTGGAGCCCGGGATGCGCCTGGGAGCATGAATCGCCAACAGCCCCCACGAAAACAAGGTGATCTCCAGTGCCACCCACAGTCCTAGAAGCATAGAGGGAAAGCGTGCATCTCCCCTGAAGGCCTGCCTCCTCACTGTTCACAAACGAGGGACAGAAGATATATGCGCCTTTCACTCTTGCGCTTGAATGATCATTGTTTCCCTTTCTCATTCCTTGCCAACATCCCTGTGCCAGCCTCTGGCCTTCCTGAGGTTGCTCTGACATTTCTAGTCCCCCTTCTGCACCTGTGCTCAGTCCTTTAGAGGGCGAGGCCCCACACATGCCTGAATGGTCAGCTGCATTGCTCACACCCCAAAATGGGGAAAGCACAGTGTTCATTCCCAAAATGGGAAAGTTACAGGCAGGTTTCATGCAGCTTTTGTGATTCTGGCCATTCCACCTACCTTACCACAGAGACCAGGGGAAGCTGGCAGTGTCAAAAGCTCAAGGTAAAAGGGAGAGTGGTGATGCAGAACCATGGGACCGCTGAGAAGGAGGGCTCTTACTCCTGGTACTCCTTCCTCGCAAACCTCGTCTCGATTTGGGGAGTGATGAGGCCTTGGTGAAGAACTCCATGACAGAGGGATGCCCTGAGCAAGTGCTGTGCTACTGACACCGTGCCTCATGGTTTCTCTGACCTGGGAAATCCCAGACACTGCAGCCTAAGTTACTTCCATTGTAGTTGATTTGAAATGATGTTTGTGATCATTTCCATGAAAATAAATTGTCAAAAGATCAGACATTCGGGTAGGTAAGTAATCCCCACTTACAGTGTTGCAGCTCTAAAGAAAACAGTGTTTAACTAACATGCTTTTGAATTGCTGTATCTTTTCCAAAAACCTAAGTCATTCCATCAGTATGAACTGACTGAATTGCAACTGGACAGAACTACAGATTAACACATTTCTTTTCATTCTCTTCTATATTATGCATGTTGTTGATTCATCCCTTCTAACTTGTTCAGTGAGGCAAGGCACACACATATCTTCCTGGTTAAAAAGACCTAATACAGACTGGAGTAGCCTAGATGGAGGAGTAGGAAGACCCTGAGCTCACCTCCTCCCATGGGCACACCAAAATTACAACTATTTACAGAGCAACTGTCTATGAGAATGACCTGAAGACCAGCAGAAAAGATTTTCTAGAACTAAAGCTATAAAGAAGGAACCACAATGAGATAGGTAGGAGAGACAGAGAAGTGGTAGAGTCGAGACCCATACTGCCAGGTGGGCAACCCACACAGGCGAATAATTACATTGCAGAGATTTTCCCCAAGGAGTAAGGGGACCAAACCCCACATCCAGGGTCCTGCACCAGGAAGACGAACCCCCAGAATGTTTGGCTTTGAAGACCAGCGGGGCTTAACTTCAGAAGGGCTGTGTGAAATAAAGACTCCCTCTTAAAGGGTGCACATAGAATCTCACATGCTCTGGGACCCAGGGCAGAAGCAGTAATTTGAAAGGAGATTGGGTCAGACCCACCTGCTGATCTTGGAGAGTCTCCTGGAGAGGCAGAAGGCAACTGGAGCTTATCCTGGGGACACAGACACTGGCAGCAGCCATTTGGGGAGCTTGTTTCACCACGTGGACACTGGTGCTGGCAAATGCCCTTTTGGAATCCTCCCTCTAGCTTATTAACACTGGGGGCTTACCCACACAACAGCAAGTTGGCACCAGTCCTGAGACCCCCGAGCCAAGCAGTCAGCTGTGCAGGGACCCAGTCCCACCCACCAGGGGGCTGGCACCAGCCATGGGACCCTCCAATCACCCCCAAGCTGCCTCAGGATCTGAACCCATCCAACAGTGGATCGCCAGGACCCAGCCTTGCCCACCAGCAGGTCGACACCACCCCTGGGGCCCCAGGCCCTACAGTCAGCCATGCCAAGACCCCGCCCCACCTATCAGTGGCTGGCAGCCTCCACACAAGGCAAAGCCTGGCAGCCAACCAGGCCAGGGGCCAGCATCACCTACAGCCACAGCCAGAGCAGTCGGCCCTGCCACAAAGAAGGGCCCACGCAGCCCACATACAGGGTATCCTTAGATCACACAGCTCTTAGAACCAGAGGGGAGTGTGCTGCTGGGCCCTAGAGGCTATCTCCTACATAAGGCCACTTTTACCAGACTGGGAAATGTAACTGACATACCTAACACACACAAATGAAGACACACAATTAGGCAAAATGAGGCAACAAAGGAATATGTTCAAAACAAAGAAACCAGATAAAACCCCAGAAGAACTAAGTGAAATAGAGATAAGCAATCCACTGGATAAAGAGTTCAAGGTAATAATCATAAAGATGCTCAATGAATTTGGGAGAAGAATGGATGAACACAATGAGACATTTAACAGAGTTAGAAAATACAAAGAAAACCAAACAGAGTGAAAGAATACAATAATTGCAATAAAAATACACTAGAAGGAATCAAGAGTTCCTTGGATGACATAGAGGAACATATCAGCGAGAAATCACTAATGCTGAACAGAAAAAAGAATTTATAAACTTAGGACAGTTTAAGAGACCTCTGGGATAACATCAAGTGTATTAACATTACATTACAGAGGACCAAAAAGAACAAGAGAGAGAAAGGGGAAGAGAACATATTTGAAGACATAATAGCTGAAAACTTCCCTAACCTGGAAAAGGAAAACAGTCACCCAAGTCCAGGAAGTGCAGAGAGTCGCATACAGGATTAAGCCAAAGAGGAACACATCAAGACACAATGAAATTAAAATGGCAAAAATTAAAGATAAGGAGAAAAAATTAAAATCAGCAAGGGAAAAGCAACAGAGAGCTCCCATAAGACTGTCAGCTGACTTTTCAGTAGAAACTCTACAGGCCAGAAGAGAGTATCACAATATATTTAAAGTGATGAAAGGGAAAAAACCTACAACCAAAAATACTCTGTGGGGTAGAGTCAATATGGCGGCATGGGAAGATGCAGCATTTGCGTCTCCCCACAATTAGGGCACCTGCCAGATGGTGGTGGGGGACTTGACGCCCAAGGAGATGGGAGGAAACCCCAAGTGACTGGGTGGGACATGGGGGGACTGGCGGGGGGAGAAGTGGAGGCTGGACAGGACTGGAGCACCTGAGGGGTGGCTGGGAAGGAGGAGGGTTTCCCAAACCTTGGGGGGACCCTCAGGGGCCTGGATCAGGGGGGAACACACCTAGCATTTCCCCTGCCCAATCGGCCTGGGAAGCCTGCCCAGCTCCCAAGGCTGGGTCTGATGCCCTCAGAGGCCCCCTCTGGGCCCTGCTGATCCTAGGGCTGTAGGAAGAAGGGAGGAGGGGGGAAGAACAGGAGAGGCAGACAGTAGGAGGGGAGCCCTCCAGGACCACATGACTGGGGAAGGTGTGGTGGGCATTCCTCCTGCCACTCAGCCCCGGGGAGCCTGCTGAGCTCCCAGGCCAGTCCCCTGCCCTCCAAAGCCCCATTTGGGCTGCAATGGCCCTGAAGGAGGGAGGCCAGGGGAGAACGGGAGAGGCAGGCAGGACAGGCCCTCCAGGACCGCAGGAGCAAGAGAGGAGCGGAGGGCATTTGCCCTGCCTACTCAGGCCCAGGAAGCCTGTTGGGATCCCAGGCTGGGTCACCCACCCTCCAAGACCAGAGGCATGCCTGGGCCTTTCTGTTACATTGAGCCTAAGCCTCACGCCCTGAGGGTCTTTTCCAGCCCTGTGGGTCCGAGCCACCACCAAAACCACACCCCTGCCTAAGCCGCATGCCCCACAGCTGAGGCCTTTTCCAGCCTTTTTTTGTTTTTCCTACTCCTCTTTTTTACTATTGTGGTTCTATTTTACCTTCTGGCTATTGTTTCATCTATATTTTTATATTCTTTCCAAGATATCTGTTAGTTTCATAGCCTAATTTTATTTTTTACTCTTCATTGTTGTTCTGCTGCTTTTTAACTTTTTGCCACCCTGTGCAGCTTGTGGGATCTTGGTTCATGAGCCAGGCATCAGGCCAAAGTTCCTCTGGTTGGAGCTCCAAGTCTGAACCACTGGACTAACAGAGAACTTCACACCCCAGGGAATATTCATCAGAGTGAAGTCTCCCAGAGATCCTCATCTCAGCACCAAGACGCAGCTCTACCCAACAGCCTACAAACTCCAGTGCTGGAAGCCTCAGACCAAACAACAAGTAAGACAGGAACACAATCCCAGCCATAAAAAAAATAACAGTAAAAAAAGTGAGACAGCAAAAAAATATGTCTCAGTTGAAGGAGCAAGGTAAAAACATATAAGACCAAATAAATGAAGAGGAAATAGGCAATCTACCTGAAAAGGAATTCAGAGTAATGATAGTAAATAGTATCCAGAATCTCAGAAATATAATGGAGGCACGGATTGAGAAAATACAAGAAATGATTAACAAAAATCTAGAAGAACTAAAGAACAAACAACCAGAGATGAACAACACAATAACTGAAGTAGAAAATACATTAGAAGGAATCAATAATAGGATAACTGAGGCAGAAGAAGAAATAAGCGAGCTGGAAGACAGAATGGTGGAAATAACTGCCAAGGAGCAGAATAAAGAAAAAAGAATGAAAAGAATTGAAGACAAATTCAGAGACCTCTGGGACAACACTAAATACAACAACATTCAAATTATAGGGGTCCCAAAAGAAGAAGAGAAAAAGAAAGGGTCTGAGAAAATATTTGAAGAGATTATAGTGGAAAACTTCCCTAACATGGGAAAGCAAATAGTCACCCAAGTCCAGGAAGCTCAGAGAGTCCCATACAGGATAAACCCTAGGAGAAACACACCAAGACATATATTAAGGCAACTAACAAAAATTAAATTCAAAGAAAAAATATTAAAAGCAGCAAGTGAAAAGCAACAAATAACATACAAAGGAGTCCCCATAAGGTTATCAGCTGATCTTTCAGCAGCAACTCTTCAGGCAAGAAGGGAATGGCACAATATATTTAAAGTGATGGAAGAAAAAAACCTACAACCAAGATTACTCTACCCAGCAAGGATCACATTCAGATTTGATGGAGAAATCAAAAGCTTTTCAGGGGCTACCCTGGTGGCGCAGTGGTTGAGATACCACCTGCCAATGCAGGGGACACGGGTTTGTGCCCCGGTCCAGGAAGATCCCACATGCCACGGAGTGGCTAGGCCCGTGAGCCATGGCCGCTGAGCTTGTGCGTCCGGAGCCTGTGCTCCGCAACGGGAGAGGCCACAGCAGTGAGAGGCCTGTGTACCGCAAAAAAAAAAAAAAAAAAAAAAGCTTTTCAGGCAAGCAAAAGCTAAGAGAATTCAACACCACCAAACCAGCTTTACAACAAATGCTAAAGGAACTTCTCTTGGTGGGAAAAACAAAAAAGAAAACACCCACAAAAGCAAATCCAAAACAAATTAGAAAATGGTAATAGGAACATACATATCAACAAAAACCTTGCATGTAAATGAATAAAATGCCACAACCAAAAGACATAGACTGGCTGAGTGGTTACAAAAACAAGACCCATATATATGCTGTCAACAAGAGACCCACTTCAGACTTAGGCACACATACAGACTAAAAGTGAAGGGATGGAAAAAGATATTCCATGCAAATGGAAATCAAAAGAAAGCTGCAGTAGCAATACTCGTATCAGATAAAATAGACTTTCAAATAAAGACTGTTACAAGAGATAAGGAAGGACACTACATAATGATCAAGGGATCAATCCAAGAAAATATAACAATTATAAGTTTATGCACCCAACATAGGAGCACCTCAATACATGAGGCAAATGCTAAAAACCATGAAAGGGGAAATTGACAGTAACACAATAGTAGGGGACTTTAACACCCCACTTACACCAATGGACAGATCATCCAAACAGAAAATAAATAAGGAAACACAAGCTTTAAATGACCCAGCAGACCAGACAGATTTGATTGATATTTACAGAACATTCCAACTGAAAGTGGCAGAATATACTTTCTTCTCAAGTGCACGCGGAACATTCTCCAGGATAGATCACATCTTGGGTCACAAATCAAACCTTGGAAAATTTAAGAAAATTGAAATCATATCAAGTATCTTTTGTGACCACAACGCTATGAGATTGGAAATCAATTACAAGAAAAAAACTGTAAAAACACAAATACATGGAGGCAAACAGTGCACTACTAAATAACCACAACATAAATGAAGGAATGAAAGAAATAAAAAATATACATAAAAACAAATGACAATGAAAACACAATGACCTAAAACCTATGTGATGCAGCAAAAGCAGTTCTAAGAGGGAAGGTTATAGCAATTCAATCTCACCTCAAGACAAGAAAAGTCTCAAAGAAACAATCCAACCCCACACCTAAAGTAACTAGAGAAAGTAAAACAAAGAAAACCCAAAGTCAGTAGAAGGAAAGAAATAATAAAGATCAGAGGAGAAATAAATGAAATAGAAACAAAGAAAACAATAGCAAAGCTCAGTAAAATTAAAATTAAAAGTTGTTTGAGAAGATAAACAAAATTGATAAACCCTTAGCCAGACTTCAAGAAAAAAAAAGAGAGGATGCAAATCAATAAAATTAGAAATGAAAAAGGAGAAATGACAACTGACACTGCAGAAATACAAAGAATTATAAGAGACTACTACAAACAACTGTATGCCAAAAAAATGGACAACCACGAAGAAATGGACAAGTGCATGGAAAGGTACAATTTTCCAAGACTGAAACAGGAAGAATTAGAAAATATAAACAGACCTATCACAAGTAATGAAATTGAAACTGTAAATAAAAATCTTCCAACAAACAAAAGTCCAGGACCAGATGGCTTCACAGGCAAATTCAAACATTTAGAGAAGAGCTATTATAGCAATTCAATCTCACCTCAAGACAAGAAAAGTCTCAAAGAAACAATCCAACCCCACACCTAAAGTAACTAGAGAAAGTAAAACAAAGAAAACCCAAAGTCAGTAGAAGGAAAGAAATAATAAAGATCAGAGGAGAAATAAATGAAATAGAAACAAAGAAAACAATAGCAAAGCTCAGTAAAATTAAAATTAAAAGTTGTTTGAGAAGATAAACAAAATTGATAAACCCTTAGCCAGACTTCAAGAAAAAAAAAGAGAGGATGCAAATCAATAAAATTAGAAATGAAAAAGGAGAAATGACAACTGACACTGCAGAAATACAAAGAATTATAAGAGACTACTACAAACAACTGTATGCCAAAAAAATGGACAACCACGAAGAAATGGACAAGTGCATGGAAAGGTACAATTTTCCAAGACTGAAACAGGAAGAATTAGAAAATATAAACAGACCTATCACAAGTAATGAAATTGAAACTGTAAATAAAAATCTTCCAACAAACAAAAGTCCAGGACCAGATGGCTTCACAGGCAAATTCAAACATTTAGAGAAGAGCTGAGCTAACACCGATACTTTTCAAACTCTTCCAAAAAATTGCAGAGGGAGGAACACTCCCAAATTTGTTCTATGAGGCCAATATCACCCTGGTACCCAAACCAGACAAAGACACTACAAAAAAAAGAAAATTATAGACCAATATCACTGATAAAAATAGATGCAAAAATCCGGAAGAAAACACTAGCAGAAAGAATCCAACAACATATTAAAAGGATCATACACCGTGATCAAGTGGGATTTGTCCCGGAATGCAAGGATTCTTCAATATAGGCAAATCAATCAACGTGATACACCATATTAACAAATTAAGGGAAAAAATCAAATTATCATCTCACCGAAAAAGCTTTTGACAAAATTCAACATCATTTATGATAAAAATTCTCCAGAAAATGGGCATAGAGGGAACCTACCTCAACTTCAATGGCCATATATGACAAACCCACAGCAAACATCATACTCAATGGCGAAAAACCAAAAACATTTCCACTAAGATCAGGAACAAGACAAGGATGTCCACTCTTGCCACTCTTATTCAACATAGTTTTGGAAGTCCTAGTCACAGCAATCAGAGAAGAAAAAGAAACAAAAGGAATACAAATTGGAAAAGAAGAAGTAAAACTGTCACTGTTTGCAAATGACATGATACTCTACATAGAAAATCCTAATGATTCCACCAGAAAACTACTAGAACTAATTGATGAATTTGGTAAGGTTGCAGGGTACAAAATTAATGCACAGAAATCTCTGTCATTCCAATACACTAACAACAAAAAATCAGAAAGAGAAATTAAGGAAACAGTCCCATTTACCATCACAACAAAAAGAATAAAATACGTAGGAATAAATCTACCTCAGGAGGCAAAAGACTTGTACTCAAGAAACTATAAAACACTGATGAGAGAAATCAAAGATGACATAAATAGATGGAGACATATACCATGTTCTTGGATTGGAAGAATCTATATTGTGAAAATGACTTTACTACCCAAAGCCATCTACATTCAATGCAATCCCTATCAAACTACCAATGGTATTCTTCACAGAATTAGAACAAAACATTTTACAGTTTGTATGGAAACACAAAAGACCCCGAATAGCCAAAGCAATCTTGAGAAAGGAAAATGGAGCTGGAGGAATCAGGCTCCCCAACTTTAAAATGCACCCCAAAGCTACAGTAATCAAGACAGTATGGTACTGGCACAAAAACAGAAAGATCAATGGAACAGGATAGAAAGCCCAGAGATAAACCCACGTACATATGGTCACCTAATTTATGACAAAGGAGGCAAGAGCATACAATAGAGAAAAGACAGCCTCTTCAAATGTGGTGCTGGGAAAACTAGACAGCTACATGTAAAAGGATGAAATTAGAACACTACTTAACACCATACACAAAAATAAACTCCAAGTGGATTAAAGACCTAAATATAAGACCAGACACTCTAAAACTCTTAGAGGGAAACATAGGAAAAACACTCTTTGACATAAATTACAGCAAGATCTTTTTTGACCCACACCCTAGAGTAATGAAAATAAAAACAAAAATAAACAAATTGGACCTAATTAAACTTAAAAGCTTCTCACAGCAAAGGAAACCATAAATAAGATGAAGACAACCCTCAGAATGAAAATTTCTGCAAATGAAACAACAGACAAAGGAATAATCTCCAAAATATACAAACAACACATGGAGCTCAATACCAAAATAAACCACAATCCAATTAAAAAATGGTCAGAAGACCTAAATAGACACTTCACCAGAGAAGATAGACAGATGGCCAGAGGCACACGAAAAGATGCTCAACATCACTAATTATTAGAAAATGTAAATCAAAACTACAATGAGGTATAACCTCACACCAGTCAGAATGGCCATTATCAAAAAATCTAGAAACAATAAATGCTGGAGAGGGTGTGGTGAAAAGGGAAACCTCCTGCACTGTTGGTGGGAATGTAAATTGATACAGCCACTATGGAGAACAGTATGGAGGTTCCTTAAAAAACTAAAAATAGAACTACCATATGACCCAGCAATCCGACTTCTGGGCATATACCCTGAGAAAACCATAATTCAAAAAGAGGCATGTGCCACAATGTTCACTGCAGCACTATTTACAATGGCCAGGGCATGGAAGCAACCTAAATGTCCATCTACCGATGAATGGATAAAGAAGATGTGTCACATATATACAATGGAATATTACCCCATAAAAAGAAATGAAATTGAGTTATTTGTAGTGAGGTGGATGGACCTAGAGTCTGTCATACAGAGTGAAGTAAGTCAGAAAAAGAAAAACAAATACTGTATGCTAATGCATATATATGGAATCTTAAAAAAAAATAGTACTTATGAACCTAGTGGCAGGGCAGGAATAAAGACACAGACATAAAGAATGGAGTTGAGGACATGGGGGGGTTGGGGGGAAAGGAGAAGCTGGGGCAAAGTGAGAGTAACATTGACATACATACACTACTAAATGTAAAACAGACAGCTAGTGGGAAGCAGCTGCGTAGCACAGGGAGATCAGCTTCATGCTTTGTGACGACCTAGAGGGGTGGGATAGGGAGGGTGGGAGGGAGGCTCAAGAGGGAGTAGATATGGCGGTATATGTATGCATATGGCTGATTCACTTTGTTGTACACAGAAACTAGCACAGTATTGTGAAGGAATTATACTCCAATAAAGATATATTTAAAAAAATACTGTACATGGCAAGGCTATTGTTCAGATATGAAGAAGAGGTAAAGAGTTTTACAGACAAGCAAAAGCTAACAGAGTGCAGCATTACCAACACAGCTTCATGAGGAATGTTAAAGGGAATTCTCTAAATGGAAAAGAAAAGAACACAACTAGAAATGTGAAAGGAAAAACTTATCAAAGGAAAAAATCTATTGCTAAAGACAAATACACAGTAAAGGTAGTTAACCAACCACTTATACAGCTACTAGGAGGGGTAAGAGACAAAAGTAGTAAAATCATCTATATTCACAATAAGTAGTTAAGGGTTAGGCAAAACGAAAAGATATAAAATATGTCAAAAACAGTAAATGGGGGGAGTAAAAATGCAGGGTTGTTAGAATGCATTTTAACTTAAGGGATCATCAACTTGAAATGATGATGTATATATATAATTGCCATATATGAACTTCATGGTAACCAGAAACCAAAAATTTATACATACACGTACAAATGAAAAAGGAATCCAAACATAACACTAAAGATCGCCATCAGGGCTTCCCAGGTGGCGCAGTGGTTGAGCGTCCGCCTGTCGATGCAGGCGACGTGGGTTCGTGCCCCGGTCCGGGAAGATCCCACATGCTGCGGAGCGGCTGGGCCCGTGAGCCATGGCCACTGAGCCTGTGCGTCCGGAGTCTGTGCTCCGCAATGGGGGAGGCCACAACAGTGAGAGGCCCACGTACCGCAACAAAACAAAACAAAACAAAAACAAAAAAAAAAAGATCGCCATCAAATCACAAGGGAAGAGATCAAAAGAAAAAGAAAGGAACAAAAAAGGAATACAAAAACCTGAAAAAATTTCACAAAACAGCAATAAATATATCTCTATTAATAATTACTTGAAATGTAAATGGACTAAATGTTCCAAATAAAATCATGGAGAGGCTGAATGGATTGAAAAAAAACAATACCCATATATATGCTGCCTATAAAAGACTCAACTCAGATCTAAAGACACACATAGACTGAACGTGAAGAGATGGAAAAAAGTATTCCATGCAAACAGAAATGAAAAGAAAGTTGGGGTAGCTATATAAGACCACATAGACTTTAAAACAGACATATCAGACCAAATATACCTTAAAATAAAGACTGTCACAAGAGACAAAGAAGGTCATTACCTAATAATAAAGGGATTGATCCAACAAGAAGATATAATAATTATAAATATATATATATGTACAACACTACCCAACATAGGAACACCTAAATACATAAAAGCAAATATTAAAAGACATAAAGGAAGAAATTCACAGTAACACAATCATAGCAGGGGAATTTAACACTCCACTTACATCAATAGGCAGATCATCCAGACAAAAAAATCAATAAGGAAACACTGGCCTTAAACAACACATTAGATCAGATAGATTTAATAGATATAAATAGAGCATTCCATCCAAAAACAGCAAAATATGCATTCATTTCAAGCACACATGGAACATTCTACAGGACAGATCACATGCTAGCCCACAAAACAAGTCTCAATAAATTGAAAAAGACTGAACCATATCAAGCATTTTTTCTGACCAAAACAGTATAAGATTAGAAACCAACTATAAGGAAAAAACTGCAAAAAAATAAACATAGGAGGCAAAAAAAATATGCTACTAAACAACCATGGGTCACTGAAGAAATCAAGAGGAAATTTTAAAATACTTGGAATTTAATGAAAACAGAAACACCATCTATGGAATGCAGCAAAAGCAGTTCTAAGTGGTAAGTTTACAGTGATACAAGCATGTCAGAAAATAAGAAAAATCTCAAACAAACAATCTAAACTTACACCTAAAGGAACGAGGAAAAGAAGAACAAAGAAAATCCAAAGTTAGTAAAAGGAAAGAAATCATAAATATTAGAGCAGAAATAAATGAAATAGAGACTAAAAACCAATACAGAAGATCAATGAAATTAAGAGCTGACTTTTGAAAAGATGACCAAAATTGCTAATTTTGATAAACAAAATTGATATTAGCTAGACTCATCAAGAAAAAAAGTGGTCCAAATCAATAAAATCAAAATAAAAAAGAAGTTAAACCTGACACCACAGAAATACAATGGATCATAAGAAATTACTACAAACAATTATATGCCAATAAAATGGACAACCTAGGAAAAATTGGATAAATTCTGAGAAATGTACAATCACCCAAGACTGAATAGCAAGAAATAGAAAATATAAACAGACCAATTACCAGTAATGATATTGAATCAGTAATTAAAAACACTCCCAACAAACTAAAGTCCAGGACCAGATGGCTTCACAGGTAAATTCTACCAAATATTTCAAGAAGAGTTAACAGCTTTCTCAAACTATTCCACAAAATTTAAGAGGAAGGAACACTTCCAAACTGCTGCTATGAGGCAAGCCATCACCATGATACCAAAACAGACAAAGAACCACAAAAAAGAAAATTACAGGCCAATATCGCTGATGAACATACAGCGATATTGAGGCAAAAATCCTCAACAAAATATTAGCAAACCCAATTCAGCATTACATTAAAGGGATCACAGACCACGATCAAGTGGGATTAATCCCCTGGAGACAACATCCTTATATCAAACAATGTAACACATCACACTAACATACTGAAGGATACAAATCATATGATCATCTCAATAGATGCAGGAAAAGCATTTGACAAAATTCAACACCCATTCACCATAAAACTCTCAACAATGTGGGTATAGAAGGAACATACCTCAACATAATAAATGTCTATATAACAAACCTACAGCCAACATTGTACTCAAGAGTGAAAAGCTGAAAGTATTTCCTCTAAGATTAGGAACAAGATGAGGATGCCCAGTCTCACACTTCTATTCAATGTAGTACTGGAAGTCCTAGCCACAACAATCAGACAGGAAAAATAAATGAGAGGAATCCAAATTGGAAAGGAAGAAGTAAAACTGTCACTGTTTGAAGATGACATGATACTATATACTGAAAATCCTAAAGACATCAATAAAAAACTATTAAAATTCAACAATGAGTTCAGTAAATGGCAGTATACAGAAATCTGTCATGTTTCTATACACTAACAACAATCTATCAGAAAGAGAAATTAAGAAAACAATCCCATTTACAATTGCATCAAAAAGAATAAACTATCTAGGGAAAAAATCTAACAAAGGAGGTAAAATATCTGTACTTGGAAAATTATGAGACACTGACTTAAAAAACTGAAGATGACACAAAATAATAAAAAGATATACCATGTTAATGGATTGGAAGAATTAGTATTTCTAAAATGACTATACTACCCAAGGCAATCTACAGATTCAATGCAATCACTATTAAAATACCAATAGCATTGTTCACAGAACTAGAACAAATGATTCTACAATTTGTATGGAAACACAAAACCCCAAATAACCTTACTTCTCTTATTCTAAAAAGAATGAAATCTTGCCATTTGTGACAGCATAGATGGACTTAGAAGATATTATGCTAAATGAAATAAGTCAAAGAGAGAAAGACAAATATGATTTCACTTATATGTAGAATTCAAAAAGCAAAGGAAATGAACTAGCATAATAAAACAGAAACAGAGTCATAGACACAGAGAGCAAACAGGTGGTTACCAGAAGGGAGGGGGTTGGGGGGGATGAGGGAAATAGGTGAGGGAGACTGAGAGGTACAAACTTACAAGATAAATGAATCACAGGGATGAAATGTACAGTGTGGGGAATATAGTCAATAATAATTTAATACTTATGTATTGTGACAGTAACTAGACTTATCGTGGTGACCATTTTGTAATGTATAGAAATATCAAATCACTAGGTTGTACAATAGGAACATAGTATTATAAGTCAATTATACTTCAAAAAGAAACAAACTTGCTTTGTGCTTTGTGACAGCCTGGAGGGGTGGGATAGGGAGGGTGGGAGGGAGGGAGACGCAAGAGGGAAGACATATGGGAACATATGTATATGTATAACTGATTCACTTTGTTATAAAGCAGAAACTAACACACCATTGTAAAGCAATTATACCCCAATAAAGATGTTAAAAAAATATCTAACTCTAGGGAATTAAAAAAAAAAAGAAACAAACTCATAGAAAAGAGATCAGATCTCTGGTTACTAGAGGTCGGGGGTGGGGAAAGGGAGAATTGGATCAAAGGTACAAACTTCCAGGTATAAGTAAGTATTAGTGATGTAATGTACAACATTAATATAATTAACACTGCTGTAAGTTATATATGAAAGTTGCTGAGAAACTACATTCTAAGAGTTCTCATCACAGGAAAACCTTTTTGTTTCTTTTCCTTTAATGTTGTATGCATATGAGAAGATGGATGTTCACTAAACTTACTGTCATAAACATTCCATGATGTATATAAGTCAAATCATTATGTTGTACACCTTACACTTATACAGTGCTGTATGTCAATTATATCTCAACAAAACTGGAAGGAAAAATAGGCACAAAAGTGAGAAAGCATCCTATGACTCTGGGCCTCTCAAACCTGAACCAAAGAATAAAAGTGTGCATGCCCAGTCAACACGGGCATGTAATGCTCTGCACCTAGCACTGTTCAGTCACTAGGATGTGATAGAGAACAAGATATTAAAGACCCTGCCCCCCAGGATCCCCATCCCTAAATATTCCCCACCCAATTCTGTTAAGCTGCTTCTCAGATTTCTCCATTCCCTCCCCATTTGTCCTCACCACCCCAGGCCTTGACTGGAAGCCTGCTCTGAGTCATACATCTGTGGTAGGTCGGGGATGAAAGAACACAGATCTGTGCCCTCAGGGACTTACACATCTCACTGGGGAGACAGATCTGAAAACATGTGGTTATCACTCATGAGGAGGTGTCCCAGCCACAGCAGTTACGGGGGTGCCATAATATGTGACGCTCATCTTTTTTTTAATTTGTTTTATTGAGGTATAGTTGATTTACATTGTGTTAATTTCTGCTGTACAGCAAAATGATTCATATATATATTCTTTTACATATTCTTTTTCATTATGGTTTATTATAGGATATTGAATATATTTCCCTGTGCTACACAGTAGGACCCTGTTGTTTATCCATTCTATATATAATAGTTTGCATCTGCTAACCCCAAACTCCCAATCCAACCCTCCACATCCCCCCTCCGCCTTGGTAACCACAAGTCTGTTTTTTATGTCTGTGAGTCTATTTCTGTTTTGTAGATAAGTTCTTTTTTGTCATATTTTAGGTTCCACATGTAAGTGATATCATATGATATCTGTCTTTCTCTTTCTGACTTCACTTAGTATGATAATCTCTAGATCCACCCATGTTGCTGCAAATGGCATTACTTCATTCTTTTTTTATGGCTGAGTAATATTCCATTGTATGTATGTACCACATCTTCTTTCTCCATTCATCTGTCAACAGACATGTTGCTTCCATGTCTTGGCTATTGTAAATAGGGCTGCTATGAACATAGAGGTGCATGTATTTTTTTGAGCTAGAGTTTTGCCTGGATATATGCCCAAGAGTGAGATTGCCGGATCATATGGCAACTCTACTTTTAGTTTTTTAAGGAACCTCCATACTGTTCTCCATAGTGGCTATAGTGGCTATACCAATATACATTCCTACCAACAGTGTAGGAGTGTTCCCTTTTCTCTACACCCTGTCCAGCATTTGTTATTTGTAGACTTTTTAATGATGGTCATTCTGACTGGTGTGAGGTGATACCTCATTGTAGTTTTGATTTAAATTTCTCTAATAATTAGTGACGATGAGCATCTTTTTATGCACGTGGTGCTCATCTTACTTTGGGATTCACAACCCCTGGTCATGACATGAGGTGCATTGGTCAGAAGGACCTGACCCAGTGGGTGCCTGCTGGGAGGGAGCACACCTTTCTCTTCTGCATTAGGCCTTCCCAGCCCTGGATCCTGTCCACTGTGCCCCCTCAACACCCTCCCATACCCACTTAGGGAGCCTCACTGTCCAGGAGCTGAGAACAGCTGCCAGCCTGGTTACAGGATCCAGCTTGGCCCTTTCAGAACAAGTAAATAGTGGGGGAAATTCATAAAGCAGCGCTCACACTCCTGGGAATCAGACTTGGATTCAAATTCTGCTTCCATTCACCCTCTGTGAGTGGGTTTCATGTTCTCGCTTTCAAGCAGAACAGGAATCCCTCAGTTGTTGGGCTGTTCTGAGACTAGTGAGACAGTGTGAAACAGAACCTAACTAGCAGAGCAGCTGGATGAAGAGGGAGTGAGTCCCCAACCTGCATGCAGAGCCTGCTATGCCACTGAGTCCTGAGAAAAGGCAAGCATGGTAGGGTGAATTGCATCCAGCATCAGGTCAGGGTCACATGAAAAGTGACAATAAATAAATGACCAGAACCTGCAAAATAGGGGACAGCCCATGTTAGGTTGCTAGGGCTATCATAATGAAGTACCCCAAAAAGGGTGGTGCAAACAACAGAAATGTATTATCTCACAGCCTGGAGGCTGGAAGCCCAACATCAAGGTGTCAGCAGGGTTGGCTCCATCTGAGGGCCATGAGGGAGGATCTAGTCCCGGCCTCTCTCCCAACTGCTGCTGGTTTGCTGGCCATCTTTGGCATTTCTTGACTGCTAGATCTCTGCCTTCATCTTCACATGGTGTTCTCCTTGTGTACATGTCTGCCTCCAAACTTCCCCTTTTCATAAAGACACCAGTCATATCAGATTAGGGCCACCCTCTCCAGTATGACCTCATCTTAACTAATTACACTGCAATGACTCTATTTCCAAATAAGTTCACATTCTAATGTACTGGGGAAAAGACTTCAACATATGAATTTGAGTTGGCAGGGGCAGGGAGCTTTCCCTTTCAGAAAATGTTTTTTTATACTAAACTTAAAGACAGTGCTCTTTTCAGAGGTCCATAATGTAGCCCATACTCTGAAGAATGAGGGATATCAATTGGGAAATAACCATCAGAAATGGAAAAGTTTAAAATGAAAAGAAAAATAAGCTACTCATACATTTGAAGGAGTTGGTGCACAAGATCACAGCTGACAAAGGAGAGAAGTTTTATTATTACTAGAACTGACTCACTGTTCTTAAATTGCTGAAAAGTTCACATCCATTCGCAAAGGGACATGAATGCCCCATCCTACCAGTCAGCATATCTAATGACATTTTGTATAAAGTAGTGAAAAACTTCAAGACACAGGAGGACAAAGAAGAGGACATATTGTGTAAGTTTAAAATGCACTGGTTTTGGGAGAGACCGTCAAGATGGCAGAGGAGTAAGACATGGAGGTCACCTTTCTCCCAACAAATACATCAGAAATACATCTACATGTGGAACAATTCCTACAGAACACATACTGAACACTAGCAGAAGACCTCAGACTTCCCAAAAGGCAAAAAACTCCCCATGTACCTGGGTACAATTGGTTGCGTGAACGCAGCCTGAAGGGGGCTAGCGTGCCACAGCTAGCTGGGAGGGAGTCCGGGACAAAGTCTGGAGCTGTCAAGGAGGCAAGAGAACATCGTTTTGGGGTGTGTGAGGAGAGGGGATTCAGAGCACTGCCTAAATGAGCTCCAGAGATGGGCATGAGCCACGGCTATCAGCACAGACCCCAAAGACAGGCATGAAATGCTAAGGCTGCTACTGCAGCCATCAAGAAGCCTGTGTGCAAGCACAGGTCACTATCCACACCTCTCCTCGTGGGAGCCTGTGCAGCCCACCACTGCCAAGTTCCCATGATCCAGGGACAAATTGCCCGGGAGAACACAGGATGCACCTCAGGCCATTTCAACGTTACGCTGGCCTCTGCCGCCACAGGCTCGCCCCACATTCCATACCCCTCCCTCCCCCTGGCCTGAGCGAGCCAGAGCCCCCTAATCAGCTGCTACTTTATCCCAGTCTCGGCTAAGTGAAGAACAGACACCTTCAGGCGACCTACACACAGAGGCGGGGCCAAATCCAAAGCTGAACCCCAGGAGCTGTGTGAAAAAAGAAGAGAAAGGGAAATCTCTCCTGGCAGCCTCAGGAGCAGTGGAATAAAACTCCACAATCAACTTCATATACCCTGCATCTCTGGAATATTTGAATAGACAAAGAATCATCCCAAAATTGAGGCAGTGGACTTTGGGAGCAACTGTAGAGTTGGGGTTTGCTTTCTGCATCTAATTTATTTCTGCTTTTATGTTTATATTAGTTGAGTATTTAGAGTTTATCACTGGTAGAGTTGTTCATTGATTTGGTTGCTCTCTTCCTTCTTTTTATACATAAATATATATGTATATTATTTTCCTTTTTCTTTTTTTGTGAGTGTGTATGTGTTTGCTTCATTGTGTGATTTTGTCTGTATAGCTTTGCTTTTACCATTTATCCTAGGGTTCTGTTCTTTTTTTTTTTCTTTTTTTAAGTATAGTTTTTAGTGCTTGTTATCACTGGTGGATTTGGTTTCAGGTTTGGTTGCTCTCTTCCTTCTTTCTTTCTTT